>NC_090654.1:247503598-247849098 GCF_040937935.1 Hyperolius riggenbachi
TTTAAAAGGAAAAATCCATATCCTTCTCAGTTTAGGTTCCTTTTAAAGTGGTCCTAGATTATGGTGAACTTATAACTAACTGTCTTCCTTTAAAGGGACAGTTAGTGACAATACTCTACAGGTAAAACTCTAAAAATTAGAATATTGTGCATAAGTCTATTTATTTCAGTAATTATATGAAATAGACTAATTTTATGCAAAGCGAGATATTTCAAGCCTTTATTTGTTAATGTTTTGATTATTATGGCTTACAGCTTATGAGGACCCAAAATCAAAATTGCAGACCATTAGAATATTGTAGATATGTCCAATATTCTAGGCTCAGTGTCAGACTGTAATCCGCAAATGAGTCCAAAACACCTGCAAAGTGTTCCTATTTCATAAATTAAGTTTCATCTTTTAAGTTGAATTACTGAAATGGACCTTTGAACGACAATCTAATTTTTCGGGTTTTACCTGTATATACTCTGTATAGTGCTGCAAAAGTTGTCCATTCCATTCATCCCTACGCCAGTGTGTCTCTTTTGTAACAAGTGTGTACCTTTTTAAATATTGTTATATTATTTAGTGTAACTGTCGGGCATAAAATCAAAAATTAATTGTTTATTTTGATCTGGTAAACAACTAATTGGGATACTAACCTGGCAATCCAAAAGTTAAAATCAGTATTACTTTTCTTGCTGATAAATGATCATTCCCCAGTTTACCTGACTCTTATTTGGTACATTGCCGCACAAAGGAAGTTGCAGGGCATGCTGTGTTTTTTTTTTTTTTTTGCTTCTTTACTTTGCTCTCAGACATAACTAATGCAGCCTGATTGGCTGAAGCCTCTTTCCCTCCGGTTTTCCCCTGCTACACCTGTGTTCCTCTCTGGCCAATATTTGGCCAATAATAATATATATCTGAGACAATGCACTTACTATTGCAGAGTTGGGTGGGAGTGCCTGAAGACTGGGGGGGGGGGGGGGGGGGGGGAATGCATACACAATCAGGCAGAGGAGAATAAGGGAGGAAATACCATCAGGATTGGCTTCAAGATAGACACAGTTAAAATGGAGAATCCTAAGAAGGATTTTCTCTTTTTTTATTATAGAAAGATCACTAAAATCAAAACGTGGACAGTGCAATACATACTTTATGTTATGTAAGTAAAGCAAGTACTTATCTGCTTATATACGTGGGTTTTTTTCTGAGATAGTATGGCTGACAATTCTTCTTTAAAATAAATATAATTTTGATCTGAAAAATGTACATTTCCATTTTGCATTTACTCATTTTGATTTTTAATCAGGTATGTTAAGAAAAAATCTCTTTAGTCCTCATACAATCCTATCTTACTAACATTATAAATGTGAAAGTTTGGATGGTTGTTACTCAATCACACAACAATGGCTGAGCAGATTTGAATGAAATTTGACACACACATAGTACATTACCTGGAATAACATATAGGACAATTTTTATCCCCATAACTGAAAAGTGGGTGGAGACAAATACAAATTTCACTGGAAAAATGTAAACTGCAGCCATTCTTACACTGTTAAAAAAAAAACAGTAACTAAAAAAAATTCCCCTGGGGGGTACTCCCCACGGGTGGGGGAAGCCTCCAGATCCTATCGAGGCTTCCCCCATCCTCCTGTTTCCCACGGCATTCTCGCTGTGTCCCTCCGAACAGGGGAGATGTAAATATTTACCTTCCCGGCTCCAGCGCAGGCGCAGTATCGGCTTTCCACACGGAGATAGGCGGAAATAGCTGATCGCTGTCAGTCTGCTCTACTGCGCAGGCGCAAGTCTCCTGGACCCGACAGAGATCGGCTATTTCCGCCTATCTCCGTGCTGATAGCCGTAACAGCACCAAGGAGGTAAATATACCAAGCATTGTCAGCCTTTTCGAGCCAGAATTGCGGAATGCTTGGGGGGAGCCAGCGCTGGATTGCCTGCAGCTACAGTAATGGGGGAAGCCTCATTGGGACCCTTAGGCTTCCCCTTCCCGAGGTAAGTACCCCCCAGGGGAATTTTTTTTTTTATTACAGAGTCTCTTCAATGGTAGGGTTCTCAAACTTTGTACAGTTGGTCACTAGATGACTGGGATCAATATTCAAAAGTGGGTGGAGCCTACAAAAACCAATCAAAATTCACCTATTGATTTTCAAGGGGAATATTTCATTGCTGCCATTCTTGCACTGTTAATGGAACAAGCCTAAAACCTGGGGTTCAGAAAAGGGGTGGAGCCACAAACAGGCAATCAGATTTGTTTCATTTCAATGCAAAATATTGATGCCAAAGACCGCAAAGCTCACAAACTTGGTCATTGAGTAATTGTGTGTTAGGTTTAGAAAAAGTGGGCAGAGCCAACACCAGCCAAATACATACCCGGGCAATACCGGGCCATCAGCTAGTTAAGTATAATTCCTTAAAGAGTAACTGTCAGGCTGCAAAAGCTAATTTAAACCTCTATTCTCCTGTGTTAAACAGTTTAGAAGGAAGCCAAAAAGGCAATACTGAAGTTAAAAATCTCTCTTACTTTTGATGTGTGCTGACAGCAAGGCTCTGTATTCCCAAGCCCTTAAAAGGACAAGAGGCCGCATACCATACAGCAAGGCATTCTGGGGCCCTCCCCTCGGCTTCTAGTGAGAAGTTACAGGCTCAAGTTACAACAGCGTGTAACTCACAGCACTGATAAATCTCCTGGCAGAGTACACTGCAGGAGTCCTCTATTGTTCCTAGCCACATGGCTAATTAATATTCACTGCACAGTAGTGTTATTCATTACCAGCTTTTTTGTAAGTGGGATCATCAGGAAGCAGGGAGGACATGACGACACAATTGGCTTCATAGGAGACAGACAAACATGGAACCTGCCATGAGCTGTCAGGAGCATCAATCTCTGCAAATACTATATAAAAATTCTGCGAAATCCAAACGTGGACAGTGAAATGCATATGTAATGTAAGTACAGCCAATATTTAGCTACTGATATATGTGTTTATTTTCTCTGAGACCTTATACCTAACAGCTCCTCTTTAAAGAGGAACTGAATATAATGTATTAAATAACATTTCTTATTTTTTGCAATGTTACTTTAGTCAGTGTTTGCTCAGTATAAAATATTTCTTGTCCTTGATTTGCATTCTTACATTTATCACAGGTGGCGAAATGTTTGTTTACTTAGTGTTCTGAGATAATGCCTGGGCCCATATGCAATTCCCTTTTTTCCTGAGTATTCTCCTAGGTGATATTGTCATAAAATGCCTTTTAAACCAACAGAAAGGAAGAAAATACGTAAAATAATTTTGATCGTACTTTTTCACCAACTTTTAAGTACTTTTTCATTTGTAAAATTTGTGAAAGTTATTTTAAAGAGACTCTGTAACAAAATTTTGAGCCTTATTTCTTCTATCCTATAAGTTCCTATACCTGTTCTAATGTGCTCTGGCTTACTGCAGCCTTTCCTATTTGCACAGTGGCTGTGTTATCTCTGTTATATGATCTAATCTTCTCTCCTCTGTCGGGTCTGTCGGGCTCAGGCAGTCAGGCTGGAATGTGCTGTGCTGCTTGTGATTGGATAGAAGCTATATACACCCTCTCCAGGCCCCCTGCACACTCTGTATGACTCACACACTGAGCTACTCTCAGCCTATGACTTGCTATGTCTTTTGTTTGTAAACACTGCATAAAAATGGCAATTACAAGCCAGGATTGCAGCAGGGAGTGGCAGAAACAGCACAGAGGGGCCCAGGAGAACATAATAAATAGAATGGTATGCTTTTTATTGTAAGAATTTTACAGTACAGACTCTCTTTAAAGAGAATATGAAAATGATCTCCTAGGAGATAACTCAGGAAAAAAAAGTTAATTGCATATGGCCCCTGGTCTCCCAGAATGCTTTGGGAGGAGAATTTCATAAAGATAGAAGGGGCTTACATACCAATATACATCAATATCTATATATAGGAAGTGTTTTTGATGCTGAAACCAGGATAATTAACATAGAAGTGGGTATCCTGTATAGTATGTATGGTAAATTATGCACTAAACATTCACCCAATGTATATTTAAACGTAGATGTAGGCTCAGTTACCACTTAAACTCAGCCAAGGTGGTTGTTAAGTACAATCTTGGCCAAGAGTACTTGTGCACAGGAGCACATTGATGTCACCTAAAGATCCAGCATGCCAGATATTTAGTGAAGAAGATGCCCAATGGACTTCTGAGCACATGGGGCTTGATTCACAAATGCGTGCTAAGTGTTAGCACGCCAGTGTATAGCCGCTTAGCATGTGCTAACTGTCTCTTCACGCACTAATATGCGCGTAAGAGTTTGCACACGTAAAGTTTTGCGTGCAGCGCTTTGCGTGCTAAGTAGCGTGATAAGCAATGACTTCACGTGCTAAGGATACTTAGCAAGCGAAGCAGCTGATTTTGCGCACTAATGGATCGGATTGGCTTAGCGCCATTCGCGTGCATAGCATAACACCGTACGTGCGCTAAAATAGCACGCGAACAGCAACAGCTTTGCAGTGCAAACTACTTAGCACCCTAGTTTGCACGTGTAAAGCCTTAACACCTGATAACTCAGTTATCACTGGTTAGTCCCATTGTTTTATTTTCTCGCTGAAAGCACCGACGTTAGGGGCACTCGTTATTCCCCAACCTCCCTATAGCAACCTATGGGTTAGTGATGCGACTGTTGAGTCCACTAGGAAAAAAATTAAATATAAGGCTCTGTTCACATCTAAAATCGCTAACACAAGCGTTTTGCTATTTTGTGCGCATTTTTTTTTTTAGCGCCTGCACACTGCGTTTTTTAAAAAGCGATTTTCTAAAGCCCTTTTACGGAGCGATTTTTTAATTCCCTCCCTAACACAAGTCAGGAAGTAAACTCTCTGACCCGGAAAAGAAGGACGTCACGCGGCGAGGAGCGTGCTGGGGGTGACGCTTTGCATATTACCCTGTCGGTGCACTCTGCTGCAGGGTCATGTGAATGTAGGTTTTTTTTCTTTTGCGGTGCAATGTGGAGCATTGCACCGCAAACACAATAGCCAGGTGTAAAACCAGCCTGAATTGACAGAAACTTGTGGCTGTTCCGCAGCGTGCCTCTGTAAATGTATGATTTAGTGATGTCCGGTTCATGAGTGATTGGTTCATTTGAGCAGGTTCTTTCCTGTGAGTCGAGTGATCTGACTCATCACACTGAACCGAATCAGTTCAGTGGATGATTCAGGAACTGCAGCTGCACTTGGTCCTTTTCCACTGCTAAAACAATTTTGATGAGCATTTTTTGTGCGTTTTTTTATGCATTTGCGTTTTTGACCAATTTTGATGTGCGTTTTTTATGCGTTTGCATTTTTCTGATTGGCAAGTGTCTTGATTTTTGAAAATAAATACTAGTGGTTAAATCAATACAAAACGCAATGCGTCTTTCATGCATTCCTATTTTTAATATTGAAACTCAAAACGCATCACAATTGCACAGACATGCGTTTGCATTTTTTTGTTTTTTATTGGAACATAGCAGTGGAAAAGGCCACCCAGGAAATGAATCAAATTAATCGGTTCATGATCCGGTTCTTTTTAATGTATTGAATCGAATAAATCGATTCATTGAAAAGAGCCGGACTTCCCTTCACAAGTATGATTATGCAAAAAGTTAATTAATTGTGCAGCTTGAAATTCAGCCACACCTCCTTAGCACCTCCCCCCAATTTAACCTATTTGGCGCACTAAAATGGAGATGTGCCTAGATCGCGGAATCTACCATTTGAGTATGTGGTCCTCTCAGAAAAAATAAAATAAAAAAGGCAACCTGGAAAACTAACATCAGGCCTGGAAAACGTATATGCTGTCACGATCATATGTCCAAGTTTTCAAGCAGCCACAGTTAGTTGCTCAGCAAAAATGATTTAGAGGACTTTGTGTGTGCAGAAGCTAAAAATAAGTGACAATCGGAGATTTGGGGACGAGGTGTTGGCGATCCAGGGTCAATGGGAAAAACAAGGGCTTTATGTGCTATCTGCACTGTTTATTTTGTCTCCAGGCACAAGTGAGCTCAGTCCTGAGAAATCAGTGAGCAAAAGGGGTGAATGGAGCCAGGCAGTCTAGCAGATAAAGAGCTGCATTGTGTACAACCATCTACACAACTGCCAGATCTTGAGATTGAATTTTATTAACAAAGTATGGAAAATGTTTGAAAAAGTCTTTCCCTGAAGCCGACACCCCGTATTTCCTTGTGAACGGTAGTGCTGTATCAGGGACATCAGATAATACATTTTCAATGCTGAATTTTCCCCGGAGATGTATTTTAATAAAAGTCATGCTTTAGATTTCTTTTTTCATCCAGCAGTATACATGACAGCCCTCATGACCAGCTCTGGGATTTGCATTGCACATTGACACTGGGAATGCTGGGAAAATATTAATGTTGACTGTTGCTTTGGCAGAAGTTGATTGGTGCTTTCCAGGCTTTCATTAGCAAACATCGGTGTTGTTGTACGAAGACTGGAGAGCAGTGGAGAACCCTGGGAAACAGAAGTGATCCAACAAACACAAACTTGTCTAAAAATTGGATGTGTTTACACTGCAGTTTTAATCAGGTACTTTTTAAAGCAGCAGGGACAGCCATACTAATCCAGGAAAAAACACATATATAAGTAGATAAATACTTGTTCTACTTGCGTAACATGCATATTGTACTGTCCACGTTTTGATTTTAGTGAATTGTATTTAGTAAATAAAGAGAAAACTGTTCCAGGCACTTTCCTTCTTTACTGCCTCTGACTGAAGCCAATCCTGATGTCATTTCCTCCCTTACTCTTTTTCTCTCCTAAAAACTGCACTGTCATATCTAGCTTGCTTTGTACACACATGTGAGCACAGCATATATTGTATTTCAGCAGCTTCTGCAGAAGGTTAAGGTGTATTTCCCTTCTCAGCCTCATGTCACACTGAACTGCCTCAGCCAATCAGTGAGGATTAGGAATGTGGGAGGAGAGATAACAAGCTTCCCTCTCGCCGGCAATGTACCAGAATGAAACCAGGCTGACTGAGATAAGATTCATTACAGCAAAAACATTTATGTATTATATACTTTTCTTCATATCAGTTTATTTTCCCTTTCCCTGGTATTAAAGTTGCAAAACTAAAATTTCAGTAACTACTCCTAGTTACATAAGAGGAAATTTGAAAGCAAACATTCTCTTTATGTAAAAACATACTTTCACCGAAGAGAGTAGTACAAGATAGCTTATCTCTTATCGCTTATCTCTGTCTTATCAGCAAAGGCAGGAGATACTCTCTGCCTCTGTTTTGAGTTCCCTCATCCCTCCCTCTGCAGAACAGACACATCGCCCTGGTGACAGCTGAGTCACATTTTCAGAAAAGAAGGGGGGCAGAGTGAAGACACATGCCTCAGAGAGCTTCAGCCAGCAATGATTACATTTGCCGATGAGACAGAGATAAGCTATCTTGAACAACTCTTGGCGGTGAATGTATACTTGTTTATACACAGAGAATGTGTGGGATTGCTTTCAAATGTTCTTTTAATAAACTAAGAGTAGTTCCTGACATTTTTAGTTTTGGGAATATAATCAGAGGATGATCATGCAAAATAGTTTGAAGAGCCAGAAGCCAAAAATTAAAAAACAAAAAAACAGATACTTACGTAAGGAGAGGGAAGGCTCTGGGTCCTAAAGAGCCTTCCCGGTTCTTTCCTCATCCCGTCGTTCCTGTGCTGGCTCCCCCGTTAGCAATGCCCGACTGATCGGTCGGAGACTGCTCTCTTCCACTGCGGGTGGGATTCGTAAGCACTCAGGTTCCTGAAGACGGGCCGCTATATACTGCGCACATGTGAGCGTTCTCTCGCGCACTAGGGCTCCCGAATATTGCCAAAGCCCCCCGCAACAGGAGATTTAAACAGAGAAGTCTACGGGGGAATGAGGGGATGAGGAGAGGAATTGGAAGGGCTCTACAGCAGAGTTCCCCAACCCTGTCCTCAAGGCCCACCAACAGTACATGTTTTGCAGACAACCACAAACATTCACAGATGGGGTAATTAGTGTCTCAGCAGAGCTGATTACCTACCTGCGTGGATTTCTACAAAACATGCACTGCTGATGGGCCTTCCCTCTCCTTATGTTGGGTACACACCATGCGTTTTCCGCGGGTCAATCGGGATTGATTCAATTATTTCCTACATGCTCGATTCGGGCTTCAATCGTTCCTGTTGTCGATTTTGCATCCTTAACATGCAAATCGATAACAGGAACGATCGAAACCCAAATCGAGCACAACGGAAATAATCAAATCGATCCCGATCGACCCGCGGATCGAGCGGGAAAACGCATTAGGTAAATATCTGTTTTTTATTTTATTTTTGGCTTCAGTTTCACTTTAACTTTTTTTTAGTTTTTGCATTATCTAAAATGTTTCATTTTAAAACTTTTCATGACATTATTTTTGAAATTCACCCTACTTAACAGCATTCTTGCACAAGTGCCCAGTAAATTTTGCACAGCACCGTATATACAGTACTGTATATATATATATATATATATATCTTTAGTTATTTATATGCCTATATTTGTTGGCCTAATTCCCATGTGTAAGCCTACTCCACTGGTTTTCGCCCATTCTCACTGCTGAAGCTTACATCTGAGCCTTTACATTAGCAATAATCCTTTCTTTTTACAGACACGTAGTATCGTCAGGGATTGTACCACACAGCTGTTGTTTGAAATTGTAGACTTGCTAAATTAGGTAATGATGACACATTAAAGCACATACAGCATTTGGCTTTTTAATTATCTCTATAATGACACTGGAAAAAGTAATACTCTGATGAACACGTATACGCCAACATAAATAGCGATTAAACAATAGCTGAACCATCCTGCGTGTGGGAAAGCGGTTTCCAGACGCCGCCATCAGAACCGGTCTGAGTTAAAGTTCATAATTTATATTGTAACTTGTGTTTTATTGTGGAGTATAGGATAACTACAGAAAGTAAAGTTTCATATGCTAGAATGTATGTGTACATATGTATTATATCATATTAATGTTACTTATATCAAATTAATTGTTTTAGTTGTTTGGAAATGTAATTTCATATCTTCATATGCTGTAGTTCCTGTTTCCAGTACTTTATTTCCTTCCTCTCCACTGCTTGCTTCAAAAGAGAAAGATCGCACGGTTCAGCTTTTCCTGCTATCGGAGCTTACACTGCACTCTGTACATCAACTTTAGATCACATATCAATGCATTTGGTGGGTTGAGTTTTCTCTTCTTCCATCAGGAGCTGGAGATAGCGCTAGACATTTTCTTTTATGCACTATGACTGTTTAATGGTGTTGCATTCCTGACAAAGCCTCTCTGGAGGAAGAACATGTTGGATAGTTGGAGGTGGTGAATCTACTGTGTATACTCGAATACAAGTCGACCTCGCATATAAGTCAACTCCAATATTCAACCCTGTTAAGGTGGAATTTTTATTGACTCAATTATAAGTCTACCCAGCAAAGTTAATGGTTGTGCTTGGGGCTCAGGAGGTGTTAATGACTGCACTGCATACAGTATTGCAGCCATTAACTCCTCCTGTCCCTTAATTGCAGCCAATACCTCCTCCAGGCCTCCAAGTGCTGCAATTATTCACTCCCTTTTATGCAGCCCAGTATTTCACCCCTGCCGCTTTCTTTGTGTATTGTTGTGGCCAGGACTTTCAGACCTGTGTTTTCTTAGCATTTCCTTTTCTTAAAGAGGAATGAAACCCAGGATTACAGCATATTATATTTTTTTTTATTAGAACAGCATTCAATTAGCTAAACACAGGAGTTTAAGCTCAGTGCAGAGAAAGCTGGACGCATCCCAACTGGAGATAATGTTATCCTGTGTTTAATTAATTGTATCAAGTGAGGAATGTGACATTCTCTGACTGGTCAGACTCTCCTGAACACAGACAGACAATCAGAAAGCATTTCTGCCTTCAATACAAGATGAACAAAACCAGTTATGTATAAAATGCAAAGGCAGCTCTCAGAGCAAAAAAAAATGTACTTTGGGAACTTGGAATTTCTAAATGAATAATAATACTAATGCACAAAAGCAAATATGTTAACCGTATGGCATATAAAAAGTAGGAAAACATGTTTTTGTTGAATATTATGTCAGGGTTTTATACCGCTTTAAAGTGTCACCACTGGGCAAATTTCTGCAAATTGGAATGTCACTAATAGTACACACATTACTTAGTGTGCTCAGTATTGCCGTGACTCGTGTATCGACCCCTATACTTTTATGAAGTGAATCAGACCTACATTTTTAGACTTATACTTGAGTATATACAGTATGCGTATTATGTGTATTTTATACAGGGTTATTTAAACCTTTTTGTAGTCACACACAGTAGTGTGCACTGACCCCTCTTAGAGCTACACAAGATTAGAGTCTCTCTATATCTATCTATACATTTTGCATGTGCTGGAAGTTCAGGATAATCAGCATAATCCAGGCAAACATGCAAATTATTAGTTCAGAATACAGGCATAAATTAGCACACCTCTAAAAAGATAGAAGGTGGATTGCCAACTTCCTTTCACATTGTTGGTTACCTTTCTGCCACGTTTATTCTCTGCCATTAACCACTTGCCGACCAGGGCTGTATTGGCTGATCTGTGCTGCGTGGGCTCTCCAGCCCGCAGCACAGATCAGTATTATGCCAGGGCGATCAGACTTCCCCCCCTTTTTCCCCACTAGGGGGATGTCCTGCCGGGGGGGTCTGATCGCCGCCGGCCATCTGCGTTTTGCGGAGGGGGGGGCTCCTCAAAGCCCCCCTCCGCAGCCATTTCCGCCCTCTGCCTCCTTACCTCCCTCCCTCTCTCCGTAATGCGCAGGACGGAGTTCCGTCCTGCGCATTGAAGGATAGGCTTCCGCCTATCAGATGCCGGCGATCCTCGGCCAATCAGAGGCCGGGGATCGCCGATCTGCCTTATGGCGCTGCTGCGCAGCAGCGCCGTATGATGTAAACAGCGGGGATTTCTTCCCCGCGTGTTTACATTTTGCCGGCGAGCCGCAATCTGCAGCTCTCCGGCTGTTCACGGAGACACCCTCTGTGAACTGACATGGAAAGGCCGCTCGATCGAGCGGCCGTTTCCATGGTAACCCGCAGACGACCAGTTTACGCCGATCGGCGTTAGCTGGTCGTCAAGAGGTTAATACTTTCTGATTCACTGGCCCAGAATGAATGTGTCCATCAGTTAGGACTGGGCAGGAAGTACATTACTGGGATTCCCGTTGGTCTGCGCATGGTGCACTGTACCCCGGCATTTACACTTACTGCGTCGCCCATAGACTTCCATTAACCCAAGCACCATGCGTTAAAGGACCACGATCGCCAAAAAAGTAGGCAGTAAAATTTGACAGAACCGACAGGTTTCAGGCCAGTCCATCTCCTCATGAGGGGATTCTCAGGGTTTTCTTTGTTTCGAACAGCATTTCCTGAACAGCAGTTTAACTGCCAGAATAGTAAGATACCAGCCGGCCTCCCTAATCACTTGCACACTATTTTGTCAGTTAGACTTTCCAACTGCTGTTCAGGAAATGCTGTTGAAAACAAAGAAAACCCTGAGAATCCCCCATGAAGAGATGGGCTGGCCCAAAACCTGTCGGTGTTGTCAGATTTTAACTGCCTACTTTTTTGCCGATAGTGGTCCTTTAAAGTAAACTGGGGCATCTACCGGAGGATCTAGGCAGTGGAGGAGGATGGTGAGGGGCTGATTAGCCTGAAAGGGGCTGGAGGAAGCCCCAGGTATGTATCATTTTGTTATATTTGTTCATCTCAGGTGCGCTTTGAAGTGCGGTGCTTGCAGAAAAGCACTGCTGCCCTTGGGTCAGCGTCAGTAATTCTGACGCACTGCAATTGACCGCAATAAGTGTGAAAGTCTTCATAAACTTTCATTGCTCTTGCAGCCCCTTGCAGGAAAATAGGGCAATGCAGCACAAGAATTGCCTGCAAGTGTAAAAGATCCCTGAAGAAAAATATAAGCATTACATTACACAGCAGAGGATTGCGGACTAGCAAGTACTTCTGGGTTATGTTTGATACATTATGCTGCTATACGGTGGGGGCTGGAGTAACCCCATATTCTCTGTGCAGCCTTTAGAATCACGGTGACAAGTGATGCAACTATTGTAATCTATAGGTATGATACACTAATAGGCAATGGGTCCTTAAACTGACTAATGCTAGGGAGTAGGGACCCACTAGAAACCGTAAATTGCAATTGCTAGCAATTTCAGAAGCAATTTCCGTGCTCCAACATTTAACACTAGAGCACAAATGCTCACAAAATGCTGCTTGTCCTGCGATTGCAATTAGACCTAATCGTTCAAGTGAGTTCAACACCATTCACTCTCATTGGCAAATCATTTTCTAAATCTCTGGCAATTGTCAGCAAACCAAAAACCTGCCCAAAAAAAGATCTAGTGAGTCCCAGCCCTAAGACTGTATTCACACTATGCCAGAGCATTACTGAAACCATTTTGACAGATGAATTGTATACTATTGGTTTCCATTTTAGTCCCTGCTATCTTATTTCATCCATTGATATCTGCATGGCAACACATTTTCTATCCGTTTCAATGGACCAGAAAGACAGTTTTGATGGCAACATCCTGTACTGGGTGCAGCACATCAGCACCCTGACCCCCTGGACCTCCTCCACACATCGAGAATAAGGTCCGGGGCCAACAGGATTACATATGTTGTTTCTTCAACCTCCTGCTCCCAGGCTGCCGCTACAAGACTATCCCCACCAAAACCTCCAGGCACAGGAACACCTTATTTCCCCAACCAGTCCTCGTCTTCAACTAGGGATGATCAATGAGATGCAAACTCTTCCGAAATTATGCAAATGTTGAATTGAAACCCAGATTTAAACTGATTGGTCCAAGCTGCATATATTTGCACAAAAATTTGCATAATTATGCATCAACTCAGAATAATTTGCATGTCTTTGATCATCCCTATCCTCAAATCAGGTCCTCTCCCCAACGATAGCCACCAGTTCCCCCGAGCTCCCCTGGTGCCCCAGCGTACGAACGCATGTCGTATGTTTGACTCTCACCTGTTGCACTGTACCATATGTTGTCATGTTGCATCTTGTTGTTATTGCACTATGCTGTGGTTATTTGCACTATCTGTGTTATGCCAATTGCCATGTGTACTGCAAATAATTCCTGGTGCGGCGCCTGTCGCACTTGGTGTAAAAAGCTGATACTGAGTATCCTGATCTCCCTCCCCACGTTCATAGTTTATTCAAATGACTATAAAGGTTTGCAATTTACCATATTAAGGAAGGCAAATTAACATTTTGTTATACATTGGCCACCTGTAGGAGATGGATTGTTGCATATACTCTTTCCACTATGTTGCAATACAGGGATTTTAGCTCAGCAATTATGAGGAATGTGCATGTAATGGATTCTGTAATGAGACATTGTCAGTGATGAAGTTTTAGCTTTGATTAAAGAGACACTGAAGCGGAAAAAAAAATTATGACATTATGATTTGTATGTGTACCCATCAGTCTAATTGTTTCCAGTACAGGAAGAGTTAAGAAACTCCAGTTGTTATCTCTATGCAAAAAAGCCATTAAGTTCTACGACTTTCAAAGTCGTGGAGAGGGCTGTCTTCTGACTTTTATTATCTCAACTGTTAGTGAACAATTTTATTTTTCTCTGCCAGAGGAGAGGTCATTAGTTCAGACTGCTCTGAAAGAATCATTTTGAATGCTGAATGTTGTGTAATCTGTACATATTATAGAATGATGCAATGTTAGAAAAAAACACTATATACATGGAAATAAAAATATGAGAATATTTTCTTTGCTGGTAATCTTCTAGTAATTATAGATTTTCATGACATTTCCTCTATAAGGAGATGAGCTTGGATTCTGTACCTTCTTTGTAGCGTGAACAGAACCTTAGGGTATGGCACCAATTTAAATGGGTTAGGGTTGGGGTAGATTATGTGTATTGTGTAGGGTTGGAGAGGTTGGCTAAGGTATAGACTGTACATCTGGCAGGAATGCTAGAATTAGACAACATGAAAATAAATTATCATTGCTCTGCTAGTGGTGGTGATTTGGTTAAGGGGGGGGGGGGGGTGTCACCAGGGGGAAATCAACATGGTAGTGGAGCGGGGGGGGGGGGGGGAGAGGGGAGAGGAGATAGGCAACATAATGAATACATATTCAATCATAGTCATAGATTATTTAGTCAGCATTTGTCCATTGTAAAATCTTCCCTCTTCCTGATTTACATTCTGAAATGTATCACTGGTGGTGACATATTTTTTCCTTCCAGATGATCTTACAGAATGTTCGTTACTGAGAGTTCTATGCCCAGAGGGAGATATTGCTTGCTTGGCAGTTGGAAAAAAGCTGTTCTTTCCCACAATGCAATGAGGTTCACAGACAGGAAACTGTCAGAACCATGGTCAGAACATCACCCTGTGGGAGGGGTTTCACCACAATATCAGCCATACAGTGCCCCCCTATGATCTATTTGAGAAAAGGAAAAGATTTATTGTGTGGAAGGGGGTATCCGCTACTCATTGGGATGAAGTTCAATCCTTGGTTAAAGTTCCTCTTTAACAGTAGGGGAAGGGATAAGTTTAGTTTCAAAGAGTTGCCAACATGTATAAAAATAAAAACAAGAATAAAAACAATATCAACAGGTTCAGTTCCACGGAGGCATAATATACATGTTATCTTTTATATGATCTTTTTGAGGCCTCTTGCACACTGCACACGATTCAGATTCAGATTCCGCTTTTTAATCAGTTTTTACCTCCGATTCAGATTACGATTTGCAGTGTGCAAGGAGCAAACTGCAAATCTGAATCGGAAGTAAAAACAGATTAAAAAGCGGAATCTGAATCTGAATTGCTTGCAGTGTGCAAGAGGCCTGAATGAAACACTATACTGCAGAAACCGCAGAAACAAGCAAAACGCCCCGCATTACATTGTCCCAAGCTGAGCAAGCCAGTCGGCCGCCCACCCTGGGTACAGACGGCATTGTACTTGTTTGTGCTATGCACAGGCTCTATACAGTAGATGCTTGCTGTGTGGAGCCTCCCTCATCCTGTCTTTGTGTTCTCATAAATGAAAATGACTGCTCCTCTGATTGAATTGTGCTTTGAAAATTTTTCTCCCTTCCAATGGCATTTCCTCATGTAAGCATACATTTCACTGCGGCATTCAGGAGCTGGAATGTGCTAGAATGACACATATTTCAAGAACTAAGTCGAAATACTCCTCTTAAAGAGACTCTGTAACAAAATTTTCAGCCTTAGTTCTTCTATCCTATAAGTTCCTTTGCCTGTTCTAATGTGCTCTGGCTTACTGGTGCCTTTCCTAATTGCACAGTAGCTGTGTTATCTCTGTTATATGATCTAATCTTCTCTCTTCTGTTGGCTCTGTCTGCAGAGGCTGGAATGTGTGGAATGTGCTGCACTGCTTGTCATTGGCAGAAGCTATACACACCCCCTCCAGGCCCCCTGCAGGCTCTGTATGACTCACACACTGCTTATGTGAGCCTATCACAAGCTGGTTAGTTTGTTTGTAAACACTGCCTAAAACTGGCAATTACAAGCCAGGTTTGCAGCAGAGAGTGGCAGAAACAGCACAGAGGGGCCCAGGAGAACATAATGAATAGAATGGTATGCTTTTTGCTGTAAAAATTTTAGAGTACAGATTCTCTTTAAAGAGAGCCCGAGGTGGGCTAAAAAAAAAAAAAAAAAGTAGGCTTGATTCGAGGGCCAGAGTGGATCAGGTAGCTGCAAAAAACGACGCTCCCAGACGCTCCTGTGGGCCGCACTGGCCCACTTTCACTTTCTTGACCTATAGGTCACGATTCTGCAAGGAGAGACTTGGTGTCTTTCGCAGCGTGGAGGGAGGCGGGAGAGCCGCAGGGGGCGTGGCCAGGGAGAGAGCGCCGTGCAAGGGCAGCTTTGGAAACCCTGAAGGAACGCCCTTGGTGGGCGTTTTGAACAGGAAATGCCTCTCCCTGTGTTTACCTCAAACATTGTCACTAATCTTGGGAGGCTATAGCGCGGCGGTGGGGGGACATAGATGGGGGGCAGATGGGACACAGAGGCATGTTCTCTGCATGTCATGAGGCAGAGAACATGCCTCTGCCCCATCGGGTTCTCTTTAAGTCCAACTCCAGCCATAACTGTTCCATAGTCATGCTCAGGCAACCAGGGCTGGATTTAGCCCAAGGCCACCTAGGCCATGGCCTAGGGCACCACAGGAGCAAGGGCGGGTGGGCAGCAGGCTTGCAAATGCTGCAATGCAGGGAGATTGGAGTGAGCGCATGACCTCAGCACTCTCATGCAAGCCGCCTGTGCAGCGGCCATCCTGCTCTCTGTGTGTGTTGATGTTGTGGCCGGTGGCTACGGACTCGGGCAGCATTGCAGAGTTGCAAGTGGAGGAAGTGGAATAGCAGCCACCAGTCACTCACACCTCCACTCTTTTCCAGCATAGAAGCTTCCTCTTCCCCTCCATCTCCATCAGCCACCGCTGTGCATCTGTCCCTCCAACCAGTGACTATTATTACAGGGACAGGTATACAGCAGCAGCTGATGGAAACGGAGGGGGAGGAAGCTTCTGCACTGGCGACGAGGGGAGAAGTGAGTGACACTGATGGCTGCTGCGGTGTGGAAGCGAGCTGGCTACACTGAAAAAGGGGGGAGGTGGAAAGGGAGGGAAGGAGGGAGTCATCTGGTTACCTATACTCAAGGGGGGCAGCTGGTGACAGTGGCCCTGGGCGGTAAAGCGTACAAATCCGCCCCTGCAGGCAACCAGTTTTGTTCACAAAACATGTTCTTATCTTTCGTAACTCGTGATTTATCTCTCATTATCTGTTTAAACTCATGAATTTTCTCTCCTTATCTATTTTAAAGTGAGATTGTCACCCACAAAATCAAATTCCATTTACCTACTGCTCTGCGTTTACTATGTAGTCTACATGCAGTCTGTATTGCAAGTATTCCAATATAATCATAAATTATTATTATTATTATTATTATTAAGTATTTATATAGCGCCGACATATTACGCAGCGCTGTACAGTGTATATATATATCTTGTCACTAACTGTCCTTCAAAGGAGCTCACAATCTAATCCCTACCATTGCCATATGTCTATATTATGAAGTCTAAGTACTGTAGTCTAGGGCCAATTTTAGAGGGAGCCAATTAACTTATCTGTATGTTTTTGTTAATGTTTCCGCTGTAATGAATCTCATCTCAGTCAGGCTGGCTCCGGTACGTTGCCAAGGATAGGGGAAGCTTGTCATCTTCCCTCCCACATTCCTGCTCCTTCCTGATTGGCTGAGGACAGTTCAGTGTGACACAAGGCTGAGAAGGGAAATACATCTCACCCCTCTGCAGAAGCTACTAAAATATTAATAAAATAACTAAGATTTATTCTGTGCTCACGTGTTTACAAAGCAAGCTAGATATAAAAGCACAGTTTCTAGAAGATATAAAGAGTAAGGTAGGAAATTACATCAGGATATATAGATATATAGAGATAGATAGACAGATATATATATATATATATATATATATATATATATATGTATATATATATATATATGTATATATATATATATATATATATATATATATATATATACATACAAGTTAAATACACCCCCTCCCCCTCACAAATTGTCATCTCTGCAGTAAGTTATGCACACCAATGAACCTTGAAATTAGCAGGTATTTGCAGCTAATTAATGGCAAGAAAACATGGCCAGAAACAGGTAGGTAATGCTGCAAAAATACCCCACACAGCCACTGCGTTGTAACATCCAACACCCCAAAACAGGAACTTGACTTTCATAAATGAAGTACTGTTGCATAATTGCAGTCAAATAGCTGCTAATTGACTTACTTCTACAACACCTATTTTGTTCTGGTGTGACTCAGGCAAGTGTTACAGACCTTAGCCACTTAATAACAGAAGACACTATACAATTCCTGGTTTGCTGCTTACTTTCACCAATCAGTTTAAATACTGAAGCCCAGGGGCGTTGCTAGCCCCAAATATCAGTGGCACATGCCCTGGATCTATTCTGGGGTGCCCCGGATGTCCATCAGACAGAGTCAGCTGTGGTGCCTCAATGGTGGGCATGCTAGGAGCTGTGGTGCATCAATCGGAGGTATGGTGGGCGCTGTGGTGGCTCTCTGTGTGGGCACACTGGATGCTGTAGTGCCATGCTGGGTGCTGTGATGACTTTATGGGGGCATGAAGGGAACTGTGGTATTTCAGTTTGGCTCCACCGAAGACCACACCCACAGTCAGGTGCATGGCCTCACCCATTTTCCATCTGGAGTGCCCAAAAGTGCCCCGGATCTCTTAGGATCCTAGAAACGCCCCTGCTGAAGCCACCTGCCTAATGCAATGTAGGTCCTCCTTGTGCCCTCAAAACATTACTCCTCATTCCATTTACATTACATATGCAGCCCCACCTCTTTCATATGTAGCATGCATGTACAGCAGCCCGTCATTCATGTATAGCTACTATGTGCTGTTCTCTGTTTTCAGACTCCCTGTTCCATATGCAGCAACCTCTTTTTGATATTCAGCCACTCCCTTAGCCAGCGGTCAATTTAGACCCAGGCCTTTGTGGCCTCACCAGAAATCTGGACATGATTATTCTCAATAGCTATCTCTTCAATAGAATCCATATTGTCCGATTTGTACAATAAAAACATACCAATCGAGTCACTTTGATCTCCTGGATCCCTCTTTGTTGCTTCCGCCGCTCCACATTGCGATCCTGGCTTTTAATTGCCAGTGTTACAGTATATTTAATCTCATGTTACAGTATACTACAAGTTTTTATTACATAGTTAATCATCTGCACTCCAGTCTGGGATTCTCACAGTTTCTCAGCATGTGACAGGCAGCTCCCTTCCCCCTCAGCCTTACAGACAAGCTGTCTGTGAGAAATAAACAAAGCACACAGAGCCTGCAGGGGGCGTGCATAACTTGTATTCATTACAACAGAGGCAGCCCATTCCTCTCCTAGTTGACAAAGCTTGACAAAAAAAAGAAGATTAGATATATTACAGAGACAGTGCAACTAGAAAAGGCTGCAGTAATCCAGACCACATTAGAACAGGTATAGGAACTTATAGGATAGAAGAAATGAGGCTGACATTTTTTTTTTTTTTTTAGTCTCTTTCAGGACTTCAGCATTATCAAGGTGCATCAAGGTTTTGATGGCATTCCTCATGTTTTGCTGTAAATTGCAGGTTTACCAAAGAAACCAAATTACAGGACAGTGTTCAACAATGGTGCAAACCTACAGCAAACCACCCATATTTGCATGATCTTGGCTTCAAGAAGACGTCTATGTGAACTACACCTAAGCCATTGCTATAGTGTTGTGTAAAACTATTGTTCAACCACTGAATTTTCAAAGAATGTTTACTTTTGGTTTACAAACACAGTGTATATGTTTTTTTTGTAATCAGAAGTGGCAGATCGGCCATTTTGTTTGATTTGCACAAGTTTTTTAAAAAATAACACGTTATGAAGGCGCTTTAAAGATGCTGAGAACTAGTGTTGGGCGAACATCTAGATGTTCGGGTTCGGTCCGAACAGGCCGAACATGGCCGCGATGTTCGGGTGTTCGACCCGAACTCCGAACATAATGGAAGTCAATGGGGACCCGAACTTTTGTGGTTTGTAAAGCCTCCTTACATGCTACATACCCCAAATTTACAGGGTATGTGCACCTTGGGAGTGGGTACAAGAGGAAAAATTTTTTAGCAAAAAGAGCTTATAGTTTTTGAGAACATCGATTTTAAAGTTTCAAAGGGAAAACTGTCTTTTAAATGCGGGAAATGTCTGTTTTCTTTGCACAGGTAACATGTTTTTTGTCGGCATGCAGTCATAAATGTAATACATATAAGAGGTTCCAGGAAAAGGGACCGGTAACGCTAACCCAGCAGCAGCACACGTGATGGAACAGGAGGAGGCGCAGGAGGAGAAGGCCACGCTTTGTGAGACACAACAACCCAGGCCTTGCATGAGGACAAGAAGCGTGCGGATAGCATGCTTTGTACCGCCATGCAGTCATAAATGTAATAAAGATAAGTGGTTCAATAAACAGGGACCACGCGGCAACGCTAACCCAGCAGCAGCAGACGTGATGGAACAGGAGGAGGCGCAGGAGGAGAAGGCCACGCTTTGTGAGACACAACAACCCAGGCCTTGCATGAGGGCAAGAAGCGTGCGGATAGCATGCTTTGTACCGCCATGCAGTCATAAATGTAATAAAGATAAGTGGTTCAATAAACAGGGACCACGCGGCAACGCTAACCCAGCAGCAGCAGACGTGATGGAACAGACGGAGGCGCAGGAGGAGAAGGCCACGCTTTGTAAGACACAACAACCCAGGCCTTGCATGAGGGCAAGAAGCATGCGGATAGCATGCTTTGTACCGCCATGCAGTCATAAATGTAATAAAGATAAGTGGTTCAATAAACAGGGACCACGCGGCAACGCTAACCCAGCAGCAGCAGACGTGATGGAACAGGAGCAGGCGCAGGAGGAGAAGGCCACGCTTTGTGAGACACAGCAACCCAGGCCTTGCATGAGGGCAAGAAGCGTGCGGATAGCATGCTTTTGTACCGCCATGCAGTCATAAATGTAATAAAGATAAGTGGTTCAATAAACAGGGACCACGCGGCAACGCTAACCCAGCAGCAGCAGATGTGATGGAACAGGAGGAGGCGCAGGAGGAGAAGGCCACGCTTTGTAAGACACAACAACCCAGGCCTTGCATGAGGGCAAGAAGCGTGCGGATATAGCAGCAATGCTTTTTGCCGCCATGCAGTCATAAATGTAATACAGATGAGAGGTTCAATAAACAGGGACCGGAAACGCTACACCATCCCAGATGTTCATTGGTCATGTTACTTGGTTGGGGTCCTGGAGTGTTGCGTAGTCATTTCCAATCCAGGATTGATTCATTTTAATTTGAGTCAGACGGTCTGCATTTTCTGTGGAGAGGCGGATACGCCGATCTGTGACGATGCCTCCGGCAGCACTGAAACAGCGTTCCGACATAACGCTGGCTGCCGGGCAAGCCAGCACCTCTATTGCGTACATTGCCAGTTCGTGCCAGGTGTCTAGCTTCGATACCCAATAGTTGAAGGGTGCAGATGGATTGTTCGACACAGCTACGTCATCTGACATGTAGTCCTTGACCATCTTCTCCAGGCGATCGGTGTTGGAGGTGGATCTGCACGCTTGCTGTTCAGTGGGCTGCTGCTGCATGGGTGTCAGAAAATTTTCCCACTCCAAGGACACTGCCGATACCATTCCCTTTTGGGCACTAGCTGCGGCTTGCGTTGTTTGCTGCCCTCCTGGTCGTCCTGGGTTTGCGGGAGTCAGTCTGTCTGCGTACAACTGGCTAGAGGAGGGGGAGGATGTCAATCTCCTCTCTAAAGTCTCCACAAGGGCCTGCTGGTATTCTTCCATTTTGACCTGTCTGACTCTTTCTTCAAGCAGTTTTGGAACATTGTGTTTGTACCGTGGATCCAGAAGGGTATAAACCCAGTAATTGGTGTTGTCCAGAATGCGCACAATGCGTGGGTCACGTTCAATGCAGTCTAGCATGAATTGAGCCATGTGTGCCAGAGTCCTACCAGAATCCTTATCATCCTCTTGTGAGCGTTGTGATAGTTGTTGTGATGCATCATAGTCGTCACCTTCCTCCTGGTCTGCTTCTGCTGACCATTCGCGTTGAATTGTGGAAGTCCAACGTGCACCGCTCTGGCCCTCGTCAGTGGTGGCATGAAATTCCTGCTCCAACTCCAGCTGTTCCTCCTCCTCTTCTTCGTCATAGCTGCTGGGGCCAGCGTTCCCTGAGGCGGATGGCCTGATGTTGGTACCATCACGCTGATCGTTTTCTCCTTCAGATTCCCCCAGTTGCATCATGACAGCTGTTTCCTTGATTTTCAACATCGACCTCTTCAGTAAACACAGCAGTGGTATGGTAATGCTGACTGAAGAGTTGTCACTGCTCACAAGCAACGTGGATTGCTCAAAATTTTGGAGGACTTGGCAGAGGTCCAACATGTTGGCCCAATCGGATCCACAGAAGCTTGGCAGCTGGCCGGATGCGCCTCGGTACTGCGCCGTCATGTACTGGACCACTGCACTCTTCTGCTCGCAAAAGCGGGCTAGCATGTGCAGCGTAGAATTCCAGCGCGTAGGGACATCACACAGCAAGCGATGGTGGGGGAGATTGAAGCGCTCCTGCATCTTGGCGAGTGCCCCCGAAGCAGTACTGGAATTTCTACAATGTTTGGCCACTCGATGCACCTTCAACAGAAGATCGGCCACGCCTGGGTATGTCCTCAGGAACCGCTGAACTACTAGGTTCATCACGTGCGCCAGGCAAGGGATGTGTGTCAGCTTAGCCAACCTTAAAGCGCGAATGAGATTACTCCCATTATCACACAACCATGCCCGGTTTCAAGTCCAGCGGTGCCAGCCACAAATCCGTCTGTTCCTTTATTCCCTTCCAAATTTCCTCCCCTGTGTGCTGCTTATCCCCAAGGCAGATCAGCTTCAGCAACGCTTGCTGACGCATGCCAACAGCTGTGCTGCACTGCTTCCACGATCCTACTGCTGCTGGGTTAGCGTTTCCGGATGAGGTACAGCTTTGAGATGCGTTGGAGGAGAAGGAGTCAGAGAGGTAGGTGCTGCTGTTGTTATCCAGTGGGAGGGACGGCGGTGCAGCTGTTTGCGGCGTGGGCAACACCCGCGCCGTAGCAGGTGAGGAATCGCTGCCAGGCTCCACAAGGTTCACCCAGTGCGCGGTAAGGGAGATGTATCGACCCTGGCCGAACGCACTCGTCCAAGTGTCAGTGGTGAGGTGAACCTTGCAGGCAACGGCATTCTTCAAGCTTCGGGTTATTTTGCTGACCACGTGCTCATGCAACTCAGGCACTGCAGAGCGCGCAAAGTGGTAGCGGCTGGGAACCACGTAACGTAGGATGGCCACTGACATCATGCCCTTGAAGCTGTTTGTCTCCACCACTCGATATGGCAGCATTTCGCAGGCCAGAAGCTTGGCTATGCTGGCTGTTACTGCCACGGCCCGGGGGTCATTTGCTGGCAATTTCCTCTTGCGCTCAAACATCTCCGACACAGACAACTGAACCGTAGCGCTGCACACGGAAGGGCTGTTGGTTGTTGTGTTTGATGAACACTGGGAGACCTCAAGAGCACTACTCCGGAAAGTGACAGTGCCAGCGTCGTCTGATGTTTGTGAATGTTGTGAACCACGCAATGGCTGGGCTACTGCTGCTGCTGAGGCGGGTCTGGTGGTGAGTCTGGTGAACCCAAGGGAGGCAGTGTTGCTGGTACCCTGTCCTGCCGCGTTTGCCCACAGAGTGGGATGTTTGGATAGCATGTGGCGGCTCATGCTGGTGGTGGAGAGGTTGTTAATACTTTTCCCCCTGCTCAGGCGAGTCTTGCACACCTTGCAAATCGCCATGGTAACATCCTCAGTGCAGTCTTCAAAGAAAGCCCAGACTTTGGAGCACCTGCCTCCTTGCTGGCGATTTCTGTTTCCTCCTCTTTTGCCTCTCACTCTAACTTCCACGCTTGTGGTGCCTGAAATTGCGCGCCGCCTACCTTGTGGCACAAGGCGAACTCGTGCAGCAGTGGGTTCTTCAACAGACTCATCTGTGCTGCTGCTACGACGGCGATGTTCTCGTTCACAAATAAAATCTGGGTCTCTGTCCACATTGTCCATACCCTCCTCTTCCATCTCCTCAAACTCGTCATATGTCATTGTGGGGGGCCGCCGCCGTGGAGTAGAGCTCCCCAGAACAACCTCTGCGCAGCTCACTCCAACGTCGTCTTCCAGATCTTGTCGGCCGACCTCCTGCAATTGCAACCCCTCCTGCCCAACTTGCTCTGGGATTTGGGTTTCCGAGTCCTCCTCGGACTCGCCTTGTATTTCAGTGCGCGGTGCATTTCCCACAGTTAATGGTTGTGAATCCGGGCACAACATTTCTGGCTGTTCCTCCATTGACCTTTCATAGGTGGAAGTTTGTTGGGCTGGGAATAGCTCCTGCGAATACCCCATTGTGTCCTGAGGTAATTCATAGGACTGGTTATCTGGCAGTTGTGTGCGTGGTGTCGCTGCCGGTTGTGTCAGCTTTGTGCCCACTGGCTCCTTGTAACTGGCTGAGGACTCGGACCTCGTGCGTGATGTGCTGGTGCTGCTTAACCCACTGCTGGACGCTTGAGAGGTCATCCAAGTAATTATCTGGTCCTGTTCTTTTGGATTTGTGAGGGTTGTTGTCCTGGACAACATGGGCGGTATTGAGTGGGTTTTCTTGGGTGCTCCCCTGTGGCCTGTACGTGAACCGTCAGGGGAAACACCTCTTCCCTTGCCCCTTCCTCTTTCACCGGATTTCTTCCTCATTTCACTTATCCTTACAGTACACGCTGACTGGCAGCAGTACAGTGGCAGTACAGAAATGCTATACAGTACCACTATTCCCAGCAGCGACACAGAGCACAATGCTATACAGTGGCGGGTGAGCGGTGTACCACTGTTCCCAGGCCCAGCAGACACAGAGTGGAAGTAAACACAATGCTATATAGTCTGGCTGAGCGGTGTACACAGAGTGGCAGTACACACAATGCTATATAGTCTGGCTAAGCCGTGTACACAGAGTGTCAGAAAACACAATGCTATATATAGCGTGGCTGAGCGAGGTGCACAGTGGCAGTACACACAATGCTATATTAGTCAGGCTAAGCCGTGTACACAGAGTGTCAGTAAACAATGGTATATAGTCTGGCTGAGCGGTGTACACAGAGTGTCAGTAAACAACGGTATATAGTCTGGCTGAGCGGTGTACACAGAGTGGCAGTAAACACAATGCTATATATAGCGTGGCTGAGCGAGGTGCACAGTGGCAGTACACACAATGCTATATTAGTCAGGCTAAGCCGTGTACACAGAGTGTCAGAAAACACAATGCTATATATATAGCGTGGCTGAGCGAGGTGCACAGTGGCAGTACACACAATGCTATATATAGCGTGGCTGAGCGAGGTGCACAGTGGCAGTACACACAATGCTATATATAGCGTGGCTGAGCGAGGTGCACAGTGGCAGTACACACAATGCTATATATAGCGTGGCTGAGCGAGGTGCACAGTGGCAGTACACACAATGCTATATTAGTCAGGCTAAGCAGTGTACACAGAGTGTCAGAAAACACAATGGTATATATATAGCGTGGCTGAGCGAGGTGCACAGTGGCAGTACACACAATGCTATATATAGCGTGGCTGAGCGAGGTGCACAGTGGCAGTACACACAATGCTATATTAGTCAGGCTAAGCCGTGTACACAGAGTGTCAGAAAACACAAAGCTATATATATAGCGTGGCTGAGCGAGGTGCACAGTGGCAGTACACACAATGCTATATATAGCGTGGCTGAGCGAGGTGCACAGTGGCAGTACACACAATGCTATATATAGCGTGGCTGAGCGAGGTGCACAGTGGCAGTACACACAATGCTATATATAGCGTGGCTGAGCGAGGTGCACAGTGGCAGTACACACAATGCTATATTAGTCAGGCTAAGCCGTGTACACAGAGTGTCAGAAAACACAATGCTATATATATAGCGTGGCTGAGCGAGGTGCACAGTGGCAGTACACACAATGCTATATATAGCGTGGCTGAGCGAGGTGCACAGTGGCAGTACACACAATGCTATATTAGTCAGGCTAAGCCGTGTACACAGAGTGTCAGAAAACACAATGCTATATATATAGCGTGGCTGAGCGAGGTGCACAGTGGCAGTACACACAATGCTATATATAGCGTGGCTGAGCGAGGTGCACAGTGGCAGTAAACACAATGCTATATATAGCGTGGCTGAGCGAGGTGCACAGTGGCAGTACACACAATGCTATATATAGCGTGGCTGAGCGAGGTGCACAGTGGCAGTACACACAATGCTATATTAGTCAGGCTAAGCCGTGTACACAGAGTGTCAGAAAACACAATGCTATATATATAGCGTGGCTGAGCGAGGTGCACAGTGGCAGTACACACAATGCTATATATAGCGTGGCTGAGCGAGGTGCACAGTGGCAGTACACACAATGCTATATTAGTCAGGCTAAGCCGTGTACACAGAGTGTCAGAAAACACAATGCTATATATATAGCGTGGCTGAGCGAGGTGCACAGTGGCAGTACACACAATGCTATATATAGCGTGGCTGAGCGAGGTGCACAGTGGCAGTACACACAATGCTATATATAGCGTGGCTGAGCGAGGTGCACAGTGGCAGTACACACAATGCTATATATAGCGTGGCTGAGCGAGGTGCACAGTGGCAGTACACACAATGCTATATTAGTCAGGCTAAGCCGTGTACACAGAGTGTCAGAAAACACAATGCTATATATATAGCGTGGCTGAGCGAGGTGCACAGTGGCAGTACACACAATGCTATATATAGCGTGGCTGAGCGAGGTGCACAGTGGCAGTACACACAATGCTATATATAGCGTGGCTGAGCGAGGTGCACAGTGGCAGTACACACAATGCTATATTAGTCAGGCTAAGCCGTGTACACAGAGTGTCAGAAAACACAATGCTATATATATAGCGTGGCTGAGCGAGGTACACAGTGGCAGTAAACAATGCTATATATAGTGTGGCTGAGCGAGCGGTGTACTACTGTTCCCAGCAGCGACACACAATGACTGGGGGGGACCCTGGCTAGCGTGGCTGGAGAGCGAACTACCCTGCCTGCCTACCCAAAGCTAAACCCACAGACAAATGGCGGAGATATGACGTGGTTCGGGTATTTATTTACCCGAACCACGTGACCGTTCGGCCAATCAGAGCGCGTTCGGGCCCGAACCACGTGACCCGTTCGGCCAATCACAGCGCTAGCCGAACGTTCGGGGAACGTTCGGCCATGCGCTCTTAGTTCGGCCATGTGGCCGAACGGTTTGGCCGAGCACCGTCAGGTGTTCGGCCGAACTCGAACATCACCCGAACAGGGTGATGTTCTGCAGAACCCGAACAGTGGCGAACACTGTTCGCCCAACACTACTGAGAACTAAGTGACAAAAAACAATAAATCATGAAGGTCTTGCTTCTCATGAACTTACAGTGGTTACTCTGGTTAGAAAGATAGAATCAGAATATTTATTTATTCGCCAAGTAAAAGGTGTTGTACAAGGAATTATTTTTGGCTCAGACAGCTCAAAGATGAACATACAAGGATACAGGCACACATTCTACATGGGGGGAACATGCATTACACATTGAGGTGGGAGGGATGGGGTCAGTGTTGAGAGCCAGGACAGCTTGAGGGAAAAAAAGATGTCTTGTGCCTGGTGCCTGTGCAAGGATTTGTCCACAGGCTTGCAGGGATCTCAGCGCTGGAATGATAGTAGTAGGGTGACAGGGGAATTCTATGGAGGATTCAGAGGCCTACCTCTTCAGAGGTAAGTGCCCAAATTGGGCCCTTTTTCCCTTCAGTTTATGATGTGCTACGTAGTGTGCATGCCCAGAGCTCTCCTGCCCATGGGAGCGTGATCATGGACATGCTCAGTGCTTGTGCAGTAGTGCACGACCTGGCAGGACACATGGGGCCATTTATCAGTCAATGGAGGGGAAAGGAGGAGAACAGGAGAAGTGGTAGGTATGGGGACTGCTGCCTATACTTGTCTGCTCCCCCCTTTGAAGAAATTACATTGCTTCAGGTATCCTTCAAGATACGTACAATTTTAATTACATGCATTTTCCTCGAATGTAGCTCTGACCTAAACTGATAACTCTATATTTATAAATGTGTAAAAAAATGTCCTTGTTTGTAATTGCCCTTAAAGGTACCCATTAACGGCTCTACTTTTAGCAAACAATTTAATATTTTTTATAAAATCATTGGTGTAGAAAAAAAAATCTAATTTAATTTATCCACATGATTAAAGAACCCGAAATGCAATCTAAACCAGTTACGATCATATCTATGAAAAATCTATACCGCCAATCAGCCATCTCTTGAAGGAAACGATCAATAATGTGATCGGTTAGGATCGGTTTTTATACAATACCATCTGAACAGTGATGAACGTAATAAGCTAATTTCAATTACGCAAAATCTTGCGTACATTTTTGCAATTACGCCTATATGTAATTACGATTTATAAGTTCAATTGATTTTGCATAGTCATTTGTAATTTCACGTAAAATTTAGCATAATTTTCGTGTAATTTGATGCCGATTTTAGCAGTGAATAGCAGAGACCCCATACATGCTATTGACACCAAAATTGCTACATATCTTAAGGAGACTCGTGGCATACAAGTAAAAAAAAAGAAGGATTTTCCAAAAATGCAAAGAAAAAATTGTTTTAAAAAAATCTGAAAAATAACAGTTTAAAAACCATTTTGAGCTGCATTTTTAAAAATCAATTTTCTCAAAAACTACAAGGTCTTTTTGAAAAATTATTTTTTTCACTTGTATCCACTATTACTCCTTTACATATGTAGCAATTTTGGTAGCAATAGCATGTATAGAGGCTTTGCTATTAACCATCAAATTTGGCATAACATTTCGCAAAAAATTATGTGAAATTATTAATCATTACTATTACATACAAAATGAATGAAAATTTTTTTTCTGAAAGTTCGCATTACAATTACGATGCATAATTGTGAATTTCGATGCAAAATTTCACATATGCGAAATTTTGGCCCACCACTGGATCTGAATAATCTGATCGAAAATCTGATTATTCACTAAATATGATACCGTTAATGGGTACCTTTGAAGAATACTAACAGGATCAAACATGCCTCTCACACACAAGTATAACGATTAGTATTTACAAAGGGAATCCATTACCTTATTTAGAAATTTGATTTACATGGTGCCTGGTGTAAGTTAAAATGGAACTTCAGCCTAAACAAACATACTGTCATTAAGTTACATTAGTTATGTTAATTAAAATAGATACGTAATATAATCTCTTACCCACCCTGTTTTAAAAGAAAAGGCAAATGTTTGATTTAATGGGGGCAGCTCATCTTTTTGATTGAATGGACGTGACAGGGAGCATGAGACACAGTTCCAACTGTCCTCCTGTGTCCTGATCACCCCTCCCAGTTGCTAGGCAATGAGAACAACAACATAGGAAATCCCATCATGCTTTGCACAGCATCAGGGGAAAATGCCAGGGCAGTTTTCTTTGATGGAGCGGAGCTTAGCTTCTGTGCAACTAAAAATAAGGCTTAAAAAAAAAGTTCTGATACTGTGAAACTATTAAAGTCACCAAGCATTTTCAGTGCTACTGAGTAGATTTTTAGTTTGGAGGTTCACTTTAAGACGGATCAGTGAATAATGGCGCACAGCGCCTATGCATAAAAATGGCGCCGCATTAAAAAGATACGCTTATCGCTATTTATCGTTAATACTGCATAATAATGGCGCACAGGGAAAAAAAAAGAAAAACGGCACACACTAACGTTATTTATCAATAGTGGCACACACTAACGTTATTTATCAATAGTGCCGTTCATTTGCCAAACAGTAGACGTTATTGCCCACAGTAACGTTATTTATCAATAGCGCCCTACATAAGCCAAACTACAGACGTTATTTAACTGCAAAATGGTGAATGGATTTAATGTAACACTGTCAAGGTTAGGCACCATCAGGGGGGGTCTTAGGGTTAGGCACCACCAGGGGGGTGGTTAGGGTTAGGCACCACCAGGGGGTCTTAGGGTTAGGCACCACCGGGGGGTGGTTAGGGTTAGGCACCACCAGGGGGGTGGTTAGGGTTAGGCACCACCAGGGGGGTGGTTAGGGTTAGGCACCACCAGGGGGGTCGTTAGGGTTAGGCACCACCGGGGGGGGTTCTTAGGGTTAGGCACCACCAGGGGGGTCTTAGGGTTAGGCACCACCAGGGGGATCTTAGGGTTAGGCACCACCAGGAGGGTCTTAGGGTTAGGCACCACCAGGAGGGTCTTAGGGTTAGGCACCACCAGGAGGGTCTTAGGGTTAGGCACCACCAGGGGGGTGGTTAGGGTTAGGCACCACCAGGGGGGTGGTTAGGGTTAGGCACCACCAGGAGGGTTTAGGGGTTAGGGATAGGTACAGAGAGGGTTCTGTGTGTTAACGCTAAATAACAATAAGGCTTTAACGTTAAATAACAATAAGGCTTTAACGTTAAATAGCGATAAGCGGCATACGGATTAGCGGCAACACCATGCGCCATTATTCGCAGGCGCCATTTTTAGATGGATCCCTTTCAGAACCCTAAAAATCCAAGAGGGTCTCACGTAAATCAAATTTCTATATGAAAGAGGCGCTGTGGTTATATGCTGTATAAGGAAAAGGGGGGAAGGTTGCGCATCCCTAAAAACATGCTGCAATTGACTGGTTAATTGCTCAGGCGTACACCACCTCTATTAGGCTGAAAATGCATGCCCTGCATCCAAAACAAATGCTACATTTATTATACTATGGAGGAACTTTGGCTTCCACTATAGTTTGCATGCAAAGTATAATATACTGGACACTTGCCTAACCTAAATTAAAATGAAAATGTAAGTTACACATTTTTGCTTAGCTGCTCCCAAGGTTATACATATGTTGTTTTTAATTTTTTAATTTAGGTTAGGCCACTTGCCCGGAGGTTTGCCTCACCGTGGCACAAGTGTCCAGTATATTTTACTTTGCATGCAATCTATAGTGGAAGCCAAAGTGCTCCATAGTATAATAAATGTAGCATTTGTTTTGGAGGCAGGGCATGCATTTTCAGCATAATAGAGGTGGTGTATGCGTAAGCGATTAACCAGTCAATTGCAGCATGTTTTTAGGGATGCGCAACCTTCCCCCCTTTTCCTTATTTTGCTAGTATGTAACTACCAGGTTAGCTGCTCCCAACCCGCACTCCTGAGTTTCCCGTTTGCATGGTAAGTAATAGTAGTTATGCATATGATTTGCATCTGGATTGAATTCGAAGTGTGCAGACAGCTTATTAGAGGTGCTGCACATGTGAGCTGTTGGTCATTTCAGATGCAGCCTTTGTGGTATGAGCTAGCCCTCTCCTCGCTATATACTGTATAATTGAATGCAGTAAATGATTCAGGGTACTCACTTTTACAGTAATTTTCCTGGTTTCAGCATCAGAGACGCTTCCAATACCTATATATTGCTGTATATTGGTATGAAGCCCCGCCCTTCCAGTGATGTCGTCCCTAGGCTGTTCTCCTCGGGGAGCATTCTGGGAGATCAGGCATTATTTTCACTGTCTTTGGAATTCTCCGAAACAAACATTCCCGCAGAGCTGCACCTGACAGAACTAAAGATGTCACCACCTGTGATAAACAAAGGGCAAACACTGACTAAATCATTTATAAATGAATATTGTCTAAAATATGCATTTATTTTCACTACAGTTCCTCTTTAACCACTTCAGGACCGCAGGCTTACATTTTTCACAATACAGGGCTGTGCAGCTTTGTCAGGGTGCTACACAGCCCTACAACTAAGCACACAAATGGATTTTTCATCCTTTTCTTGTCCTTAAAGTGAACCTAAAGTCAAGTTAAAAAAATGAGATTAACTCACCTGGGCTTCCTTCAGCCCCCTGTAGCCGATAGGTGCCCTCGCAGCCTTGCTCCGATGGTCCAGGACTAGAGATGTTGCGAACTGTTCGCTCGGCGAACATCTCTGTGGCATTTACTACTTCCAGGTCGCTCTGACCCGGAGTAGTACGCCTGCGCTGCCCGGCGAAGCGCGTCCTAGATCGCGCTCCTGTTGCCGGGCACTCTCTGCGCATGTGCGTGACGTCGTTCATGACGTCACGCACATGCGCAGAGAGTGCCCGGCAACAGGAGCGCGATCTAGGACGCGCTTCGCCGGGCAGCGCAGGCGTACTACTCCGGGTCAGAGCGACCCGAAAGTAGTAAATGCCCCATGTATTCAGAGATGTTCGCCAGCGAACGGTTCGGGAACCGTTCGCTACATCTCTATCCAGGACCCGCCGGCGAACACTTCCGGTTTGGCCATCACCGGCCGACAGGCATGGGAACGCGAGTGATTCTTCGTGTTCCCAGCCTGTATATCGCCCCCTATGCTGCCATTGCGACCGGTAGGCTGCACAGCTCCGGCACAGCTTCAGCTTTGTCACTGATTCCTGGACATTGGTCTCCCGAATCTGCTGATACTGACTGGAATCCATATATCCCTCAACTTTGACAGTTTTGACAATTAACAAGGTTGCCCAAACTTTCACATCCCACTATATGACTATGGTAGGGATTAGAAGATGTTGGTGCTATAGAAATACTAAATGCAAAAGTATTCGGCCCCCTTGAAGTTTTCCACATTTTGTCACATTACTGCCACAAACATGAATCAATTTTATTGGAATTCCAGGTGAAAGACCGATACAAAGTGGTGTACAAGTGAGAACTGGAACGAAACTCATACATGATTCCAAACATTTTTTACAAATCAATAACTGCAAAGTGGGGTGTGCGTAATTATTTAGCCCCCCTGAGTCAATACTTTGTAGAACCACCTTTGCTGCAATTACAACTGCCAGTGTTTTAGGGTATGTCTCTACCAGCTTTGCACATCTAGAGACTGAAATCCTTGACCATTCTTCCAGGGCCGGGACAAGGTCCGCCATCAACAGAGGCTGAGCTGCCCAAGTGCGCCCCGCCCCCCCCCCCCCCCCGCCCCCAAGTGCGCCCCCCCACACACACACACCCGGGAAGTTCGAGCTGTCTTTCCTGAATCATTACCGTTGTAATTGCACATAAATATGCAGTTTAATGAACCATTAAAATATCAAAAAATAAAGCAGTATTTTTCCACGGGAGATTGCAAAAATCAAGCACCTCATCCCCCCAGAAGATCTGCCAACCTTAGTCCATGCCTTCATTACATCCCGACTGGACTACTGCAATGCTCACTACACTGGCCTTCCAAAAAAGGTCTTGTACCGCCTACAGCTGATACAGAATACTACTGCCAGACTGCTAACCAACCAACCCCGTCACTGCCACATAACGCCAGTCCTGCACTCCCTTCACTGGCTACCTATAGAATGGAGGGTCCTATTCAAGATCGGCCTACTGACATTTAAATCACTACATAATCTGGGCCCTGGATACATGAAAGATATGTTGTAGCTGCGTAGCAATCCCCGCATTCTCAGATCCACAGGTTCTAATAATCTTGTCATACCCGATTATTTTAGGGTGAAACAGTGCCGCATTATGATTATGTTATGGTGAAACTCTGCCCCTGCCCCAGGGGGGGCTAGTGATTTCTAGTTACGCCCCTGCATGTCACATTATATTATCCATAATGCACATGAATGAATGATGGATAGTCAGCAGCTGAGCTGATAGACAGGAGCTGTGCTTGTTGTCACACTGCACACACTTAAATGATGGGGACAGGCCTCGGGCCACACAGGCGAATCCACCACAACACTGTCTCCTGCCTGACTCCTCCTAGCTGCTGACTCACAGCCAAGACAGGAGATGGCGAGACGCTGAGATGCACGTTCAGCCAGCCGCAAGGGGGCGGGACCCACAAGCTGCTGACGTCACAGAGAGACGCACGCTGGCTGGCTCTGTGACTGCGAGAGAGGGGCTGGCTGTGGGCGCATTGGGATCGCATCACATCGGAGTCTGGGACGGTTACCATGGCAACAGGGAAGCAGAGAGCCGAGAGCTAAATGTATACATTGACTCCGCTCCTGCTCCTTCATCCCCGGCAGCCAGACAGCACTATGTGAATCGCGGCGCAGGCAGGCAGCATGAATACAGCGGGGGGCGGCCAGCCAGAGGCAAGTCAACAAAGACCTGCAAGTTGCGCTCACCCAGAGTGCCAATGACCTGCGCCCAGAGGCTCCAGCATCGACGGCCTCTGTGTCGGCACGGCCCTGCATTCTTCTTTGCAAAACAGCTCCAGCTCAGTCAGATTAGATGGACAGCATTTGTGAACAGCAGTTTTCAGATCTTGCCACAGATTCTCGATTGGATTTAGATCTGGACATTGACTGGGCCATTCTAACACATGGATATGTTTTGTTTTAAACCATTCCATTGTTGCCCTAGCTTTGTTTAGGATTGTTGTCTTGCTGGAAGGTGAACCTCCGCCCCAGTCTCAAGTCTTTTGCAGACTCCAAGAGGTTTTCATCCAAGATTGCCCTGCATTTGGCTCCATCCATCTTCCCATCAACTCTGACCAACTTCCCTGTCCCTGCTGAAGAGAAGCACCCCCAGAGCATGATACTGCCACCACCATATTTGACAGTGGGGATGGTGCGTTCAGAGTGATGTGCAGTGTTAGTTTTCTGCCACACATAGCGTTTTGGCCAAAACGTTCCATTTTGGTCTCATCTGACCAGAGCACCTTCTTCCACATGTTTGCTGTGTCCCCCACGTGGCTTGTGGCAAACAGGACTTCTTATGCTTTCTGTTAACAATGCCTTTCTTCTTGCCACTCTTCCATAAAGGCCAATTTTGTGCAGTGCATGACTAATAGTTGTCCTATGGACAGATTCCCCCACCTGAGCTGTAGATCTCTGCAGCTCGTCCAGAGTCACCATGGGCCTTTTGACTGCATTTCTGATTAGCGCTCTCCTTGTTCGGCCTGTGAGTTTAGGTGGACGGCCTTGTCTTGGTAGGTTTACAGTTGTGCCATACTCCTTCCATTTCTGAATGATCGCTTGAACAGTGCTCCGTGGGATGTTTAAGGCTTTGGGAATCTTTTTGTAGCCTAAGCCTGCTTTAAATTCCTCAATAACTTTATCCCTGACCTGTCTGGTGTGTTCTTTAGGCTTCATGGTGTTGACATTGTTGCTCCAAATATTCTCTTAGACAACCTCTGACGCGGTCACAGAGCAGCTGCATTTGTACTGACATTAGATTACACACAGGTGCACTCTATTTAGTCATTAGCACTCATCAGGCAATTCCTATGGGCAACTGACTGCACTCAGACCAAAGGGGGCTGAATAATTACGCACACCCCACTTTGCAGTTATTGATTTGTAAAAAAATGTTTGGAATTATGCATGATTTTTGTTTCACTTTGTATTGGTTTTTCATGTGGAATTCCAATAAAATTGATTCATGTTTGTGGCAGTATATATATATACATATATATATATATATATATATATATATATATATATATATATATATATATATATATATATAATTTATTTATTTTTTACACATACATATTACATTACTCTAGCTTGAATACAGGTAGGTTATTTTGTAAGTTTACCGGCTTTGTAATTACTCATCCTGTGTTAATGCACTTCTCAGCATTTTATAGCATGTCAACCTGGGAAATGACATTTTCTGCACACTTTTTTCGACTTATTTTTAGCCTTTAGCTTTTCTCTGCTGCAGCACACGACGTAAAAGGCAAAGAGATCGGTCTTTCCACAAGACAAAAGGCTACATAACTGCCAGTAATGTGTCATTACTGTTTCCATGGTGACAAACAGCTTAATGAATACAAATTGGCAGAACGAGTATTCCAACTATTCAGCTCTTTATTATCTATAACTCTTCAGTAATACGCGAGCATATCCCGTTTCCAGGTAGATCTATAAAGCAGCACAATAAGGAATAATTATAGATGCCCTAAAACATTTCGCAGCACGCTGATCACAAAGGCAGCCTGATCACTCAGAGTCATTTCTTTCCCTCTGCAAAGAGGCTGCGACATCTCAGCACTAACTGTCAGAATCATTTTCAGAGGGGACAGAGGATATATTTTATATAATAGGAATTACCGTATGTATAGAATCATATGTACAAATTTGGCTTTGTATGATTCTTTTTTTTTTTTTTTTGGTATCATTTCATGTTGATTTATTTTTTTTTATCTTTTATTTTTTTTGTAAAGGGGCTTTCAAAGTGGAACTGTAGTGCAAATAACATAATGAATATACCGTAATTCCTTATATTTTACAATGCAGGTAGTCCCTTACTTACAAACGCCCAACTTACGAACGACTCGCTGATACGAACGGCATGGATTCTGTGTTTCCATGGGAACAAGTAAAAAAAAAAATTTCAAATTGGACTTGTAGTTTGAGAAAATTGATTTAAAAAAATTCAAAGAAAAATGCTATTTCTACAACAGTTCCTCTTTAAATCACCAAAAGAAGGAGAGCCGCACTGAGTGCGGCTCTCTAATGAGAAGCTGTAGTAAAAGTAGCATAATGAATAAAATTGCTTATACTTTAGAATATTCATTTATAGATTCATAGTGATGGGCTCACGAGTAATAACGAGTGCCTAAGCACTCGAATTTGTGATTTAAAGAGACTCTGAAGTCTCCCAGAAATGAGGTTTTTACTTTAAAAACCTCATTAACATAATTGCCGCTCTTAAATCACTGCATCCCCGCAGCTGAAAACACCCTAAATCACTCCTAACTCGTCTGGCAAAATCCATGACTTTCTTGGTCGTGGATTTTGCTGCCGCCTCTATGCGCGTCAATCAGTGCTGATCTCTGTCTCTTCCCCGCCTCTCTCAGTGAAGGAAGACTGAGAGGGGCGGGGAGAGGCAGTGATCCGCACTGATTGAAGCACATAGAGGCAGAGCTTCAGCCAAATGCTCTGCCTCTATGCGGAAGGAGTCCGCAATGTACCACAGAGAGTTTGGGGTGATTTACGGTGTTTTCAGCCGCGGGGATGCTGCGTTTTAAAAGGGGCAATAATGTTAATGAGGTTTTTAAAATAAAAACCTAATTTTTTGGAGACTTCAGAGTCTCTTTAAATGAGGCTTAATTGCCTCATGTGTGCGGCGGGGAAACAAGGGGTTATTTACCCATATGTCCGTGGTATATCTGCGCTCCAAATAGCTTGCACGCGTCCTATTGGACACATTGCAAGCCTCACTACGCGCACTTTCTCCTTTCGGCTGTCTATTTACAATGTACAGCGCTGTGATCTAAGGCAGCGCTGTACTGGGGACAGCCGTGTTGCACGGCTGTCCATCTGGGTGGCACAGAGAGCGATCGGCTCTCATAGGCTGATGTCTATGAGAGCCGATCGCTGAGATTGGCTGCTGGGGGAGAGGGAGGAAGGGTGGAAAATAAACAAATTAAAAAATGCACATATATTATTTTAAAAAAAAAACAAATATATAAAAAAAAATAAACAAACATTTCAGGAGTGATCACAGCCCCCCAACAGAGAGCTCTGTTGGTAGGCAGAAGGGGGGGGGGGGGGTAATCTCTTGTTTGCTGAGTTGTGCGGCCCTGCAGCAAGCCCTTAAAGCTGCCGTGGCCTAAATTGCAAAGTATAGCCTGGTCACTAGGGGGGTGTAAGCCTCCGGTCCTCAAGTGGTTAAAAGAGAAGGAAAAGTGTGGGCTATTGAACTATTGAACAGTACACCACTACACCAGCTGGTAAACTGCATCAGATGCTAGAAGGTGTGATTGGCCTCCTGGAGGGGGCTAATCAGCAAATTGCAACACTAATTACTACAGAACAAGATGGAGCTTTGTAAATAAGGATAATAATCTTAATGGCCTGAGTACGTAAAGTGCTGCCAGGTCGCAGAGAAGAGGCGCCAGTGTTGGAGGATGGAGACGGAAGGACACAGACTGGAGGAGATCGCTGGCAAGACAGGTGGGTGTGTTTTGCTGTGAGTGCTCTGCAGGGGTGCAGGGGAGCTCTATTAATTGGGAAAGAGCTGGGGGCCCATCACCTGGCTCAGGGGCCCTAAGAGGACAATACTCTTTGTGGCAGTAGCGATGGCTCCCATAGATTCTTTATAGATTTTAACCACTTCGCATCCAGACCTTGTTTTCCCCTTATGGACAAGAGCTATTTTGACGCTTTAGCTATGTCCCTGTTTAATCAGCAATAACTTTATCCCTACTCACTAGACCTAAATGATCTATATATAATTTTTTTCAAGACAAACTAGGCTTTCAATAGGGGGTATTTAGTCCAAATAATTTTTTTGTTTTCTAGGCATTTTCATGGGAAAAAGAGGAAAAAAAGAAAAAATATATTATTTCTCAGTCTTTACCAATTCCAGTTTAAAAATAAAAAGTGCCACTGTGATAATAAACCATGCCGCCAGTTTTATGTCCCCCTAGAATAGTCAGATGTGTCCCGAATAGCAGCCCCCCAGTATAGTCAATTTATTAGCCGATCTGTGCACTGAGGGGAGAGATGAAGGAACACAGCTGTTTGCTACAGCAGTGATCGTTCATCCGCGGGGGTGTCACTAATTGGCTACAAGGGAACATGTCCCCTTTCACCAATTAGTATTGCAGCTGACAGTGCCAGAGGTGCGCTCTGAAGCGCACCCGATTGTGCACAGCAGGGCTGTAAGCTGAAATTGTATATCTACGTCATCGTGGCTTGGAGGATGCCACAGATGACGTAGATATACTGTAGCAGTGGCAAAAGTGGTTAAGCAAATCTGTTTATGGCAGATATAGACTCTAGGGATAGGTTTCTATCTTTTGGGCACATCAGGTGGACATCTGTTAATGCATGGCTGCCTTGCGTAACAATAACATAGGAAAAAAGTACTGTATTTTTCAGCATATAAGACGCTGCGGACTATAAGATGTAACTAGATTTAGAGGGCAAAAACCAGGGAAAAAAATACTAAACCTGGTGTGTCCATGGTGCAGGAGCATCTTGTAGATGTTATCTCTCAATTATTGTGCCCCATATGTCCTCCTGTGTTCTCTGTCTACTTTGTGTCGTCCTGTGTCCCCATGAAGCTGTATCCCCATGAGGCTGTGTCCCCCATGAGGCTGTGTCCCCCATGAGGCTGTGTCCCCCTTGTTTGTCCTTCTTTCCCACAAATAAGTTCTTCTGTCCCCCATGTGTGTCATCCTGTCCCCCATGTGTGTCCTCTGCTCCCCCATGTTTCTTCTTCTCCTCCATGTGTGCCCTCCACTCCCCATGTATAGTTACAAGCAGCATGGCTCATCTGATACACTGGTTCAAGCGGTGATCAGAGAACTCTCTTCTCCAGCACTGTTTCCATAGTGCCGGCTTATGCTGATGACGCGATCATCAGAAGCCAGCACTAGGGAAGCCGTGAAGGAGAGAAGAGGTCTCTGATCACGGATGGATCAGGTGAGCTGTGCTGCCGCTGCTAACTATACGTGGGGGGTGGAGGGGACACACGGATGAGCAGAGGAGGACACAGGGGGACAATTTGGGGAGTCCCAGACATTGTGGTGGGTCGGCAGTATCAGTGGGTGTTTTGTAGCCAGGACTCCCTGTATTTGGCAGGATGCATAGACTTTTTCTCACCATTTTTGGAGAGGAAAAGTGTGTGTCTTGTATGCCGAAAAATACGGTAATTTATAGTCCATTTTTCTGTGTGAGAAATGTACATTTACAAGTATGTATTTCATATTTTACAATTTCTGTTTGGGGAAATAAAAGTTGATTTTGCATATTTATGCTCTAAAGTGGAAAAAAATGAAAGAACCTGACACTCTTTTGTGCCTCAAGGCAAGACAACCCGATTCCTGCTAAAAGGGTGTTACACGCTGAAATTGTCACTTCTTGTTACATTGTTGCCGTGATAAATGTTCCGAGTCATCGTTCTTAAACCAAGGTAAACACAGGTAGGAAAGTAAGCCGCAGTGATGCACTAAGTACATACTGGGATTTCCAGGTAATTTATAATGCTTAATGTCTGCTCACTCACCTGCTGTACACTTACAAATGCGCTTTACTATCCTCTGACCTGGGCTGCGCCTTAATGACTGCTAATTTCAGCCAGCGGTGTATATAGAAGCCACAAAGCATTCAGTGCTTTGCATGAGGTCTGCGGTAAGAAAGGCAGTGGCTATTCTGGTGGGAACAAACCATTGCATTGATGGCAAATGTAACCCCCTTGAGAAGTATCAGCTTATGCTTCATACACACTTGAGATAAACATCTGCAGATCCTCATACACACCTTGTTTAAAAGACAATCATCTGCAGATCAGATCCACCAGGATGGATTTTCAGATCTGCAGATGATTGTGAGATCTGCAGATGAAGTCTGTTAAACAAGGTGTGTATGATGATCTGCAGATCTGATAGACTATGAATGCATTTTGCAGGAACAGATCTTTTGCAGATACTGATCTTTTGTGTCTGTACAGCATCTGTGTGTGCAGCATCTTGCAAAGATTTTATCTGACGGGGAGTGCAGCTCCATAGAATAGACTGTGTAGAGTATGGCTCTCATACTACATGGAAGGGGGTAAAATTGGTCTGTGATCTTTCATTTTCCAAAGACTTTTATCTCAAGTGTGTATGAAGCATTACACTGGTGACCAGTGTGGTCTCTAATAAACCCCACTGGGAGGGCTGGATTTAGCATAAGGCACTGTAGGCACGTGTCTACAGGCGCCTGATGATGGAAAGGCGGCTCACTCCCCTCCCTGAGTACCTGCGTCCTTCCCTATGCGGAGTCCTGAGCGGAGTGTGAATGAGAGGTTACTCACCCGGGTCTCGGCATTCCACTAACCAGATCTCTCTTCATTTCGGCGCACCTCTAGGTACCTAATAGTTGGGGGCACCTCTAGCTACTTAATACTAAGGATAGCTCTGGCTACCTAATGCTATGCAGTGTTCCCCAACCCTGTCCTCAAGGCCCACCAACAGTGCATGTTTCGTGGGAAATCCAAAGAGGTGGATAATCAGCTCTGCTGAGACACTAATTACCTCACCTGTGAATGCCTGTGGTTTCCCGCAAAACATGCACTGTTGGTGGGTCTTGAGGACAGGGTTGGGGAACTCTGCTATATAGGACACTCATAGCTACCTATGACAGGCAAGGGAAGTAAGGGAAAAGTGACAGGTGAGCCAGCCGGCACACTTGTGGTGCAGTCTGTAGGTTCATGGAGGATGAAGACTAGGGTGTCGGGACATCTGTGCCTATAGGCTTCTGTGATGCAGATCCGGGCCTGCCCACTGGTGAGATTGTCTCCATCCTCAATTACAGTTGCCAGTCATTGTATCCCCCCCATTTAAGGCGCCATATACACTCCTCCTCCTATGGCACTACAGCCCGATTTGAGCCTTGGCCTCCTTCAGTTTTCTGCCCCATCCATATCTTATTTTGATTTCCGAGACTTCATTGAAAGGTTTGTTAAGAATGAGGTTTTTATGGGAACAGGATGTTAGCCTATTGCCCAACCTCCAGACTTAGAGGACCAGGGTATCCTATTTAGTCTGGAACATCACCTTTGTCCTGTCCGGCTAGGGAGGCCCTACCTGTAGCTAGGCTACCACTGGCATAGCTCTCAGGTTCAATTGTTCCTGCAAGACCCACCACTGCGACAAGGTAAGGATACCCTCTGGTGTAGCGCCACCTACATTGGTGGTCAGTAAAATGTGCAGCTGTTGTACATTGGTGGACATTGTGCCTGCCACCTAGTAAGTATTGTACCTCATTAAATGATATGTGGTGTGGCTAGTTCTCCTGGGTGGATTAACCATAGTTCATCCATCCGCAGACATGTATCCGAATGGTGTCCTTCGGCATGGGCGGTTGCGGTCAACAAATGCTAAGTGATAAACAACTCCCCGGTTATGGTGTGGTGTATGGTGGGAAGTATCACATGTCAAATCTGGTAAGCGATTACCCTCAACACGGATGTAGTGTATTTGATATAGGAGCTGTACCACTGGCACCCCCAGCAGCTTCCAGTCATCTGCACACACTGTACAAACATTTGCAGCCATGGACAGGCAAGAAACCACCAGCCCCTCACTCATTGGTTTCCCAGTGGTGGTGAGTATATCGCCCCACACTGTGGGTGACAAAGTAAAGAAATAAATATCTACTAGAGATTGACAGTCATGGGTTTATTTACACAGATGGTCATTTTTTAGCAGAGAGGTATGATTTCCACAGGAAGAGCAGACACACATGGTTTGTATCACTGTGTTGGTCACATGACTTAGGGGCACTGCAGGTGGGACCTTAGTAAGAGCAGGAGGTTAACATGGACCTTAAAGGTGGCAGAAGAAGAGATGAAGGCATGCAAAATGTAGCTTGATTGTTTTTGAAAAAAAGAAAAAGTTCTCAATTAAAACGTTTATACACTTTGGTCTTGATTCACTAACCGGCACTAAGCCGGTTAGTGTGCCTTATCACTTAGTGGGCACAAACTACAGCGCTAACTTTATCTGAGGTTAGTGTGCCTTATCTGAGGTTAGTGCCCCTTAAGTAGCTTTGTGCACACTAAAAAATGCACAAAGCTACATCACGCAATGCACCGCGCACAGCGTAATGCGTCGATCTTTGCGCGCGGGGCGATAACGTCGCACCCGCAATACTGTATATGATGCGACTATCAGGTCGCATAGATGCGACGATAAGGGTGCACTGATGCGCTGTTTGGGTCGCATCCTATGTGACCTTAAGGACGCATCATGTACAGTATGACAGGTGCGATGTTATCATGCAGTGCGCGATGTAGCTTTGTGCATCTTTTAGTGTGCAATGTGCACAAAGCTATTTAAGGGGCAATAAGTTCAGAGAAGGCACACTAACCTCAGATAAGGCACACTAACTCAGATAAGGCACACTAACTCAGATAAGGCACACTGACCTTAGATAAGGCACACTAACCTCAGATAAGGCACACTAACTCAGATAAGGCACACTAACCTCAGATAAGGCACACTAACTCAGCTAAGGCACACTCACTCAGATAAGGCACACTAACTCAGATAAGGCACACTAACCTCAGATAAGGCACACTAACTCAGATAAGGCACACTAACCTTAGATAAGGCACACTAACCTCAGATAAGGCACACTAACCTCAGATAAGGCACACTAACTCAGATAAGGCACACTAGCCTCAGATAAGGCACACTAACTCAGATAAGGCACACTAACCTCAGATAAGGCACACTAACCTCAGATAAGGCACACTAACCGGCTTAGCGCCGGTTGGTGAATCAAGCCCTTTCAATTTTGTTAATGATAGACTTCAAAATAATGAATATAAAGAGCACTTGAAGTGCAGCTTTGATGGAGTGAGATGCGCAGGATGGTTCAAGAAACCTGGATGGTGTCAGAGAAGGAGATGGACAGCAATGAACATAAATGAATTGTTCAAATTATTCAAAGTTTGAAGTAAAAACTTTAAACTGTATTTGAGCCGAAGCTTAGGTAAAAAAGGAAATACTTGCCTAAGTAGAGGGAAGTCTCTGGATCCTAATGAGGCCTCCTTAGCATCCTCTGGTCCCCTGTTACTGCTCGCGGGACCCTCCAAAGATTTCAGACAAAGGCTAATGGAATATCTGATTGGGGCTGCGCTTGTGCTTGAAGAGGATGATTTCCGACAAGCCCCGTACTGCACCTGTGTAATTAGGAGCCGCACAGGGGTGTAACTATAAATCTTCCCGCCCTCCCCAGAAAAACTTTGATGGGCCTTCGTAGTTGTCACACCCTTTCCCTTGCCTCCCCTTGGTGAACCTCACAGTCTGGGGGGCCAACTTGCAAGGGTCATAATACAAGTGTGGCCAATGGCCATCATAATCTTCACACTTTTAACAAGTGAAGCCACTAAAACATCTGATCTGAAGGATGGACCCCTTTATTGGAGGAATGGAAGGTTAGTAGTTGGGGCCCCTCCACAGCTCTTGGCCCCCTCTGTGGCAGGGACTTTCTCCCCTGTAGTTACGCCTCTGCGGCCATGCCTTCGCGGTAAGCCAGAGCTGCTCGTACTGCTGCTCAGGTGCAGCAGGGGGAGCAGCATGGCCCCAGGCCTGTCAGAAGAGGAACGTGGCCTCTAAATTATAATAATAAATAGCAGCCTTTTTTCAGCTGTATGATGACAAATATAAAATATTTTCCATTTATTGGAGGAACCCCTCCCTTGCTTTCATATTGCCGGGACAGAATCCGGCAAACTGGTGGAGTAGGTGGTGTCCAGCAAAGGAGAAATTGCTAATGGCTGCCACCTGTATAACCCTAGTTATGAAAAGAGTAGGGTGAAAAGCATGCACTGAAATGCTCATAGGCTTGAAGGAGTGTTTATTTATCTTTGTATGTGTCAGAGTGGTGCAACTATTTTGAATTAAAAAAGTGTTTGGTTTGGGTCCGCTTTAAGTGATAAAGATGCTAATCCTGCATTCAAAACTTTTTCTGCTGTTATGATTTGGAGTTATCACATACCTTAGGAGCACTGGCCCTTTAGTAGCCAGTTCCAAACAGTTGCATGCTGGGGGTTCTATTTATCTAAAATATATTCCTCCTCTTCCATTTATTTCCCTGCCTAGCTGCTTATCTGAAACACGATCCCCTGCTCACTTGTGTTTACAAGCAAGGCTAAGGTGACTCAGCAATTGGCGAAGAAAAGAAAACAGTAAAGGGCAGAAATGACATCAGGATTTAGCCTCAAAGTGAGCAAAAGACATGGTTCCCACCTGGAACAGTATTCTCTTCATTTACTATATAAAATTCACTGAAATCAAAACGTGGACAGTACAATACATGTGTTATGTAAGTAGATCAAGTAGTAATCTACTTATATATGTGTTTTTTTCCCTGGCATAGTATGGCTAAAGGGGCCCATACACCTAACGATTTTCCCGCCGATATACAGCCGTTTCGATCACAGTGATCGAAACGGCTGTGAAATCGCCGCGCACACATCGATTCCCGTCGACCCATCCGTGTGGAAGATTTTTCTCGGTCGCCGGCGGGTCGGGAGTTCGTCGTTAGCGGCGTTCAAATGCCCGACGACCGACGCAAAACAGCGGGTATACATTACCTGCTCCAGCCGGCGCGAGTCCCCTGGTCTTCTTCTCCGCTTCGGGCTCCAGAGCTACACAGAACTTCCTGTCCCGGCAGGAAGTTTAAACAGTAGTGCACCCTCTTCTGTTTAAACTTCCCCTGGACAGGAAGTTCAGTAGCCGGAGCCGGAGCGGAGAAGAAGACAGCGGGGACTCGCGCCGGCCGGAACAGGTAATGTATGCAGGGGGGGGGGGGGGGGTGACAGCAGAGGCAGCTCCACAGATTGTGATCGGTTTCAGGCTGAAATCGATTCACAATCTGTTTGCAGTAAAGGTGGCCATACGATCCCTCTCTGCTCAGATTCGATCAGAGAGGGATCTATCTGTTGGTCGAATCTGATGGCAAATCGACCAGTGTATGGCCACCTTAATCCTGCTGCTTTATGGAGGGTCCCGGAGCATGGCGACAGGAGTGAGGAGGACCCAGGAAGCCTCTATAGGAAAGGATAGGATAGGAGGTAAGTATTTCCTTTTTGACCCGAGCTTCAGCTGGGGTCCACTTTAAGATTGTAAACAAAATATTACCGAATGCAGGATTAAAATTAATACATCAGATGAGAATATTGAATGTACTGTGAACATATTAATTTATATTGTGAATTAATGAATTTTGGCGCAGGCTGGGGGTGAATGAACTGTGTGTTTGAACACTGCCCTTTTTTTTATAAGATATAAATGACAGGTTGCAGAGCGGCTCAGGTTTACACCTTGATGGAAGCTGATAGGGGCACAACGGTTTTCTGTATTGCACTATAAACCGCTTGGTACTTCAATAGCGCTGTAAATCAGCCTGTGAATTTCCTCAAGAAACAACAAAGGAAAAAAAAAAGCAAGCAGGATTATATATATTGACATTTTCACCATAATAAAGCCAGTCATTTCCCCTGCATTCCTTCGCGTGAAACAACAATGCTAGGTAAACATAGCCGGTTCTGTCAGGAGCCTGGCTGACTCACGGCCGCCTCGTTTCTCCTGGATCTAAGCGTGAGTGCAGAGCGCCAGAGGCCACCTGGAATAGGCGGGAAAGGAAAACAAATAGGCACCGCGTGTGCTGGCGGGAAGCTGTCCAGTGTCCACCACGAGCCCTGTATTGTCTCAGAGCAAAGAAAGGCTTTAGCTGATAGGCACCACACTCAGCCTGCTGGCAGGTGCACTGCCTCTCATTCTCTGCATAATGCTGAGGGATTAGGTCACTGTGAGCAGACTGGAACTACTACTACTCAGTGGCTGCAGCTGTGTAAATTCTAATGTGGGATACTAAACATAGTTTTCAGTGGCGTAGCTAGGGAGCTGTGGGCCCCGATGCAAGTTTTACATTGGGGCCCCCCAAGCACTCTATACATAACAATTGATATGGCGTTCCAAAACCTGCCAACGGCAACTACAGTGCCAGAGGGGCAAAAAGGGGATGGGGAGCAGCTTGTTAATGATTCCCACTATTCAAAGTATCTATAGAAGTGATTATTATGAGCACAGGACCAATAGAGAGCTAATACTGCAGTTGAGGGAGGGCTCTAGTCTTCGGGGCCACTCTGGCCTAAGGGCCCCGATGCGGTCGCTACCTCTTCAACCTCTATTGCTACGCCCCTGATAGTTTTATAGTGTCCAAGTCCCTGTCCCGCTTCAGTTTGGTAGAAACTAATAATGCTGGGTACACACTATGAGATTTTCTGGCTGATTTTCTGTCCGATTGATTATTTCCAACATGTTCGATTTGCTTTCCGATTGTTTTCCGAGCATTTTCCGATTGGTTTCCTATTAAAGCGTGCTGAAATCGATCGGAAAATGCTCGGAAAACGATCGGAAAGCAAATCGAACATGTTGGAAATAATCAATCCGACAGAAAATCTCATTGGGCTTGATTCACAAAGCGGTGCTAACAGTTAGCACGCTGGTGAAAAGCCCTTTATCACGCCTAAACTCAGTTTAGGCGTGATAAGTTTAGGTGTGATAAGTTTAGGCGTGATAACTATAGCACCAACTGGGTTAGCACCGCAGTGCATAGCTGATCAGAAGTTTTGCGCTAGCAAAGTCTGGTGCACTTCGCATAGAGTTTAATGCCGCTGCTTTGCGTGCGGGACTTTGCGCGTGATCTAAACTTATCACGCCTAAACTTATCACACCTAAACTTATCACACCTAAACTTATCACGCCTAAACTGGCTTTTCACCAGCATGGTGCAATGGTTATCACGCTTTGTAAATCAGCCTGGTTCACACTAAGAGGTTGATTCATGAAAGCGTGATAAGTGCTATCACAGCAGTTATCACGTGATGTGTGGCTCGCAGTGCTTATCACGCGAACAGTGTTAGTAAGGTTATCGCGCGATCATGTGCACTTTTCTAGTGAACCGCGCACGTGATCGCGCAATAACCTTTGCTTATCACGTGAACTAACGCTGCACTGCGAGCCGCACATCGCGTGATAACTGCTGTGATAGCACTTATCACGCTTTCGTAAATCAAGCCCTATGAGCGTTTTGAGGTTTGGGGTTTTTTTTATCGCTAAGGATTCTGAAATCGCTGTCAGGCCTTGTTTACATTATAAATCGCCAGCACTATTGCAAGTGCTGATCGATTTATAGAGCGCTTTGCATAGTGCTTTTCCTTGTGCTTTGCGCTTAGAAAAGTGCTTTTCTAAGCGCTTTTGCTGAACGATTAATTTAGACACTTCCTAACGTCAGTCAAGAAGTGAACTCTTTTTCCAGAAAATTAATAAATACAATGTATTTATTCATAAAAGCGCTGGGGAAATCGCATTACAAAGTGTTTTTTTCAAGCTCTTTGCGATTTATCTACACCTTCCATTGAGCCAAAACCCTCAGAAAATGGTACAGGTAGCGCGTTCAAAACGCTCAAATGTGAACAGTCTCATAGGAAATCATTGCACAAGCGCTTTTAGAGCGATTTTATAAAATCGACAGCGATTATATAAAAAATCAAAAACGCTCATAGTGTGAACAAACCCTAAGGCTTTGTTCACATAAGGTAACGCAGCTGGCCGTGCAATCAGAACGCAAGCGCATGCGATCGTACTGCCATCTGCGTTTCTGTGCGCTGCTAATCCCATTCATTACAGTGAATGAGATCAGCGCTGTGCTTTGCCGAAAACTTGTGCAGCAGTGCGATCGCCCAGCGCACATAGTCTGAACGTCATAAGTGTTGTCTATGCACTACTAACGTTTTTGCGTGTCACACAACATACACGCAAAGGGCTTCATTCACAAAAGTGTGATAGCTGATATCACGGCCGTGCTATGCATTTATCACGCTATCTGCCGCACACAAAGGTTTGCGCGCGTAAAGGATTACGTTTGTGTGCTAAACGAAGGTTTACACGCGAACATAATCCTTTACGCGTGCAAACCTTCGTGTGCGGCAGATAGCGTGATAACTGCATAGCACGGCCGTGATATCAGCTATCACGCTTTTGTGAAGTCCCTAGTGTGTCAACGAGGCCTAAAAGTGCGTGTGTAATGAAATCCTATGTGAGTGTTCTCACATGAGCGATTTTTTTTCTACAATCGCAAACGCGGGTCTTGCACCATTTTCTGGACAATTGCACATCAAGTTTAAACATCGATTTTGTGAGCATTTTGCTTTAAAAGTTCCAGGTCAAAGGGTGCACTTCCTGTTAGTCTGCACACAGGAAATTGCAAAACAAAAACGTATAAAAAATCACTTACAAAAAAAGCAAATCGCTTTTAAAATGGCAGGAATCAATGAAACAAATCACTCACAAAAGCGCTTAGCTCTTGCAATTGCGCTTTGTAGTGTGAACTAGGCCTTACACTCAATTTCCTCCTTCTAGTTAAGGTGGACCCAAATTAAAAAATACAAGAAATAAAATCTATTTTCTAAAGTATAATAATAAATAGCAGCCTTTTTTCAGCTGCATGATGACAAATATAAAATATTTTACATTTATTGGAGGAACCCCTCCCTTCCTTTCATATTGCCGGGACAGAATCCGGCAAACTGGTGGAGTAGGTGGTGTCCAGCAAAGGAGGAATTGCTAATGGCTGGCACCTGTATAACCCTAGTTATGAAAAGAGAAGGGTGAAAAGCATGCACTGAAATGCTCATAGGCTTGAAGGAATGTTTATTTATCTTTGTATGTGTCAGAGTGGTGCAACTAAATATTTTGAATTTAATAAATGTTTGGTTTGGGTCCGCTTTAAATCTATTGGGCCTCATTTAATTTACTTTTTCTCCTATGTTTTCTCCAGGAGATAACTTTGTATCTTTTCAGCTCTCTACGATTAAATGAAAACGTACCAAAAAGGTGGAAAGGTACTGTCAAAATTATTTACTGTATATGAATAGAGTATTTTCTTCCTTGCTGATGGCTTAAAATGCATTTTATTGATAAAGTGTGAAAATATCACTTGAGAGGAAACAAGAGTCACTGTTGTTCTTTTCCTGCAGCTCACTTGCCCTCCCCCTGCCCTCTCTATAGGACAAAAATCTCTACACAACCAGGAGAAAAGCAGTATGTCTTTACAGTGCTAACTTTGAAACTGCTGCCCAAAGTAATAATAAGAAATGATTAATTTCTGTATGGTTGATATTGTGGTAAAACCCCTCCCACAGTGTGATGTCATGACCATGGTCCTTACAGTTTTTGTCTATGATAATCTATAGATCAATATTGTAATTGTATTAATTATGCTGTTTTTCACTACAGTTCCTCTTTAACATCGAGGCAGCATTCCTCTTCTTGCAGGACTGGGGCTGCCTGTAATAACTTCCAGAATGTAAATCAGAAAGAGGAAAGATTTTTACAATGGGCAAACACTGACTAAATAATTTATAAGTGAATATTGCTCAGAGTAATTGTATTCATATTTATGCTATTTTCACTACATTTGCATTTTAACCACTTCCAGACCACACAAATTGAAATCTACGCCGTTTGGGATCTGTTATTCCTGCCGGGACGTAGATTTCCGTTAGCACGTTGCACGGACCTGCCGCTTCCACAGATCGTGCCACTCTCCTGTCTTTGCAGCCCACACGCCCTGCCATTGCTATGACAACAGATCTTCATTAACCGGTCAAGAAGGGATTTCACTGGCTCCTGACCCTGTGAGCCAATGAAATGGGCTGCTGACTGGCTCACAGAGCTCTGCTGTCATATTGATGGCAGAGCAAGCGGGCTTTAGCGACAGGTGAGATGATAGATGGGTCCATGTGGCGGGACATCGGTAAGCCCCGTTTTTGGTACCAGCAGTCTCTGGTCCTTGAGAGTACTGAGGTGGCTTAAAGAGACTCTGTAACAAATTGTTTATCTTTATTTCTTCTATGCTATAAGTTCCTATGCCTTTTCTAATGTGGTCTGGCTTACTGCAGCTTTTCCTAATTGCACAGTAGCTGTGTTATCTCTGTTATATGATCTAATCTTCTCTCTATAGTCGGCACAGTCAGGCTGAGGCAGTCAGACTGGAATGTGCAGGGCTGCTTGTGATTAGCTAGAAGCTGTACACACCCCCTGCAGGCTCTGTGTGACTAACACACTCTGCTTAGCTGAGCCTATTAGAAGCTGGTTAGTTTGTTTGTAAACACTGCCTAAAACTGGCAATTACAAGCCAGGTTTGCAGCAGAGAATGGCAGAAACAGCACAGAGGGGACCAGGAGCACATAATGAATAGAATGGTATGCTTTTTATTGTAAGAATTTCAGAGTACAGATTCTCTTTAAGTATAGAAAACACAATTATGCCACCAGCCAGTATTGCTCTACATATTCCTTTTTTTTCCTCCCAAAATATCAAATGACCGATTGACAACTCGTTCTTCAATCTGTAACTTCATCTCTGCGAATGCCAAACCTTGAGAAATAGGAATGGTTGAAGAGTTAGGCTGTGATCTTTAGCAGGAAGGTGTTAAAATTGTACCAAACTAAAATAAAGTGTGGTTAATACAGTCAAAGGTTAACTGACACCTTTCTGTGTCTCTGCTGGTGATAGCGAATGATGGACCAGACAGACATTAATTATTACACGACTCAAGCTGGACTGGCTGGGAGAGTCTTTTCATCCAGAGCTGGGAGAGGAGGTTGGGTGCCTGGGACACAGCAGCTGGTCTGGACATGGGCTGACGCACCAGTTGACAAGTTGCTGGATTAGAAAGAATATTAAAAGGCAGCAAGTGTAAGATTAGGGGGTAGAGGAGCATCTGACAGCAGTTTGCAGCAGGAGAGAACAGATGATAGTTCAGAGGTGATGAGGCCATGGGAAAAGCGTGTCCGTAATCAGTCAAGCTCCAGGTTGCTTATCTTCATGAATAGGGCAGGAAATGGGATTTGTGATGTGATGAGCAGACAGGAGCAATAGACAACAACAAGCTCTGTTCCAATCATGCGTGACATTCTATCTATTTTTTTGTACTACTGATGGCATTACAGTTCTTTGTTCCTCATATTACTACAGTATTGTTTTATGCACATTTTAATGTACTGTATATGTTATGCTCTATAACATTCGTTACATAGGACAATGCACCTGCGATTCCTCGGCATAAAGGAAACCGATACTATAGAAAGGGTAAAAATTACACTTGTTGAAAATATACAGCCAAAGGAAACACATTTCTGTCATATAATCCCAGGTGAGGCCCACAAACACATGTATTATATATATGATATAATTTTGTGGCTCCCCCATGATGGGAACGCCAATGGAGGCACCAAGTTTTACCTTGTCGGATGGACAGATGCTCCACAATATTACCAGAGGAAGTAGGTTGTCTCAGGAAACGAATTGCAGTTGAGTATTTACCTGTATTTTTGTGATCATGAACAATAAAGATTTTTTTTTTTTGAAATTTAAACATCCATTGTCCTACAATCTGGAGTCCACCTTTACCTCCCTTTCAAACTGTTTTTAACAGATTTATTTCCGCGCTAGTAGAGATGTTGCGAACATCAAATTTTCCATTCGCGAACTCAAACTTCGAGGAAAGTTCGAGAATGCGCGAATCGGGGGAAGCGCCATAGACTTCAATGGGTAGGCGACTTTAGAAACCTACAAAGACTGTTTATGGCCACAAAGGTGATGGAAAACTTGTTTCAAAGGGTCTAACATCTGGACAGGGGCATACTAAAAGTCCCACTAAAAATTAGGGAGTTGACACAGAGTCAGGTTTTAATTAATTTAAACACAATACAGTAATAATAACAAATGCCCTGGAGCAGTACTTAGTACTCATTTGTGTGCCACATAACAGCACACGAGCAATCACTAGAAGTAGACACAGGTGTGAATCAGTGCCAGGGGGCTCTGTCTGTGGACTATCAGACAGACACTGAAAATATGCAACAGTTCAAACACAACACAGTGATAACAAAGGCCCTGGAGCACTATTGTGCTTGTGTCTATTGTGACACGCAATTATAGTGGGCACTGGGTACAATGTAGAGATGGACCGAACGGTTCGCCCACGAACGGTTCCAGGCGACCTTTGGGTAGTTCGCGTTCGCCGGCGAAGGCGAACTTTTGCGGAAGTTCGGTTCGCCCCCATAATGCTCCATTAGGGTCAACTTTGACCCTCTACATCACAGTCAGCAGGCACATTGTCGCCAATCAGACTACACTCACTTCTAAAGCCCCCCCCACCCCCCCCCCCTTTTATAAAAGGCAAGGTTCTCCGGCCGTTTTACTCACTCGTCTGCCTACAGTAATTAGTGAAGGGACAGCTGCTGACCGACTCTGCTAGGGAAAGCTTAGTTAGGCTCTTGTAGGCTTGTTAGCTTGCTCCTGGCTGATTGTTATTCATTAAATAGCACCCCACAACAGCTTTCTCCTTCCTCCCTTCTCCCTCCTTCTCCTCCGGAGGAGGATCTTGTCTTCCAGGGATTTGTAGGATGTCAAAAGCACGCTCACATACATTGGCCAGGAATCGAACCCAGGTCAACTGCTTGGAGGGCAGCTATGCTCACCACTATACCACCAACACTACAGGCTGAAGCCAGCCTAACTGGCCTGGGAAGGATGAAAAGCTAGGTGGCCATGCAACTATTCCTGCTAACCTAAAGCTTACTTGTGTCTTACAACACATTGGCTTAACACCTTACCAAATCCAATGCTCCAATATAGGGAAGCTTCTCTGTTTGCTGTTTTTTTGTTTTGTTTTGTTTTTAAGTGTGGTGTCACAGTTCACTCATCTCTTCAACTACAAGATAGGCCCAGGAGTAATCTTAGCTACCGTAATATCTATGTTACGGCAGGGCCCTTATTAAACTTTCTCTTACAGGGCTATGGAAACGGTGTTGCCCATGCGATAAAGCGAGGTGCAAAAATGAAATCATCTGTGACAGAAGAAGAAAAGCGTTGGCACTACAGTAATTGCGCTGAATTTGAAAGGATATAGCATATAAAACACCTCTTCATCCACACTTCTGGTATTGATAGCGTGTTCTGATAGATTAGAAAGTTGCAATACGATAAAGGAGAGGAGAGGGAGACAATCGGCACTGCATCTATTGCTATTTAATCCAGAGTGCGGGGGAACACATGTAAACAATCCAAGACAGTGTATCTTCAAATTGTGGCATCAAAAATATTCATTCAACGTAAACATGCATGAACGTACCATTATCTGAGGTGGTGTGGTGACGGTGGGTGCAGGGCACAGATAGCCTTACGGCCGTTTCACGCAAAATCTGCGCTTCTACGGAGGCAGAATGAAAGCGATACTATTTCCTCCACACTCTACAAAACAGGGTTTTCCATGCTACCGAATCTGTCCCTGCTAGAAACTTTTACCCACTTCCTGAAGGAAAAGCTGGCATGTGGAGATGCAGGCAGTGATAAAAACACAAAAAAAGTTTTTATTTTCTGCCTAGAATTACAATACCTACAATACCAGGTTTTTTTTTTTTTTAGAGCTGGACTTAAAAGTTCTACTTATTCCTGGCCATTTTTCACAGTAGCAAACCTAGATACTCCACTTCCTTTGGCAGTAGAACTCCGTGACAAGAGGGTGTATTCTAGAAGAAAAGAAGGGTATGTATGCATTTTTTATCTAAACATTGAATGAACATGAAATGTAAACAATGCATATGTACTTGCAGGGTCGGACTGGGACACTAAGGGCCCACCAAGGAAGTTTCAGCCTGGGCCCCCCCCCCCCCGATCCCCTCCTCCTCGCCACCCCCCCCCCCCCCCATTTTGGGCTCACATACACATGTACTCTAGAAATTTTGCATGAGTTTATGGTATGGAAAAGATTGTGAGCACTTCTGAGGACAGTCTCCAATAGGGATATGTCCACATGCGGCGCGCGCAGCGCGCCGCAGCGAAAGTAAATGGGTGTCACCACGCACTGGAACATCGGCGTGGTCACGATGAGTCATGGGCAGACTTAAAAAAAAAAACAACATAAGTAGCGGTGTTATTCACAGAGATTAGGTCCGACCAGATACATTTTAGATAAAATATTCAAGTAGTTACATGCCTCATGATAATTCATCAAGTAGTCAAATCGCAGCAGATTTTCCGACAAAATGCAATCAGGTTGGCGGCTGATACCCCCACAAAATGCAATCAGATTGGCGGCAGATACCCCCCAAAATGCAATCAGGTTGGTGCCAGATACCCCCCCCAAAAGTGGGCAGCAGTGACCAGAAAATCGTAATGTGGGCAGCAGACACCTGAAAATCGCAATGTGGGCAGCAGTGACCAGAAAATCGTACTGTGGGCAGCAGACACCAGAAAATCGTAATGTGGGCAGCAGACACCTGAAAATCGCAATGTGGGCAGCAGTCACCAGAAAAGCGTAATGTGGGCAGCAGACACCTGAAAATCGTAATGTGGGCAGCAGACACCAGAAAATCGCAATGTAGGCAGCAGTGACCAGAAAATCGTAATGTGGGGAGCAGACACCTGAAAATCGTAATGTGGGCAGCAGTCACCAGAAAATCGCAATGTGGACAGCAGTCACCTGAAAATCGTAATGTGGGCAGCAGACACCTGAAAATCGCAATGTGGGCAGCAGACACCTGAAAATCGTAATGTGGGCAGCAGACACCTGAAAATCGTAATGTGGGCAGCAGACACCTGAAAATCACAATGTGGGCAGCAGACACCTGAAAATCGTAATGTGGGCAGCAGACACCTGAAAATCGTAATGTGGGCAGCAGACACCTGAAAATCGTAATGTGGGCAGCAGGCACCTGAAAATCGCAATGTGGGCAGCAGACACCTGAAAATCGTAATGTGGGCAGCAGACACCAGAAAATCCTAATGTGGGCAGCAGTGACCAGAAAATCGTAATGTGGGCAGCAGTGACCAGAAAATCGTAATGTGGGCAGCAGTGACCAGAAACCCCCCTCCCTCACCTAGGGGCCCCCCCTCCAGAATTGCAGCCAGCGGCAAATAATCGCTTACCAGCATGACGGAGATGAGATCCGTAGCTCTGCGGGCCGCTGGCTGGTCTGCTCTCTGCTTCCTGAACTGACTGTCCAATCACGCTCTCGCAGTACTTCCTGCAAGAGCGTGATTGGACAGTCAGTTCAGGAACCAGAGCAGACCAGCCAGCGGCACGCAGAGCTACGGATCTCATCTCCGTAACTCATGCCGTTAAGTGATTCTTCCCCGCTGGCTGCAATTCTGGAGAGGGGGGGGAGCGCGGAAGGGGGGCCCCTAGGTGAGGGAGGGGGGGGGGAGGCTTCCGCCCCTCCCCGCCGATCTGTGCACAATGTCCCTCCTTCCTGCGCTTAGCCCCCCTCCTTTTTAGCACTGGGGCCCCCAGGAGGCGGGACGGCCGGGGCCCACCGATGGGATCATCGGTGGTTCGGTGGGCCTGTCCGAGGCTGTGTACTTGCACTTTAATTAGGCTGACCAGATGTCTTTTTTTCCCTGGACAGGTCCTCACAGGTTTTTGAAATGTCTCCAGTGAAGAGAGCCTAACACAGAGCGAGTCAGAAGAGCCAATTGAAGAGACAGAGAGCCGAACAGCCAAGACTCACTCCAGTGTTTTCCCCAGAGCCTATCAGCTGAGCAGTAGTGCTGTCCGGATCATAAACGTTTCGGATCTATGATCTGGACCTTTTTTGTGAGTCGAATCATCCGGATCATTACAATGAACGAATGATCCGGATGATTCGACTCACAAAAAAGATCCGGATCAAAGATCCAAATCGTTCATGATCCAGACAACACTACTGCAAAGCTGATAGGCTCTGGGGAAAACACTGGACTGAGGCTTGGCTGTTCGGCTCTCTGTCTCTTCAATTGGCTCTTCTGACTCGCTCTGTGTTAAGCTGGCCACTAACGGTCCAATTTCTAGTGAAAAATCGTTCGAGCGATCAGAAATTCTGATCGGACGAAAAATCGTTCACTACACCATCAACTAACCAATCTTTGCTTCCTATCTATCACGACCACCAAGAAAATCCAAATTTTCGCTGGACGAAAATTCATTCGGGCGACATTTTTTTCACTCGTTCATAATCGATTGTGTCCACCAATGGAGATTATTTACAACCAATCCGATCAGAATTTCTGATCGCTCGAACGATTTTTCGCTAAAAATTGGACCGTTAGTGGCCAGCTTTAGGCTCTCTTCACGGAGACATTTCAAAAAACTGGGAGGACCTGTCCAGGGAAAAGAGGACATCTGGTCAGCCTACTTTAATGCATATTAGGATCTTGAGGTAGTATTGTTTTTAGACCAAAGTTAAACAAGGCTAAAGCAGGATCTAATCTCAATTTTATACCAGTTTCATTATTTAACTAGAAACACTGTGCCCACAGTTTCTTAATAAAATAACATATTACCCAGTTCTAAACAAATTAGCAATTTCTCCAACATCTATCTGAGTGAAATATATGGATTAAAGTGAACCTGAACTCAGACCTCCTCTCTTCTGAAAGATACACAACAGCATAATAGCCTTTTAACAAAAAGTTGTTACACCTGATACAAATCCTAAAATAAATCTACACAGCTTCTACTTCCTGATTCATGGAGGCAGACATATTGTTTACAGCCTGTGCTTTCAAATGGGCTTATCTGCCATATCTGCCATAGGCAGTCATGTGACACAGGGGAGGACCAAATTACAATTTGAGATTAGACTCAAATGTGGGGGAATTGGACAGCCTAAACTCTCTAAATACATACAGGGTGCATTTCTCTAGGTTTTCCTTCTGTCCTGTGCAAAAATTTGGGTCCACTTTAAAGAGAAAATTCTTACAACAAAAAGCATACCATTCTATTAATTATGTTCTCCTGGGCCCCTCTGTGCTGTTTCTGCCACTCTCTGCTGCAAACCTGGCTTGTAATTTCCAGTTTTAGGCAGTGTTTACAAACAAACTAACCAGCTTGTGATAGGCTCACATAAGCAGAGTGTGTGAGTCATGCAGAGCCTGCAGGGGGCCTTGAGAGGGTGTGTATAGCTTCTATCCAATCACAAGCAGCCTTGCACATTCCACACATTCCAGCCTCAGCCGACAGAGCCCACAGAGGAGAGAAGATAACAGAGATAATACAGCCACTGTGCAAGTAGGAAAAGCTGCAGTAATCCAGACAACATAAGAACAGGCATAGGAACTTATAGGATAGAAGAAATAAGGATGACAATTTTATTACAGAGTCTCTTTAAAGGGGCACTACAGCGAAAAATTATAAAATTTAAAATATGTGCAAACATATACAAATAAGAAGTACGCTTTTTCCAGAGTAAAATGAGCCATAAATTACTTTTCTCCTATGTTGCTGTCACTTACAGTAGGCAGTAGAAATCTGACAGAAGTGACAGGTTTTGGACGAGCCCATCTCTTCATAGGGGATACCCTGCAAGGCTTTTATTCTTTATAAAGATATTCCCTAAAAAGGATTTAAACAATGATGCTGGCCAGCCTCCCTGCTCGCTGCACAGTTTTTTGGCAGTTGGACAGAGCAACTGCCATTCACTAAGTGCTTTTGAAAATAAATATATCCCTGAGAATCCCCTATAAAGAGATGGACTAGTCCAAAACCTGTCACTTCTGTCAGATTTCTACTACCTACTGTAAGTGACAGCAACATAGGAGAAAAGTAATTTATGGCTCATTTTACTCTGGAAAAAGTGTACTTCTTATTTGTATATGTTTGCACATATTTTAAATTTTATAATTTTTCGCTGTAGTGCCCCTTTAAGGATAATCTTCTAGTCATTAGGTACCACCTCATTAGTTGAGATTTATAAAGTACATGCCTACCAAAGCAATGAGGGTACTTCAAAATGTTCCCGATTTTAAAGGAATACTGTAGGGGGATCAGGGGAAAATTATGTTGAACTTACCCGGGGCTTCTAACGGTCCCCCGCAGACATCCTGTGCCTGCGCAGCCACTCACCGATGCTCCGGTCCCGCCCCCGGTTCACGTCTGGAATTCCAGACTTTAAAGTCTGAAAACCACTGCGCCTGCGTTGCCGTGTCCTCACTCCCGCTGATGTCACCAGGAGTGTTCTGGTCAGGTCCAGTATGGTCTGTGCCTGCGCAGTACGCTCCTGGTGACATCAGCGGGAGCGAGGACATGGCAACGCAGGTGCAGTGGTTTTCAGACTTTAAAGTCTGAAATTCCAGAAGTGAACCAGGGCGGGGCCGGAGCATCGGTGAGTGGCTGTGTGGGCACAGGATGTCTGCGGGGGACCATTAGAAGCCCCGGGTAAGTTCAAATCATTTCCCCCCAACCCCCCTACAGTATTCCTTTATGAAGAAAAAAAAAAAAAACCTTGAAGAAGAAGTTATATTTAGTTAACTAACTGATAAAACAAAAATGCATGGGAGGGACCATCATATTACAAAAGAATAGCGATTGGCCGAACATCAAATTTAAGATTACCAAACGAGAACGCGAGTTTCTGCAAAAGTTAGCGAATCTGGCAAATATGCGAATGCCATAGACTTCAACGGGCAGGCGAATTCTAAAACCTACAGGGACGGTTTCTGGCCACAAAAGTGATGGAAAAGTTGTTTCAAGGGGCCTAATACCTGGATGGGGGAAAGTCCCACCAAAAATTACAAAGTTGACGCAGAGTCGTGTTTTCATCTCTAAAAGGAAAAAAAAATCACATTACATTCCTAAATTGGTGGAATAAAGTGCTTTAAAATGTTCGGAGTGTGTACACGTCCATCAGGTAGTGTAAGGGTTATGCTCGCTTCACACTGACAGATGAAACGCTGCGTTTAACGCACCGCAGTTCGCAAACAACCGCAAAGACTTTTAGTGATTATGTGGGGTGAGCATATCTTTGATTTTACTAGTTGACACCTCCAGGACATAAATGTTAGTCCTCTTGGTGGCAATCTTTGTGTAGTGGTGTGTAGTGGCCGCAGTGCTTGTGCGCACAACTGTGGGAGTGCAGGCGATTGCACTTTTCCAGCCTCTATGGTCAGGCTGAGGTAGTTCAATGATAGTTAAGTGACCAAAAAAAACAAACCCTGATTCTGCACTGAGGCCTTATACAGGGGGCAGTAGTGGATACTAGATGCCAGTAGTGGTGTGAAGGATAATTGGGTTATGGTCAGTGCACAACTAGGACCAACAGACCTGTAACCAACAGCTAACTTGTGCACTGACCAGAGAAGGGCAATACAATGGCAAAAAAACAACGATAATGTATCAGCCTTAAAGAGACTCTATAACAAATTTTTCAGCCTTAGTTCTTCTATCCTATAAGTTCCTATGCCTGTTCTAATGTGCTCTGGCTTACTGCAGCCTTTCCTAATTGCACTGTCTCTGTAATAAATCTTATCTCCTTTCCTCTGTCGTGTCTGTCGGGCTTAAGGCTCATACACACATCAGACTATAGTCTTTGGAAAATGAAAGATCACAGACCAATCTTACCACCCTTCATGTAGTATGAGAGCCATACTCTACACAGTCTTTTCTATGGAGCTGAACTCCACATCAGAAAAAAATCTTTGCAAGATGCTGCACACACAGATGCTGTACAGACACAAAAGATCAGTATCTGCAAAAGATCTGTTCCTGCCAAAAATCCATTCCTGCAAATTGCAATGATAGTCTATGAGATCTGCAGATCATCATACACACATGATTTAACTGACATTCATCTGCAGATCAAGCAATCATCCGCAGATCTGAAAATCCATCCTGGTGGATCTGATCTGCAGATGAATGTCAGTTAAATAATGTGTGTATGATGATCTGCAGATCTCATAGACTATCATTGCAATTTGCAGGAATGGATTTTTGGCAGGAACAGATCTTTTGCAGATACTGATCTTTTGTGTCTGTACAGCATCTGTGTGTGCAGCATCTTGCAAAGATTTTTTTCTGATGTGGAGTTCAGCTCCATAGAAAAGACTGTGTAGAGTATGGCTCTCATACTACATGAAGGGTGGTAAGATTGGTCTGTGATCTTTCATTTTCAAAAGACTATGGTCTGATGTGTGTATGGGGCCTAAGGCTTGAACGTGTGGAATGTGCAGGGCTGCTTGTGATTGGATAGAAGCGATACACACCCTCTGCAGGCCCCCTGCACACTCTGTATGACTCACACACTCTGTTTATGTGAGCCTATCACAAGCTGGTTAGTTTGTTGGTAAACACTACCTAAAACTGTTAATTACAACCAGGATTGCAGCAGAGAGTGGCAGAAACAGCACAGAGGGGCACAGGAGAAAATAAGGAATAGAATGGTATGCTTTTTAGTGTAAGAATATTAGAGTACAGATTCTCTTTAAGAAGGGCTTAGCTGTTGAGGACAATGTGGTAGCAGCAAGAATCTGCACAGAGGACACTGCACACAGGCCTACCTAACTCTTTTTATGCCAGCAACACACTGTCCCTCATCTGCCTAGCACAGAAGAAAAACACAGACTGCAAAATGGCTTCTGTGTTGGCTTTCTGATAGGTGGGGGGCGGTCCAGGTGGGAGGGATAGCTGATTGGCTGCCATGTGTCTGCTGACTCTGGGGTGAGGGGTCAAAGTTTGGCTCCATTATAATGTATAGCAGGCGAATCGAACACTGCATGTATTCGACTGAGGGGGCGAATGCAAACACCCCTTGTTCGCTGCAAACTATTCGCCGGAAGAACAGTTCGGCTCATCTCTACAGATGACTATACCTTAACACACATGGTTACACCTGGAATATTTGAGAGTACAAAAACCATTATTAATAAGTAATGTAGACCCTGTATGGCCATTCTGAAGTCAATTCATAACTAAATCTCCTTAACCACCCTGGCGTTCTATTAAGATCGCCAGGGCAGCTGCATGAGGGTTTTTTTTAAATTTAAAAAAAACTATTTCATGCAGCCAACTGAAAGTTGGCTGCATGAAAGCCCACTAGATGGCGCTCCGGAGGCGTTCTTCTGATCGCCTCCGGCGGCCAAAAGTAACACGGAAGGCCGCAATGAGCGGCCTTCCGTGTTTTGTTTACTACGTCGCCATGGCGACGAGCGGAGTGACGTCATGGACGTCAGCCGACGTCCTGACGTCTGCCGCCTCCGATCCAGCCCTTAGCGCTGGCCGGAACTATTTGTTCCGGCTGCGCAGGGCTCAGGCGGCTGGGGGGACCCTCTTTCGCCGCTGCTCGCGGCGGATCGCCGCAGAGCGGCGGCGATCGGGCAGCACACGCGGCTGGCAAAGTGCCGGCTGCGTGTGCTGCTCTTTATTTGATCAAAATCGGCCCAGCAGGGCCTGAGCGGCACCCTCTGGCGGTAATGGACGAGCTGAGCTCGTCCATACCGCTAAGGTGGTTAATTGCCACTGACACAATGCTGTTCCAAGATATACAGTTCTTGTGTGAGCTAATCTTTAAATCCTGGATTTGAAGGATGTGTCCATATGGAGTTTTCCTGTATATCAGTGCTACCCAGTGATTTCAAAGCAGGCTTGGCCTTTCATGAGCAGAAACTTGTATACAGTGCCTTGGAAACGTTCTCACCTCTCTTGGCATTTTTTCATGTTTTATTGCCTCACAACCTGGAATTAAAATGGATTGTTTGAGAGCTTGAACCATTTCATTGACAGAACATTCCTTCAACTTTGAATATTATTTGTCTTTTTAGCACCATCCCTCTTTCACTTGACAAGATTCCTAGCCCCCACTCCTAAAAAACATCCCCACAGCATAATGCTGCCACCACCATGTTTCACTGTTGAGATGCTGTTCTTGGGGTGATGGGATGTGTTGGGTTTGCGGCAGACATAATGTTTTCCCTGGTGGCTGAAAAGTTTAGTTGTAGTCTCATCTGACCAGAGCACCTTCCTCCATTTGAGGAGTCGCCCACATGCCTCTTGGCAAACCGAAAATATGCCTTCTTATTTTTAACATTAAGTAATGGCTTTTTTTACGGGCACTCTTTCATAAAGCTAGCTTTATGGAGTATATGGCTTATCATGGTCCTAGGGACAGATATGCCAGTCTCTGGTGTGAAACTATGCAACCCCTGCAGGGTTACCTTTGGTCTCTGTGCTGCCTCTCTGATTAATGCCCCCCTTGCCTGGTCAGTGAGTTTTGGTGGGCGGCCATCTCAGCAGGTTTGTTGTGGTTCAGCAGGTTTGCTGTGGTACCATGTTCTTTCCATTTGAAAATTATGGATGTGATGGTGCTCCAAGGGATATTGAAATATTTTTTTTTATATAACCCAACTTGTACTCGTACTTGTCTCTTCAACTTTGTCCCTGACTTGTTTTGAAAACTTCTTGGTCTTCAGAATCAGAATCATTTATTTTGCTAAGTACAACGGGGGTTGTACCCGGAATTATTTTTGGCACATACAGGGTCGGTGATGATACAGCAAAAACGCAAGCAGTAATGTACATTACATTTAATAGTGAGTACACAGTGCATGGAACAATACTCAGTTACATAGTTATCTATGTGAGTGGAGCGCTACCTTCTCTGCAGCGATCAAAAGCTCTGCAGCTGTTTGGATCCCCCCCCCCCCCCCCCCCCCAACGCAGAGGAAAAGAAGCGCAGAGAGATGTAGAGAATAAATAAGCCTAGATGGAAGAACTTACAGATGAACCCAGGAGGAGGATTAGAGGGGGTACTCCGCTGCTGTATGTGGCACTCAAACGCTTCTGCAGCGATACTTAAATCAAATGCCTCCCCCTCCAGTCCAACCCTGGGGGAGAGAGAGAGAGATGTGAGAGAGAAAGGATGGAAAATAAAGATAAAGTGAAAGAGAAAGTGAGAAGGACAGTGAGGAATGAGTCGCCTTATGCAGGGCAGCCGTCAGATAAATCAGGTGAGGAAGTGACACAGGTCAGATGGATCAGGCGTCAAGGTGGCCCAGTGGGGTCGATGTGGCCCAGGACGAGCGGACCGCGCGGTGAGCCAGTCGGGGCAGGGAAGCCGGTGAGACTAACCCCACACAGGTGGCAAAAAGTCATTTTTGTCTTTTGTGTCCATTGCCCCCTTGGTGGTGGAGGATCTGGAGTCAGCTTGGACCGCTGTGGTAACTGTCCCGTCTGGAGCAGCAGTAGTGTGAACTGGATCCCCAGTGGTCTTGGCATGTTTATACTGACAGATCGTGTGACACTTATGATTGCACAGTGCACACAGGTAGACTTCATTTCACTTATTATGTGACTTTTGAAGGTAATTGGTTTCATTGAGACATTTTAGGGTCTGCATGGCAAATTTCATATGGCATGGCATATGCACATGCCAATTTTCATAATATTTTTTTTATTTATTTAGCATTTATATAGATATATATTTTACTTCACTTCACCAACTTACACTATTTTGTGCAAATACATCACATAAAACAAGAAACATTAAAATATTAAAATGCAAGGGGGGGGGGGGGGGGTTGTGAATATTTTTCAAGGAACTGTATTTGCATTGAACAACACTGTTCAAGCTTCAGGAAGGTAGGTAATCAGGGCCGGCCTTAGGTTTCATAACGCCCTGAGCGTAACTAGACTTTGGTACCCCCCATGTGTTGAAGCTCATGGAAAGTCAAAAAACAGATACTTAAGGAGAGGGCAGGCTCTGGGCCTTATAGAGCCTTCCTGTTACTCTCGCGGTCTCCGCATTCCATCGCTGGTTCTTCCCTTTGAATCCTCCGCTGTGGGAGGGGTTCAGAAGTCTTTGGGAGCCCGAGTGCCCCTGAAGACGGCGGCTCTGAGCTCTGTACTGCGGATGTGTGATCGCTTGAAAAAATGCCCTAGTGTGGCCGCAGTATGGAGCCATCCGTCTTTGGCAGCACTCGGGCTCCCGAAGACTTCTGAACCCCTCCCACGGCGGCAGAAGGCAGTATTCGACAGGTCGGTCAAATATTGCAACTGGGGAGACAGTGCTGGAACATGGGGCCCGTGAGAGGAGCAGGAAGGCTCTACTACAGGACCCAGAGCTTTCCCTCTCCTTAGGTAAGTATCTGTTTGGCTTTTTTGTTAAATTTGTTAAAAAAACTTACACACCGCAGTACTTTGTTATGTGAAAATGCTTAATGCTTTGCAATTAAAATCTCATGGCAGCACCCATATCACGCAAGTAACAATAATATAGCCTCCAAACTTGTAAATATTCAAAATATTTAATAAAGACAATTCCCCGAAACTAAAATACTTTTCTTTACAACTTCATTTTTTTTTTAGCTGTGCCTCGAAGTGTCATTTCCTTTTGTGCACATTATTTTCCCATGTAGACTTGCAAGAAGAAGTTTGAGGGCAACTGATTAGTGACGTCACGTGGATCAGACCTGCAACATGTTCATAGGTGACAATGACAGAAGGAATGCGCTAACATAACATGTCATACATGGAATGCCTACCAGTCTCATTTATCAGGCAAACCTGATTAGGCATGATTTATACACTTTGTCATCATTCTGAACACAAGTATTACCTGGATATCTTCCATCAGGTATTGACATTGTTGGTACTTTAGTCTTTGCAGTCAGAAGACTGGCGCTTTAACTATTGGCACTTAGGTTCTAATTCTGTAAAATAAGTAATTTAAATCACTCTAATCATTACATTGACTCTTACACTAATTCTTACTCACACAAGATCATGGGAAGAGGCACCAAAAGGGATGACGTGTTTCACGGGGCCTGGCAGCTTCATCAGGTCTATAATACAGTATAATATCTGTTGTACGCATGGACTTGAGCACCTTACGTCCTTTTTGGTCTCAAAATGAATTTTTCTAAACCTCCAATCTGAGGTAAGACTGTTTCATTACCCACATCCAATTTCATACTTTTCGGGGGTGCCTCCCATTTAGTATACAGTTTCCCCCTTTCCAAGTGCATACTCTTTGATATTTATCCAGTAGGGGAGGAGTTCCTTTCTTTTTTTGGAGCGTGACCTGAAGAAGTCATCTTATCTGCGTGGAGACAGAATTCTCCACTTGTGTGATACTGTGGTTGCATATATCAGCAAACCAGTTTTGTCAGAGATGTCAGTCACATATAATATCCCATTGCCTGAAAATATACACTTTTAGTGCTCCACTGCTCCTGGTGTTCTTTGCTCCTTTTTGTCTTCCTGGTCTCTGAGGTTCCTCACCCGAATTTCATTCAACGGACATCCCTCACAAATTCATTCTTACTATTATCCTAACTCTTACACTAACCTTCACGCTAACCCTTACACAAACCACCTTGCTTATACTAACCTCAGATTAAGCCTACAACATTGCTCCCACTCCACCCCAAAGCTTACCTCTAACCATTGCATTAATCCTGAAGCTCACACTCCAGCTACGTAGATGCTAGATGATCATACCAGACAGACATTGCGTATTACAACGTGTCTTTCACAATGTTCTTGATCAATCTGTCATCCTGGATGGATCACTAAATCACACAAATGACCACTATTGTTTGGCATTGCACACTCTTCTACCTTTAGTTGTCACATTAACCTTAACAACTACCCCACTAATCTCAACCTTCACTAACCCTAAACCATACACTCAGGGTCAGTCACACTATGAAACGCAAGGGTGGCTGGGCCTTATTCCACAGCCTTAGATTAACCTGCATTCTTCACCTGACCTTTACAATCATGCTCACACTAACCGCAAACCAAACAACCCCAGTCCCCCACACTAACTTTAACTTATACAAAAACTCTATCCCTTGCAGTAACTCTCTGACTAGCTTAAAGCCTCATACTAATCCTAACTCATTTACTATTACTAGCCCTTACACTAACACCTACACTAACCCAAAACACTAATGTTCATATTATCCCCAAATCTTTAAGTAACCCTTGCACTATCCTAACCCTAAAGCTTACACTTGCCCTTATCTCAACCCTAAACTTGCACTTATGTTGTACTAACTCTTACACTAATATTAACCACCTAGCAAACACGAACCCTAAACCTAACTTATAAATTACCCCTAACACCCACAGTAAGTCTAAATAACCCATACCGTTCGCATTATCACTAAACTTTACACCAACCCTTACACTAACCCCAAACCTTACACTAATACTTGCAGTACCCATAACCCTTACGCTAATCCTAAAGCTTACATTTGCTATTAAACCAACCTTAACCTTTACACTAACCCTCACTCTAATCCTAGCCTTTAAAAAGCACCTGAGATGTCACAATATAAAGATTTTATACTCACCCAGGGCTTCCTCCAGCCCCATGAGCACAGATGCGTTCCTTGCTGTCCTCCCAAGTACCTCAGTTGTTGTGATATCGGTCACGCCAGTCGGCACTTCTGCACATGCGCGGGCTCTGTGCATGCGCGGAAGAGCTGACTGGCACAACTGAGCAGGATTTCCGGGACAAATATCACGCCAATGGAGGCACTTGGGAGGACAGCATCCATGCTCATGGGGCTGGTGGAAGCCCTGGGTGAGTATAAAATCTTTATATTGGGATATCTCAGGTTTACTTTAAAGAACAAGTGACACCCATGCTAACCTAGAAATAAAAAACACATATATAAGTAAATAAATACTATTTCTACTTACATAACAGATGTATTGCACTGTCCACATTATGATTCCTGTGGAATCATCTATAATTCCTATAAGGAGAAACAGAATCCTATTCTAGACAGTTTCAAAGGTAACCAAGATGGAATTAAGCTAATCCTAACATCATTTCCTCCCTCACTCTTTTTTCTCCTCTTGCTAATTGTGTATTCGTTACTCGCCCTCCTTCCAGAGTCTTCATACACTCCCACTGAGGTCTATACTAGGAAGTATAAAGCAAGGAAAGTGGGGTTCCGGCACTCTCAGGATTGTAGCATGAGATTGGACTTGACCTTGATTAGCTATGTTGGATGGAAGTGCATGTCCCTTTAAACAGCGTGCACAGGCTGAGTAGCAAACAGTAAACTTTGTGTAGAGGAGGGAGGCAAGGTGAAGCCAGCACTGCAGTTCAAATAGTGTTTATTGGGATCAAAAGGTGATAAAAGCACTTACAATCAGCTCCGGTTGGATGCGATGCGGATGTGGTGGGCGCCAGGTCTATATCCCCCTGCGGACGACCGTTTCGCGCGTCTAGCGCTTGTTCACCGCAATGGGGAAGATTGAACAACCGCTAGACGCGCGAAACGGACGTCCGCAGGGGGATATAGACCTGGCGCCCACCACATCCGCATCGCATCCGACCGGAGCTGATTGTAAGTGCTTTTATCACCTTTTGATTCCAATAAACACTATTTGAACTGCAGTGCTGGCTTCACCTTGCCTCCCTCCTCTATACTAGGAAGTACACCATCTTATGTCATTAGAAGGAGGGCGAAATAAAGGGAAGAGGAGGAATATGTTATATACAGTGGGTTGCAAAAGTATTCAGCCCCCTTGAAGTTTTCCACATTTTGTCACATTACTGCCACAAACATGCATCAATTGTATTGGAATTCCACGTGAAAGACCAATACAAAGTGGTGTACATGTGAGAAGTGGATCGAAAATCATACATCATTCCAAACATTTTTTACAAATAAATAACTGCAAAATGGGGTGTGCGTAATTATTCGGCCCCCTGAGTCAATACTTTGTGGAACCACCTTTTTGCTGCAATTACAGCTGCCAGTCTTTTAGGGTATGTCTCTACCAGCTTTGCACATCTAGAGACTGAAATCCTTGCCCATTCTTTGCGAAACAGCTCCAGCTCAGTCAGATTACATGGACAGCATTTGTGAACAGCAGTTTTTTTCTTGCCACAGATTCTCGATTGGATTTAGATCTGGACTTTGACTGGGCAATTCTAACACATAGATATGTTTTGTTTTAAACCATTCCATTGTTGCCCTGGCTTTATGTTTAGGGTCATTGTCCTGCTGGAAGGTGAACCTCTGCCCCAGTCTAAAGTCTTTTGCTGTCTCCAAGAAGTTTTCTTCCAAGTTTGCCCTGTATTTGGCTCCATCCATCTTCCCATCAACTCTGACCAGCTTCCCTGTCCCTGCTGAAGAGATGCACCCCAGAGCATGATACTGCCACCACCATATTTGACAGTGGGGATGGTGTGTTCAGAGTGATGTGCAGTGTTAGTTTTCCGCCACACATAGCGTTTTGCATTTTGGCAAAAAAGTTCCATTTTGGTCTCATCTGACCAGAGCACCTTCTTCCACATGGTTGCTGTGTCCCCCACATGGCTTGTGGCAAACTGCAAACGGGACTTCTTATGCTTTTCTGTTAACAATGCCTTTCTTCTTGCCACTCTTCCATAAAGGCCAACTTTTGTACAGTGCATGACTAATAGTTGTCCTATGGACAGATTCCCCCACCTGAGCTGTAGATCTCTACAGCTCATCCAGAGTCACCATGGGCCTATTGACTGCATTTCTGATCAGCGCTCTCCTTGTTCGGCCTGTGAGTTTAGGTGGACGGCCTTGTCTTGGTAGGTTTACAGTTGTGCCACACTCCTTCCATTTCTGAATGATCGCTTGAACAGTGCTCCGTGGGATGTTCAAGGCTTTGGAAATTTTTTTGTAGCCTAAGCGTGCTTTAAATATCTCAATAACTTGATCCCTGACCTGTCTTGTGTGTTCTTTGGACTTACCAAACACACAAATGGAGAAACTCACTCCCAAACAGTTCTCTGCTGCTTTATAAAGCCTGCAGGCTGCTTATAAGCCAATGAGAAGTGCACACATATAATACACCTAGCTTGCAGTGATTAATCAAGCAGAAGCTGAGCAAGTCAGCCAGTCAGTTGGAGAGGGCTTCAGTTGCATATAGACAATGGCTATATGACCAGCAGGGGGCACCAGCGTGCAGGATATTCCCTCTCATCTGCCCCCCTCCTAACTAAACTGCATGGGATACTACAATAAAATTAAAAACAATGGTGCATGAGCCAGCCTGGGGCCCCGGGAACTCTCACTGCCCGGGGCCCCAGAACCAGCATCTAACACCATATGTGAGCGCAGCCAAACCCTTGGAGCTGCCACCCCCAAGGCCTGTCTCCTACTGCTCTAAAACTTACCAAACACACAAATGGAGAAACTCACTCCCAAACAGTTCTCTGCTGCTTTATAAAGCCTGCAGGCTGCTTATAAGCCAATGAGAAGTGCACACATATAATACACCTAGCTTGCAGTGATTAATCAAGCAGAAGCTGAGCAAGTCAGCCAGTCAGTTGGAGAGGGCTTCAGTTGCATATAGACAATGGCTATATGACCAGCAGGGGGCACCAGCGTGCAGGATATTCCCTCTCATCTGCCCCCCTCCTAACTAAACTGCATGGGATACTACAATAAAATTAAAAACAATGGTGCATGAGCCAGCCTGGGGCCCCGGGAACTCTCACTGCCCGGGGCCCCAGAACCAGCATCTAACACCATATGTGAGCGCAGCCAAACCCTTGGAGCTGCCACCCCCAAGGCCTGTCTCCTACTGCTCTAAAACTTACCAAACACACAAATGGAGAAACTCACTCCCAAACAGTTCTCTGCTGCTTTATAAAGCCTGCAGGCTGCTTATAAGCCAATGAGAAGTGCACACATATAATACACCTAGCTTGCAGTGATTAATCAAGCAGAAGCTGAGCAAGTCAGCCAGTCAGTTGGAGAGGGCTTCAGTTGCATATAGACAATGGCTATATGACCAGCAGGGGGCACCAGCGTGCAGGATATTCCCTCTCATCTGCCCCCCTCCTAACTAAACTGCATGGGATACTACAATAAAATTAAAAACAATGGTGCATGAGCCAGCCTGGGGCCCCGGGAAATTTCACTGCCCGGGGCCCCAGAACCAGCATCTAACACCATATGTGAGCGCAGCCAAACCCTTGGAGCTGCCACCCCCAAGGCCTGTCTCCTACTGCTCTAAAACTTACCAAACACACAAATGGAGAAACTCACTCCCAAACAGTTCTCTGCTGCTTTATAAAGCCTGCAGGCTGCTTATAAGCCAATGAGAAGTGCACACATATAATACACCTAGCTTGCAGTGATTAATCAAGCAGAAGCTGAGCAAGTCAGCCAGTCAGTTGGAGAGGGCTTCAGTTGCATATAGACAATGGCTATATGACCAGCAGGGGGCACCAGCGTGCAGGATATTCCCTCTCATCTGCCCCCCTCCTAACTAAACTGCATGGGATACTACAATAAAATTAAAAACAATGGTGCATGAGCCAGCCTGGGGCCCCGGGAACTCTCACTGCCCGGGGCCCCAGAACCAGCATCTAACACCATATGTGAGCGCAGCCAAACCCTTGGAGCTGCCACCCCCAAGGCCTGTCTCCTACTGCTCTAAAACTTACCAAACACACAAATGGAGAAACTCACTCCCAAACAGTTCTCTGCTGCTTTATAAAGCCTGCAGGCTGCTTATAAGCCAATGAGAAGTGCACACATATAATACACCTAGCTTGCAGTGATTAATCAAGCAGAAGCTGAGCAAGTCAGCCAGTCAGTTGGAGAGGGCTTCAGTTGCATATAGACAATGGCTATATGACCAGCAGGGGGCACCAGCATGCAGGATATTCCCTCTCATCTGCCCCCCTCCTAACTAAACTGCATGGGATACTACAATAAAATTAAAAACAATGGTGCATGAGCCAGCCTGGGGCCCCGGGAACTCTCACTGCCCGGGGCCCCAGAACCAGCATCTAACACCATATGTGAGCGCAGCCAAACCCTTGGAGCTGCCACCCCCAAGGCCTGTCTCCTACTGCTCTAAAACTTACCAAACACACAAATGGAGAAACTCACTCCCAAACAGTTCTCTGCTGCTTTATAAAGCCTGCAGGCTGCTTATAAGCCAATGAGAAGTGCACACATATAATACACCTAGCTTGCAGTGATTAATCAAGCAGAAGCTGAGCAAGTCAGCCAGTCAGTTGGAGAGGGCTTCAGTTGCATATAGACAATGGCTATATGACCAGCAGGGGGCACCAGCGTGCAGGATATTCCCTCTCATCTGCCCCCCTCCTAACTAAACTGCATGGGATACTACAATACAATTAAAAACAATGGTGCATGAGCCAGCCTGGGGCCCCGGGAACTCTCACTGCCCGGGGCCCCAGAACCAGCATCTAACACCATATGTGAGCGCAGCCAAACCCTTGGAGCTGCCACCCCCAAGGCCTGTCTCCTACTGCTCTAAAACTTACCAAACACACAAATGGAGAAACTCACTCCCAAACAGTTCTCTGCTGCTTTATAAAGCCTGCAGGCTGCTTATAAGTGTAACGCTTGGTGGTGTATTCTCCACAGTCAGCATGCAACGCATGAGCTGGCGTGGAGGAAGTACACACACTAGCACCAGGAAACAGGCTATCCCTAGTATAGTGGAGGGGAGGACTGACTCCAATAGGAGATTGTGGCGCACAGAGCCGGTGCAGATCTGACAGCCACAAACAATGCTTTCGTTATAACGTCTCAGCGCAAAGTAGCGCTGAGCGCATAAACCAGAACTGAGGAGATCAGGACAGGTAGACAGAATGAACGCTTGCTAGCTAGCGGCTACTTAGCGACAGCAAGCGTCCAAAACCAGACAGACTGGAATGAGGCAGCCAATGCGATGCGGCGATGGCGTGCCTCACAAAGACAGGACAGGATAGTCAGAAAATAGCAGGATTGAGATAGATGAACATAACACAGATAAATATACAATAAGTATGTTTTCCTAGCGTATTACAATTACAGCTATCAATGAAACTATTTGTAACGTCTGACTAACATATGTATATATCGGCAATGAACCGATATATGACATAAGCAGGAACGCTGACTAACACTGGAGCAAAACAGGGAACAGGGCTCAGAAGGATTCGCTATCTCTTCGCAGAGATGAACGCAATCCACAAACGGTAACAGGACAGGATTCAGAAGGATTCGTTATCTCTTCGCAGAGATGAACGCAATCCACAAACAGTGACAGAACAGGATTCAGAAGGATTCGTTATCTCTTCGCAGAGATGAACGCAATCCACAAACGGTACCAGGAACAGGATAACTAGCTCAGCACGGGTGCTCACGGTACGCGCAAACTACCAAAACGTGCTGGAAGGCTGACTAACTGCACACAGGATATAAACAGTTCGTGTACGTATACATCAGCGACACTGATGTATTAACGTAACACAAATACAAGGAAAATAATAAACGTGCTGGTATGCATATATATTGGCAATGAACCAATATATGATGCAAAGACCAGCAAAGTATCTTTATAACAAGAAACACGATCGGGGGCTAAAGCGACAGCAAGGCAGGCTTAAGCTGAAGCTATGAAAACCCAAGGAAACCCTGCAGGAAGCAGATCTTTATACTGAGGTCATCCAATGGGAGCAGACATGCAGATTCCCACACAGGTGAATGATAATCAGTCACAAGCTGACAGCAGGGAAAGACAGACAAAGCTATGCAACTTGCATGGAAATAGATCAGAACTGCCTGAGCTGCAGCACTAATACTTCCAGTAATAGCTGCTGCAGCAGCGATCATTACAGTACCCCCGCCTTTAAAAGTGGATTCCAGACGCTTTTCAAAACTGAAATTTCCAACAAAACAGTCTGACTGATAATTCATGATGACCGGGACAGCCCGGCAAGACCGAATTCCAGAATCAGTCCCCACAAGACTGGACCCATCAGAACCAGAACCTACAGAACCATGCCCATCAGTACTACAAGCCCCAGTGTGACACCCATCAGAACCATGATTTCCAGAAGAAAGCCCTCCGAAACTCCCTGAGCGATACCCACCGCCTTCCAGGAACAGTTCAGAAACGCCAAAGCCTTTGCAATGCCCACCGGTACTGTCTTTACCAACACAAAACCCACTGTTGAACCAGTCCAAGGCACCAGGACAAGTTTTCTCAGAGACCTCCCAGAACACCTTGAAGCTCCAAAGAGATCCCCATAGGTCAGAATGCCCCTTAGGCTCACATGGAGAACTATCAAGAACCCCTATGGAACCTAGGGCAATTCCCGAGTCAGGGCCACAAGGACAAACATCAATATCAGGGCTTTCAGGGACCAGAACCATCTCTGGGCATGCAGGCAGACTGGCAATATCAGAACGTGTTCCCACTAAGGAAGCATCAGAGCACGCTAACACCTTAGACACACTTGGGCATTCTGGCACACAAAGAACATCTGGGCACACCGGCACAAGAGAAACCTCTGGGCATGTCAAGGAACTGTGAGCCTCAGGGTCAGCCAAGACAGGACCAAAACCAGGACTGGCCAAAAAAAAATCATCATGACTAAACTTCGCAACTACTGGACTTTTACACGAGAATGCTGGATCAGACTTAGATGTCGCTGATTCCAGCAAAGTCAGTAACAAATCAGATTCAGGGGCACTAACAAGACAGGACAAATCTTCTGATGTATGCACTGAACCAGACAGGGACTCCACAACTACCTCTGGACTGGACAGAGACTCATTTAATACACTGGATTGGAGCTCATGAGGCGCTGCAGAACAAGTCAGTATTGCAGCAGCCCCCACTGGACTAGGCAAAACTGAGGAATTCCCTGGACAGGAAGGGAACTCTGGAACCTCTGCCACAGCGGCCAGAGAACCAGAATCTTTCAGGATACAGGGCTGGGTTTCAGGAACACTCATCAGACCGGACTGAAATTCTGAGATTTCTATTATTTTGACCAGAGAATCAGAATTATCCATGTTACAGGGCAAGACTTCTGAAACATTCAGAGGACAGGGCTGGAGTTCCTCGGCTGTTACAACACTGGAGAGGGACTCAACATTGGTTAAATCAGACTGTGTACAGGGCAAGGTATCTGACACACTTGCTGACGAGGACAATATTTCAATGGCTTCTGCTTTGCTGGGCAGAAATTCATCAAGTTTTATTAGAGCAGACTTTAATTCCAAAACAGCTGCTAGACAAGTGAATATTACTGCAACACCAACTGAGGTAAGCAGTGCTTCAGCCTCCTCTGCTAGAGGGTTTAAAGTATCCAAAGTACTGGGTGAAGCATAAGACTCTGCGACCACAGCTTCACTGGACAGGATCACTGAACAGTCCATATTGCAGGGCAAAACCATGGAAGCACCTGCTGGACAGCATAATGATTCTGTGACCTGAGTTTCATTGGAGAGATCTACTGCACAATTCATGGTACAGGGCAAATTTATTGGAAAATTTTCTGAACAAGGTAATAATTCTGCGATTTCAGGTTCACATAGCAGATGCTCTGAGCTATTCACGAAACTAGAGCGAGGTGTAGAAACAGGAAGATCAAGACACAATGTTTGCGCATCTGAATCACCATTCATTTGTAAAATTGGAAAATTCAGATGCTGGGGTTCTGAGGATTCTAGACAGGATTGCTGGGACTCGGAAACTGATGCAGTGCACCTACTGGCATCTGCTGGATCAGACAGGAGTTGAACTTTATTAACACAGGTAATTTCTGCAGAAGTGTTTGCAGAGACAGGCAAGATTTTTCTGGTGTCTGTTTCACTAAACAAAGAGTCATGAGTACTGGCTAGACTGGACTCGGAAGTCAGCAGGACCTCTGGATTCTCTGCTGAGAAATTTGCGCAGGGCAAGGTTAAGAATGTATCAGTGGCTTCTGTTTTACTGGGAAGTAACACTGAGTTATCCCTGGTACAGGGTGGAATTGCAGGAACTTCAATTTCACACAAAAAGAGCTCCGAATCACCTGCTGAATCAGCCAAAGGTGCTGAAGCAGGCGGGTCAGAACGCCAAATTTGCGAATTCGGAGTCACATAAAAATCATCCAAAATCAGTTCCCACACATCAATCAAGGGAGCCACACGGTCATACCTACACACACCAGCCTCTATTAGGTTATAGGCTGACTTAATGCATGCGTTCAATACCATTTCACTTTTTGCACTGTAAAATTGACAAAATGAACTTGAATCATTCTTCCATTCACAGACCAGGGCTTCCATCTCTCCCCTCTCGAATGGAGGATCCCATGCATACTTAACAGCGAAACATTTAGGCTGATCACAGTCTGCAGATATGATTGTGGCAGGCACATGTATAGGGTTAATTAGCAGGTGATTGGCAGATTCCTTATTCTTAAGAATTTCCAATACCTGTAGCAAGTGTTGAACTGTAGTGTATGCAAACTTCCCTTGGTTCACAAATAAGTTGATTTGTTCAATACTCTGTAATATCTCATCATAATCATACTCAGATAATTCTTTTAAACAAAAATCTTTATTTTCCCTAGCCAGGGAGGAAAGTTCATTAGTAGTTTCATAAGTCCATTTAACTCCCCTGAAAGACAATTGCATTTCATTATCTGTTAATGGCAGAATCTCATTATAGGTCTCAGTCGCTAAGGATAATGATTCTGCAGATTGGACACGTTTCTTAGAACGTTTGCGTTTTGCCTTTGACCTTGCGGTTTTTGGTGATTTATTCAAAGCTGCAGGAAAATTATCAGTAACACTTTCTGCTTGCTGCTCATTCTTGCAAGCAATTGAAGGAGCAGCTGATTGGCCTGCTGCTAGGAGTTCATTAAGAGGAAAAGGCAATGGATCTATGCGCAACCAGTTATGGATCACAAACGCTAGAAATTCCAGCGGTCTATCTTTCAAATCGGAATGATTGAGAACATCAAATGCCCACTGGAATAATTCCCCTTTAAACAAAATATAACTTAGTTGGAGTGCCCAGGTTGAAACAGGAGTCGCTTGGAGATCAGGATTGGTCAGGAACCTGGCACATTCAGAGAAAAACTCATTTTCTGTTTCAGAGCTAAGTTCTTCAAATTTTTTAAAGGAACAGGAACCATAATTAACAGTGTCATACTTTCTGGGAATCCCCCCCACAATGGGGATTGGTAATGGGGTTTTCATAATGTAAGGCTTGGTGGTGTATTCTCCACAGTCAGCATGCAACGCATGAGCTGGCGTGGAGGAAGTACACACACTAGCACCAGGAAACAGGCTATCCCTAGTATAGTGGAGGGGAGGACTGACTCCAATAGGAGATTGTGGCGCACAGAGCCGGTGCAGATCTGACAGCCACAAACAATGCTTTCGTTATAACGTCTCAGCGCAAAGTAGCGCTGAGCGCATAAACCAGAACTGAGGAGATCAGGACAGGTAGACAGAATGAACGCTTGCTAGCTAGCGGCTACTTAGCGACAGCAAGCGTCCAAAACCAGACAGACTGGAATGAGGCAGCCAATGCGATGCGGCGATGGCGTGCCTCACAAAGACAGGACAGGATAGTCAGAAAATAGCAGGATTGAGATAGATGAACATAACACAGATAAATATACAATAAGTATGTTTTCCTAGCGTATTACAATTACAGCTATCAATGAAACTATTTGTAACGTCTGACTAACATATGTATATATCGGCAATGAACCGATATATGACATAAGCAGGAACGCTGACTAACACTGGAGCAAAACAGGGAACAGGGCTCAGAAGGATTCGCTATCTCTTCGCAGAGATGAACGCAATCCACAAACGGTAACAGGACAGGATTCAGAAGGATTCGTTATCTCTTCGCAGAGATGAACGCAATCCACAAACAGTGACAGAACAGGATTCAGAAGGATTCGTTATCTCTTCGCAGAGATGAACGCAATCCACAAACGGTACCAGGAACAGGATAACTAGCTCAGCACGGGTGCTCACGGTACGCGCAAACTACCAAAACGTGCTGGAAGGCTGACTAACTGCACACAGGATATAAACAGTTCGTGTACGTATACATCAGCGACACTGATGTATTAACGTAACACAAATACAAGGAAAATAATAAACGTGCTGGTATGCATATATATTGGCAATGAACCAATATATGATGCAAAGACCAGCAAAGTATCTTTATAACAAGAAACACGATCGGGGGCTAAAGCGACAGCAAGGCAGGCTTAAGCTGAAGCTATGAAAACCCAAGGAAACCCTGCAGGAAGCAGATCTTTATACTGAGGTCATCCAATGGGAGCAGACATGCAGATTCCCACACAGGTGAATGATAATCAGTCACAAGCTGACAGCAGGGAAAGACAGACAAAGCTATGCAACTTGCATGGAAATAGATCAGAACTGCCTGAGCTGCAGCACTAATACTTCCAGTAATAGCTGCTGCAGCAGCGATCATTACAATAAGCCAATGAGAAGTGCACACATATAATACACCTAGCTTGCAGTGATTAATCAAGCAGAAGCTGAGCAAGTCAGCCAGTCAGTTGGAGAGGGCTTCAGTTGCATATAGACAATGGCTATATGACCAGCAGGGGGCACCAGCGTGCAGGATATTCCCTCTCATCTGCCCCCCTCCTAACTAAACTGCATGGGATACTACAATAAAATTAAAAACAATGGTGCATGAGCCAGCCTGGGGCCCCGGGAACTCTCACTGCCCGGGGCCCCAGAACCAGCATCTAACACCATATGTGAGCGCAGCCAAACCCTTGGAGCTGCCACCCCCAAGGCCTGTCTCCTACTGCTCTAAAACTTACCAAACACACAAATGGAGAAACTCACTCCCAAACAGTTCTCTGCTGCTTTATAAAGCCTGCAGGCTGCTTATAAGCCAATGAGAAGTGCACACATATAATACACCTAGCTTGCAGTGATTAATCAAGCAGAAGCTGAGCAAGTCAGCCAGTCAGTTGGAGAGGGCTTCAGTTGCATATAGACAATGGCTATATGACCAGCAGGGGGCACCAGCGTGCAGGATATTCCCTCTCATCTGCCCCCCTCCTAACTAAACTGCATGGGATACTACAATAAAATTAAAAACAATGGTGCATGAGCCAGCCTGGGGCCCCGGGAACTCTCACTGCCCGGGGCCCCAGAACCAGCATCTAACACCATATGTGAGCGCAGCCAAACCCTTGGAGCTGCCACCCCCAAGGCCTGTCTCCTACTGCTCTAAAACTTACCAAACACACAAATGGAGAAACTCACTCCCAAACAGTTCTCTGCTGCTTTATAAAGCCTGCAGGCTGCTTATAAGCCAATGAGAAGTGCACACATATAATACACCTAGCTTGCAGTGATTAATCAAGCAGAAGCTGAGCAAGTCAGCCAGTCAGTTGGAGAGGGCTTCAGTTGCATATAGACAATGGCTATATGACCAGCAGGGGGCACCAGCGTGCAGGATATTCCCTCTCATCTGCCCCCCTCCTAACTAAACTGCATGGGATACTACAATAAAATTAAAAACAATGGTGCATGAGCCAGCCTGGGGCCCCGGGAACTCTCACTGCCCGGGGCCCCAGAACCAGCATCTAACACCATATGTGAGCGCAGCCAAACCCTTGGAGCTGCCACCCCCAAGGCCTGTCTCCTACTGCTCTAAAACTTACCAAACACACAAATGGAGAAACTCACTCCCAAACAGTTCTCTGCTGCTTTATAAAGCCTGCAGGCTGCTTATAAGCCAATGAGAAGGCTGGCTCATGCACCATTGTTTTTAATTTTATTGTAGTATCCCATGCAGTTTAGTTAGGAGGGGGGCAGATGAGAGGGAATATCCTGCACGCTGGTGCCCCCTGCTGGTCATATAGCCATTGTCTATATGCAACTGAAGCCCTCTCCAACTGACTGGCTGACTTGCTCAGCTTCTGCTTGATTAATCACTGCAAGCTAGGTGTATTATATGTGTGCACTTCTCATTGGCTTATAAGCAGCCTGCAGGCTTTATAAAGCAGCAGAGAACTGTTTGGGAGTGAGTTTCTCCATTTGTGTGTTTGGTAAGTTTTAGAGCAGTAGGAGACAGGCCTTGGGGGTGGCAGCTCCAAGGGTTTGGCTGCGCTCACATATGGTGTTAGATGCTGGTTCTGGGGCCCCGGGCAGTGAGAGTTCCCGGGGCCCCAGGCTGGCTCATGCACCATTGTTTTTAATTTTATTGTAGTATCCCATGCAGTTTAGTTAGGAGGGGGGCAGATGAGAGGGAATATCCTGCACGCTGGTGCCCCCTGCTGGTCATATAGCCATTGTCTATATGCAACTGAAGCCCTCTCCAACTGACTGGCTGACTTGCTCAGCTTCTGCTTGATTAATCACTGCAAGCTAGGTGTATTATATGTGTGCACTTCTCATTGGCTTATAAGCAGCCTGCAGGCTTTATAAAGCAGCAGAGAACTGTTTGGGAGTGAGTTTCTCCATTTGTGTGTTTGGTAAGTTTTAGAGCAGTAGGAGACAGGCCTTGGGGGTGGCAGCTCCAAGGGTTTGGCTGCGCTCACATATGGTGTTAGATGCTGGTTCTGGGGCCCCGGGCAGTGAGAGTTCCCGGGGCCCCAGGCTGGCTCATGCACCATTGTTTTTAATTTTAGTGTGTTCTTTGGACTTCACAGTGTTTTTGCTCCCAATATTCTCTTAGACAACCTCTGAGGCCCTCACAGAGCAGCTGTATTTGTACTGACATTAGATTACACACAGGTGCACTCTATTTAGTCATTAGCACTCATCAGGCAATGTCTATAGGCAACTGACTGCACTCAGATCAAAGGGGGCCGAATAATTATGCACACCCCACTTTGCAGTTATTTATTTGTAAAACATGTTTGGAATCATGTATGATTTTCGTTCCACTTCTCACGTGTACACCACTTTGTATTGGTCTTTCACGTGGAATTCCAATAAAATTGATTCATGTTTGTGGCAGTAATATGACAAAATGTGGAAAACTTCAAGGGGGCCTAATACTTTTGCAACCCACTGTATAAAGACCACCCAGCATGCAACTACTTTGCCAGCCGATGGCAATGGCAATTAAAAGGCCAGTTCTCCTAAGGTATGTGATAACTCCAAACCATAACAGCAGAAAAAGTTTTGAAAGTTTTGAATGCAGGATTAGCATCTTTATCACTTAATGCACTCAGACCAGTTGCTGTTGAAATTTGATTTTTACGGTCACAATCCCGCTTTAAGGAGACTCTGTGACAAAATTTTGAGCCTTATTTCTTCTATCCTATAAGTTCCCATGCCTGTTCTAATGTGGTCTGTCTTACTGCAGCATGTTCTAGTTGCACTGTCTCTGTAATAAATCTTATCTTCTTTCCTCTGTCGGCTTTGTCGGGCTGAAGCTGGAATGTGTGGAATGTGCAGCACTGCTTGTCATTGGCAGAAGCTTTACACACCCTCTCCAAGCTCTGCATGAGTCACACAGTAAGCTGTTTGTAAACACTGCCTAAAACTGTTAATTACAAGCCAGGATTGCAGCAGGGAGTGGCAGAAACAGCACAGAGTCGCCCAGGAGAACATAATGAAGAGAATTGTATGCTTTTTATTATGAGAATTTTAGAGCACAGATTCTCTTTAAGTAGCATTCGACTAATCCTAACCCCCTTAAAATAACCTTTACATTTCTTTGCAACTTTTTACTGAAACAAAAAGATGGATATTGGGAATGTCCTGTATATCAAACTGTATATCAAACAGTGTACCATGTGTGAGGAAACGCGGAAAAGCCGCCATCTCTCGAGGTGAGGCGGCTGTTTCCGCGTCCAGCATGGCGTCACAACGCGGAAAAAACGCCGCATGCCGCATGGGCAGTGCGGCGGAATCCGCATTGGTAACGGCGGAATATACATCAGAGGCGACCCCCGCATTAGATACATTGCAAAACAGTACTGGTGTAGCTGGGACTGATAGTCCACCAAGATTCAGACTTACACGCGCGCGAGCACAGAGGCAGAGTTTAAATAGCAGTTAGAAGGGTGTCGGCTGACCAGCTGGGTGAGCTGACAAATTCCACTGCTCCCATTGGACCAGCTATTAGGGAGGTCCTGGAGAGGTCCTAGAGTATATATACTGCTGGTTGTTCACTTGCTCCTTGTTTGGCGTTGCGTTCACATATGTGGGAGCACCCAGATCCGAAGTTAGATCCGTTAGTGTGCCGGGACCAGCTGGAGCTGTAATCCTACACTAAGCTAGATTCTGTTGATAGCTAAAGTACTAGTTTGATTGTGATTATCTGTTATGACTTTTGCCTGCCTTGACTATCCTCCTGAACTCTGATCTTGCACCTCGATATTTCTGATACTCTGTTGCCGAACCCCGGCTCGTTCCTTGACTCTGCTTCTGCCTCCTGATTTTGTACCCCGATATTTCTGATACCCCGTTGCTGAACCCTGCCTGTACTTTGACTCTGCCTTTGCCTCCTGATCCTGTACTTTATCTGTCCGTGTGTGTACGACCTGGCTTGTCCGACCTCGAGAACCGACCTTACCGTTAGAGGCGGTTCCTCGCTCTGTTAGCGATCCTTCCTCCTGAGGGTCACTTTCAGATATCCCTTCCTACTGTCAGTCTGACTCCTCCCGTCTTGGAGAGCTCAGGTCTGCGGAAGGAATCTGTACAGTACTCCTTACTGCATTGAGGCCTTGTCCTCTTAGTGTTACAGTTACACCAAACACTACACTCTACTCAGGTGATCAGAGGTTAGTTTGTATATCGGATTATCGGTGAGACTGCAGTTCACTTATAATCTGGTATATATCTGTATTTCCGGTGATACTGCAGATCACCGGTAATCAGATACTCTCTGCGCCCACCGATCGTTACAGAACGCCAGACCAAAAAACAAAATGGACGCAAACACTGGTCGTCTGGGTATGCTTGCCACTTCGGTGGATAACCTCCATCAAGCACTGGGCCAGCACAAAGCTTTGATTGATGCCCTTTCAGGCTCTGTGCAAACCATCCAGACGTCAGTTGATTCAGTGCGATCCCCTTCTAGTGATGACATACGTATGCCTGTACCTGATAAATTTTCCGGCCACAAGTCTGACTTCCGGAATTTCAAGAGTAGAGTGTTGTCATACTTCGAGTTAAGACCCCGATCCTCGGGGACTGAGACCCAACGGGTCATTTTCATTAAAACACTGTTAACTGGTGATTCCCAGTCCTGGGCATACAACCTGTCCCCCACTAATTTAGCTCTGACCTCAGTCGAGGAATTTTTTAAGGCTATGGCCGTAATATACGACGACCCTGACCTTGCGGCAACTTCAGAGCGGAAGCTCAAACTTTTGCGGCAAGGCAGAGGGTCGGTCGAGGATTACGCAGCAGAATTTCGTAGGTGGTCTGTTACCGCCAGATTCGACAATTTTGCTCTGATGAATTATTTTCTATCTGGGTTGTCGGAGGAGGTCTCTGATTTGATGCTAACCTTACCCGAGCCCGCAACAGTCGATGAGGCCATATCATCGGCCATCAGAGTCGATCGTCGACTACGCCATCAGAGGCAGACTAGGGGCAGTCACCGGGTCAGGGTGACTTCGTATGTGGCACCTTCTGGTACACCCGCAGTAACGGCATCTCCACCGGTGTCACCCTCTCCAGCCTCACCACCACCCGAACCCATGCAAATTGGTCGATCAAGATTGACCCAGGTGGAACGTAGGCGGAGAATAACAGAACAACTGTGCCTGTATTGTGCAGAAGCAGGGCACAGGGTGCGAAACTGCCCTAACAAGTCGGGAAACGGGTCTGCCTAGTAGTAGTGGGGGGTGACACCCTAGGCACTTCATTCTCACCCCAAAAAGAGAAGAAGTTACTTCTCCCCTGTACTATTACGTGGGATGATAAGTCTGTGGACACTGAAGCTTTTATTGACTCTGGCTCAGCGGCCAATTTTATGAACCTTGAATTTGCTCGGGAGTTGGGTATTCCTCTCACTCCAGTAAGTCCCCCCATTCAGGTCACGGCAGTAGACGATTCCCCGCTGCAACGGGATCGTCCCCTGTCTCAGACTCCGCAGGTGAGGGTTACGATAGGGGTATTGCATGGGGAACAGCTACAGTTTTTCGTTTTGAACATGTCAACCTCCACTATTATCTTAGGCATGCCTTGGTTACAGGCCCACTCTCCACAAATCGACTGGGCCACGGGTGAGGTAACCAGATGGTCTGATCGTTGTCACCAACAGTGTCTAGGAAAGGTGACATTGGGTCAGACCAAGGTGTACGTGGAGGGTGTTCCCGAGGTGTATTCCGATTTTTCTGATGTCTTTTGTCCCAAGTCTGCTGATCAATTACCTCCTCATCGCCCGTTCGATTGCCCCATTGATCTCAGTGCTGGTTGTATGCCCCCTAGGGGTCACCTGTATAACTTGTCCGGTCCCGAAAAGTTGGCCATGCAGGATTACATTCGTGACAACCTGGCCAAGGGGTTTATTCGGCCCTCTCGGTCACCTGCTGGGGCCGGTTTCTTTTTCGTTAAGAAAAAAGACGGGGGTCTTCGACCTTGTATCGACTACCGAGGTCTCAATAAGATCACGGTGAAGAATCGCTATCCGTTACCATTGATAGACGACTTATTCACGCAGGTCACTACTGCAAAGATCTTTTCTAAGTTAGATCTGAGGGGGGCATACAACCTAATCCGCATTAGAAGGGGCGATGAATGGAAGACGGCCTTTAACACACCCGACGGGCATTACGAATACTTAGTGATGCCCTTCGGGTTGTGCAATGCGCCCGCCGTCTTCCAGGAACTAATCAATGAGGTATTCCGGGAGGTATTGGGTAAATTCGTACTGGTATACCTCGATGATATATTAATTTATTCCAATAACCTCCCCGAACACAGGGTCCATGTGAAATTTGTCCTAAACAAATTAAGACAGAATAGACTCTACGCCAAGTTAGAAAAGTGTATTTTTGAGGTGACATCCGTCACGTTTCTGGGGTATGTGATTTCTACCTCAGGTCTGTCAATGGACCCTGCTAAAGTCACAGCTGTCCTAGAATGGCCGCAACCTGTGGGCCTGAAAGCCCTCCAGAGATTCCTGGGTTTTGCAAATTATTATAGGAGGTTTATAAAAGGGTACTCCACGATCATTGCACCCCTTACCAGTCTCACAAAAAAGGGGGCAGATACTACCCACTGGTCTCCGGAGGCTCAGAATGCATTTTCTAGTCTGAAAAAATTGTTTTGTTCCGCACCAATCCTGAGACATGTCGACACCGCTTATCCGTTCATTGTTGAAGTCGATGCCTCGGAGGTCGGGGTAGGGGCTGTGCTGTCTCAGCGATCAGGGTTACAGGGAAGACTACACCCCTGTGCGTACTTTTCCCGTAGGTTCTCTCCGGCGGAGAGAAACTACGATATAGGCAACAGAGAGCTCCTGGCCATTAAATTGGCATTTGAGGAGTGGCGCCACTGGTTGGAGGGGGCAGAGCACACGATCACTGTTTACACCGACCACAAGAACTTGGAGTACATCGAGGGGGCTAAGAGGCTTAGTCCCCGTCAGGCCCGGTGGTCCTTGTTTTTTACGAGATTCAGGTTTATAATCACATACACTCCAGGTAGCAAAAACATCAAGGCAGATGCCCTCTCCAGGTGTTTCGAACCTGAGACAGCACAGCCCCCCACACCTGAATCCATCATTCCGCAGAAACTGGTGTTAGCCGCCACGGAGTCTTGGGAAGAGTGGACAGAGATCTTGGGTCCCTTTCAGCAGGAGGTTCCTGAAGGGAAACCCGAAGGGGTCTTGTTCATACCACTACCATTCCGGTTACAGGTTCTGCAACTCTTTCACGCCCATAAGAATGCTGGTCATCCTGGAGCTGCCAGAATGCAGGATCTGATTGCCAGGTGTGCTTGGTGGCCTTCCTTGGCAACAGATTGCAAGGAGTATGTTAGGGAGTGTGCGGTGTGCGCCCAGAGTAAGCCCTCCCGGCTGGCACCTGTAGGAAGGTTGCAGCCTTTGCCCACCCCGAGTGAGCCATGGACCCACTTGTCCATGGATTTTGTGGGGGAATTGCCCAGGTCTGAAGGCATGTCGGTCATTTGGGTGGTAGTCGATCGGTTTAGCAAAATGGCCCATTTTGTGCCCCTGAAAGGACTCCCCTCGGCTCAAGAACTGGCTGAATTGTTTATCATTCACATCTTCCGGCTGCATGGCATTCCGGAAGACATCGTGTCTGATAGGGGAGTCCAGTTTGTGTCTGGATTCTGGAGGGCATTTTGCCACCAAATGGGCATGAAATTGTCTTTCTCGTCAGGCTACCACCCACAGACCAATGGGCAGACAGAACGCATTAACCAATCCCTGGAGCAATTCCTGAGATGCTACGTTGCTGAGGCGCAGAGTGACTGGGTGAAATTTTTGCCCTTCGCGGAATTCGCTCAAAATAATTTAAAGAATTCCTCGTCTGGGTTTTCCCCATTTCAGATTGTAACAGGGAGGTCACCCAAATTTTCCCCTTTTCCAGTTGTCTCGTCTCCATTTCCAGCACTGGAAGATTGGCAGAGATCACTCAGGGACAATTGGGGAATTGTTAAGGGGAATTTACAGAAGGCGTTCCAGAGTCAGAAGGGTCAAGCAGATAAGAGACGGTCCGTGGAATGGAAGTTTCGGCCAGGGGATCTAGTCTGGGTGTCCACACGTCACTTGACCCTGAAGCAGCCATCTGCCAAACTGGGTCCCAGGTTTGTGGGCCCATTTTCCGTGACCAAGAAGATTAATAATGTTACTTATTCCATTGACCTTCCCACCAGCATGCGGGGGGTGAGGTCCTTCCACGTGTCCCTTCTTAAACCAGCAGTCCAGGTGGGTCCCACTCCTCCTCCTCCCGTGTTGGTGGATGCCCAACCCGAGTACGAAGTGGAGAAGATCATAGATTCACGTACTGTACAGAACTCGGTACAGTACCTCGTACATTGGAAGGGGTACGGGATTGAGGAGAGGCAATGGGTACCTAGGAACCGCATGCATGCGGACGAGTTAGTGAAGGAATTTCATGCTGTACATCCCGAGAAACCTGGTGGGAGTTGTCCGGAGTCCACTCCGGAAAAGCCGCCATCTCTCGAGGTGAGGCGGCTGTTTCCGCGTCCAGCATGGCGTCACAACGCGGAAAAAACGCTGCATGCCGCATGGGCAGTGCGGCGGAATCCGCATTGGTAACGGCGGAATATACATCAGAGGCGACCCCCGCATTAGATACATTGCAAAACAGTACTGGTGTGGCTGGGACTGATAGTCCACCAAGATTCAGACTTACACGCGCGCGAGCACAGAGGCAGAGTTTAAATAGCAGTTAGAAGGGTGTCGGCTGACCAGCTGGGTCAGCTGACAAATTCCACTGCTCCCATTGGACCAGCTATTAGGGAGGTCCTGGAGAGGTCCTAGAGTATATATACTGCTGGTTGTTCACTTGCTCCTTGTTTGGCATTGCGTTCACATATGTGGGAGCACCCAGATCCGTAGTTAGATCCGTTAGTGTGCCGGGACCAGCTGGAGCTGTAATCCTACACTAAGCTAGATTCTGTTGATAGCTAAAGTACTAGTTTGATTGTGATTATCTGTTATGACTTTTGCCTGCCTTGACTATCCTCCTGAACTCTGATCTTGCACCTCGATATTTCTGATACTCTGTTGCCGAACCCCGGCTCGTTCCTTGACTCTGCTTCTGCCTCCTGATTTTGTACCCCGATATTTCTGATACCCCGTTGCTGAACCCTGCCTGTACTTTGACTCTGCCTTTGCCTCCTGATCCTGTACTTTATCTGTCCGTGTGTGTACGACCTGGCTTGTCCGACCTCGAGAACCGACCTTACCGTTAGAGGCGGTTCCTCGCTCTGTTAGCGATCCTTCCTCCTGAGGGTCACTTTCAGATATCCCTTCCTACTGTCAGTCTGACTCCTCCCGTCTTGGAGAGCTCAGGTCTGCGGAAGGAATCTGTACAGTACTCCTTACTGCATTGAGGCCTTGTCCTCTTAGTGTTACAGTTACACCAAACACTACACTCTACTCAGGTGATCAGAGGTTAGTTTGTATATCGGATTATCGGTGAGACTGCAGTTCACTTATAATCTGGTATATATCTGTATTTCCGGTGATACTGCAGATCACCGGTAATCAGATACTCTCTGCGCCCACCGATCGTTACACCATGTTAGTAAAGTGGACTAAAAATGTACCGTAAATAAAAAAAAAAATAAAAAGAAAGAATTGTCAAATGTCTTGTGCAGCACTGCCATATAATTCAGCAACTTTTTATTGAAAGTGAAATTACACTCTAAGTGCCGCAGAAGGAGCTGCTTGATAGAAATTGATGTAGGTTGAATTACTTGAATCACACACTTGAAGGAGTTGTTGAAATAAATTGTCACAGGTTAGGTTGTTCTTGCCAACATTTCTGTTATATGAGAGCAAATACGGGATACAAAAGGCTAAGAACGCCTGGCCCACGCCATGAAAAATTTAAGCCAAACAGATTAGAGTCAATTATATGATGTTAAAACTGCATGAAGGACGCTGCTTCTGCGCTGCTACCGGAGTTTCTCTGGGAATTCTGTTGACTTAAGGAGGAACTACAGCCTAAATGTAAAAATATATAATATATATTATGTGTATATATTTATATTGTACCCGTAGATGTGTTGAGTTGTAAAGTGAGGAAATTCTCTCCAGGTTTGATACTTACCTAGTAGAGGGAAGGCTCTGAATGGCATAGACTACTGGCTGAAACTAAATGCAGACAAAACTGAAGTCCTTCTGATTGGAGGGCAGAGCATGATAACAAAACAACTTAACTTGCAGTCTTCACCACTGGGAATAGGAGGCACGGATCTACGCAGCTCCGATCATGTGCGTAGCCTGGGAGTTCTAATTGATGGGGATTTAAACTTCAGAACTCAAACCTCTGCTGTGGTGAAATCATCCTATTTTCACCTGAAGAACATTGCAAAAATCAAGCACCTCATCCCCCCAGAAGATCTGCCAACCTTAGTCCATGCCTTCATCACATCCCGACTGGACTACTGTAATGCTCTCTACACTGGCCTTCCGAAAAAGGTCTTGTACCGCCTAGAGCTGATACAGAATACTGCTGCCAGACTGCTAACCAACCAACCCCGTCACTGCCATGTACATAACGCCAGTCCTGCACTCCCTTCACTGGCTACCTATAGAATGGAGGGTTCTATTCAAGATCGGCCTACTGACATTAAAATCACTAAATAATCTGGGCCCTGGATACATGAAAGAAATGTTACAGATGCGTAGCAATCCCCGCATTCTCAGATCCACAGGTTCTAATAATCTAGTCATACCCAGAGTTCACTTGGAAAATTTTGGTCCCAGAGCCTTCTGTCATGCTGCCCCTACGTTTTGGAACTCCCTACCTCAACAGATCAGGACAGCTCCATCCCTGGCCGTGTTTAAATCCAGACTGAAAACCTAACCTGTTCAGTTTGGCATTTGCAGAATTATAACTTTTGTTATGTGAATACTTCATCTTACTACCAATTACTGAATCTGAGAGAGCCTAAGCGCTTTGAGTCCTATGGGAGAAAAGCGCTATAGAAATGTTATTGTATTGTATTGTATTGTATAGACTAGAGTCTTCCTGTTCCTGTGTCATAGCAGTAGTTCCAGTGCTGTCCTCCAGTCTAGCTGTTTGACCAGCAGGGTGCAGCTTCTGATGATAGCGTTAATGGCAGTCAGGAGAAGACTACTATCATGCAGGTCCAGTTTCAGCTACTATTTGTGATGACACAGTCATTACTGTCACCCCCCATTCCCTCATCATGGCCGGCGGTTCCATTAAGGCAATGGGGGAAATTGCCCCAGGCCCCCTAGTCACCTCAAACATCTGTCCTCCTCCCTTTAAAAATTAAGTTTATGGTCCATGGACCGCTGGGTACCATGGCTTGTAGTGGTAGGGAGGCATATACTTTACCTGATTTAATGCCGCCCATGGTTTCTTCCGCCTTTCTTTCTGGTAGTGAAACGCACACACTGTGAATGGCCTGGCATAGCAGGCTTGATGTTACGTCAGTACGTCCATGCCTGCAAAGAGGTGGTGCGTGCGTCTCACCACCAGGAAGAAAGGAGTAAGGTGGAATGCGAGGCGGAGGAAACCATGGCAACTGGGCTGGCGTGGAATCAGATAAAATATATACCTCCCTGTCTGCCACTCACCTCAGGAGCAGTCAATAGGGGGGGGGGGGAGCTTGGTCTAACCTTCAAGGCCCCCCAGCTTAAGTTTGTACTGGAGACCCTGGGATTCCTTAAACCGGCGTTGCTAGTCATCAGAAAACCCCTGCCCACATATGGGAATGGCTAAATGGTGGGAAGGCCATACGGAATTATCAGTCTTCCGTGTTAACCGAAAAGTGATGTATAAATCATCCGATAAAATACACTTTCTAAGAGAAGATATGCACTTTTGCTCTGGGGAAGGTCATTTTTATTTATAAGCATGTGTCCTCTCATCATACATATCATTACATGTGTTGAAGAAGGTAGAATTTTGCAGATGTCACAGATGACAAATGAATAAGCATGTCTGTGTCTGTTTTACCTCCTGCAGTGCAGAAAGAAAATGCAAGAATCTTCTGACCAGCAGGCCCAACGGCCGTGAACTCCGGGTTGTGGATTTTCCAATCACTGGGTGTCCTGAGCAGCGTATGAAAGGCTTGCAGGGTGTGTGAAAGGCTTACAGGTATAGGTGGCAGTATTCTGTAGATGTATCTCAGTGTTCATGTGTCTGCTCTGCAGAAACATATGAGTAAAATCACTGGAATTTCAGACATTTGGTTGCAACTAGTTTAGCTATCAGAACACAGAGAGGTCAGATACGTTTCTCGATACTGCTGTTATATTAAAGGACATCTAAGAGGATGCCAGCATAGCGTGAAATTTAGTGTATACATTGTATGTTTATCATCTGTGTATCTTTCTTGCTGATGCCACCTGTCTGGTTTTGAACCGTTCAGTCTGGATTTTGGTACTTCTATCAGGTTCTGTGTGTGCCAAAGCTTCTTATTTCTAAAGATCAAGATGTATCTGGTCAGATAACAAAACCTACATATCTGCTTTAAGGACCTTCTTTTTGTCTAGCAACACCTGAGCCACTGCTATATAAAGGTGACAGTCAGTGGAGTAGTAATAGAGGATGCAGAGGGTGTGACTGGCACTGCATGGGGGACCTGAAGCATCCCCACCAGATTCTCTCCTTCAACCACTATTTTATTAGGCTAGCTCTTCATTGGTGCTATGCTGGTAATGATCACCTCTATATGTGCTTTGAATACTGGTAATCATTAACAAACTGTTCCCCTTCTCTGCTTACACCTCTTTAACACTGCCAGATATAGGTGCCCCCAGTATAGGTAGCTAGGTATAGGTGTCCCCAGTACAGGTAGTCAGGTATGGGTGCAGGTGCCCCCATTATAGGCAGCTTGGTATAGATGCCCCTAATACAGGTGCCCAGGTATAGGTGCCCACAGTATAGGTAGCCAGGTATAGGTGCCCCCAGTACTGTATAGGTAGCTTGGTATAGGTGCCACTAATATAGATAGCTAGGTATAGGTGCCCTCAGTATAGGTAGCCAGGTATAGGTGCCCCTAATAGAGGTAGCCAGGTATAGGTGCCCCAAGTATAGGTGCCCCTAATATAAGCAGCCAGCTATAGGTGCCCTCTGTATAGGCAGCTAGGAATAGATGCCCCCAGTTTAGGTAGCCAGGTATAGGTCACCTGACAGTGATGCCCATCTTCATGTGCTGAATCTATGGCTGTAACAGACAAGCCTCCCCTGTAGTCAGTGACAAAGATTGAGAATGAGTGGCACAAGCACAATGCCCACTCTAGGAATTCACCACATTGTCTGGGCTGCTGGGATAACTCACTGCCTGATCTATTAGCTCAAAGGAAGGGTCCGCACACACACTGGCTCTTTCCAGGAGCAGTTTCGGGGCCATTTTGGTCGTCTTTGTCATGGCACACATTTTTGTCTGCCCTGTGCCTTGACAAAGGGAACCTGTCTTGCCTCAAAACCATAGTTGGCTGTAAAGGTCAGATGCCTTTAATGTATGTGATGGGACAATAAACTTGCACAGCTCCTGTGTGCAGACCCTTCCTTTGATCTTATGGATGTATTTGCTACAAGTAGTCATGAGCGTAATGACCTAATTACGATTATGCAAAATTTTGCGTAATGTATGAAATTACGATCATGGCCATAATACAAATTACGCAAAATGTCACGTTGGAGAATTTTGTAATTACGATCATTTTTCGTAATTATGATCGTTTACGTAACCCAAAGAAATCAGAACTTCGGAAATTCGTCTGTTCTCGAAATTGTGTTCCAGTCCAAAACCTCCTGATACATTTAAAGCGATAGCACTAGCAGGTACCTTTGCATTTTCAGATATTGCACCTGTCTTAGAAGTGGCTGCAGGTAGAGCCTCCTGATACATTTAAAGCAACAGCATGTGCAGGGACTTTTGCATTATCAGATATTGCAAGGCCCAAAACCAAGTGTCTCAGCATGCATGACTGCTAAGTGCACCTTGACAAAAAGCACCTGTCTTAGAAGTGGCTGCAGGTAGAGCCTCCTGATGCATTTAAAGTGACAGCACATGCCCCTTTGCATTATCAGATATTGCAAGGCCCAAAACCAAGTGTTTCAACATGAGTGCTACGTGCTCCATGGCAAAGAGCACCTGTCTTAGAAGTGGCTGCAGATAGAGCCTCCTGATACATTTAAAGGGAACCTAAACCGAGAAGGATATGGATTTTTCCTTTTAAAATAATACCAGTTGCCTGTCTCTCCTGCTGATCCTGTGTCTCTAATACATTTAGCCGCAGCCCCTGAACAAGCATGCAGATCAGGTGCTCTGAATGAAGTCAGACTGGATTAGCTGCATGCTTGTTTCAGGTGTGTGATTCAGCCACTACTGCAGCCACAGAGATCAGCAGGACTGCCAAGCAACTAGTATTATTTAAAAAGGAAACATCCATATCCCTCTCAGTTAAGGTTCCCTTTAAAGCAACAGCATGTGCAGGAGCCTTTGCATTACCAGTAATTACAATCAGTAATTGCAATCAATGAGTGACTTTCCTGAGTTTAGTCATGACCTAAATGTGCATAATTACTATTAGAAGCCAAGTTACGTTCATTTTCGTAACTAAAATAACTTTATTTGTAGAGAAAACATGAAATTATGAAATTTCGCGTTAAACACGAATTACACGTAAGGAATTCCGATTTATGGCTTGTATGGCAATTACGAAATTATTAAATTTGCATCGTAGCGGCAAAATTCACACCCGTAATTCAGGAAACACAAAATTACAAAAATTTGGGCTCAACACTAGCTACAAGGGTGCAGTCTAGGTCTGCGATTCAATTGGATACTTCTCTCTGCATGATCTTACTTGTGACAAAGAGCCTGACGCAATAACCTCCGATAAAGCTGACGTGTGCAGGTAGAGAACTGCAATATTACCGATACTAGCGCAGGGGGAGCACCAGCCATTATCCCATTATGCCACGGGCATTACTGGGTTAACGCGCGTGTTGCTATGGTAACATACGAGGTAACATGCATTAATTAGCGCACCACCTATTACTGAGGTAACACGCGTGGCACTAATGGGTTTATGTTTGGTGCTTCCACTGCGCTAGTAACGGTAAAACTGCAATGCACTCCCTGCGAATGGCAACTTTACCAGAGTTTAAAGCTTCAGGCCCATGATGCGATAAAAAGGTGTATATATGGTACTAGTTTTATTTAAAGAGAACCCGAGGTGGGGTTCTGACAATGCTATCTGCATACAGAGGCTGGGTCTGCCTATACTGCCCAGCCTCTGTTGCTATCCAGATCCCCCCTAAGCCCCCCCTGCGCTCTGCTATCCCCCATAAATCCCAGCCATGCTGTCGACATGCAGTGTGTCGCAGCAGGCTGTATTTACCTCTGTACTGTCAGTCTGCTGCTCCCCCCGCCTCCTGCATAGCTCCGGTCCCCGCCCGCGTCCCTTCCCTCCCCGCTGATTGGAGGGAAGGGATGCGGGCGGGGACTAGAGCTATGCAGGAGGTGGGGGAGCAGCCGAGACTAACAGTACATAGGTAAACACAGCCCGCACAGCACGGCTGTGATTTATGGGGCATAGCAGAGCGCAGGGGAAACTTAGGGGGATCTGGATAGCAATAGAGGCTGGGCTGTATAGGCAGACCAATCCTCTGTATGCGGATAGGATTGTCAGAACCCCACCTCGGGTTCTCTTTAAAGGGGTTCTGTGGACTGTTTAAATAAACAAAAACGCCACTTACCTGGGGCATCTATCGGCCCCCTGCAGCTGAAATGTCCTGCGCCGTCCTCCTCCAATGCTCCGTTGCCCGCCACCTGTCCCGTTGTATTATTCGTCTAACAAGACGAATAATGCTCGCTCCTGCGTGCGTTATCAGGAACTTACTGCGCAGGTGCAGTATGAAGTTTTCTTGTACTGCGCCCAGTGGAATAGCTAAGGAGCTATGGGCCTCGGTGTTTTACATTGGTGCCCCCCAAGTGCTCTATACATAACAATTGGTACGGCGCACCAAAACCTGCCAATGGCAACTACAGTGTCAGAGGTGCAAGTAGAGGATGGGGAGCAGATTGGTAATGATTACAACTATTCAAAGTATCTATAGAAGTGATTATTATTAGCACAGGACCAATAGAAAGCTAATATTACGGTTGAGGGAGGGCCCCAATGCGGTCACAACCTCTGCACCAACTATTGCTACGCCCCTGACTGCGCCTGCGCACTAAGCTCCCGATGACGCGTGCTGAAGCGAGCACGCGCGTGGCCATAGCCGTGTAGCCGCAGTCTAATCAGACGACTAATTAGCCCGGGAACGGTGGCGGAGAATGAAGCATCGTAGGAGAACGTCGCGGGACATTTCAGCTGCAGGGGGCCGATAGAAGCCCCAGGTAGGTGTCAATTTTTGTTTATTTAAACAGTCCACAGAACTCCTTTAAAGTGAACCTGAAATGAGTAAAATTATTTAAAATAAACACATGACGTATCTGCAAATGAATATTACATACTTACCTCCCCGTCAGTTCCTCTCAGAAACTCACCATTTTCTTCTAACAATGATTCCTTTGAGTTCTGAAGACATTTTGTCAGAAATGAAATATATGAATTGCTGTCAGTTATAACTTAATGTGAACCTGAACCGAGTAAAATTATTTAAAGAGACTCTGAAGCGAGTCTAAATCCCCTTTTTTAACTTGTATTTATGTTAAGCAGTATAATCCCTGCTAAACCGCTGCTATCCTGCGGCAAAACGAGGGGTTTATACCCCCCAAATCTGCTCTGCTGTGTCCGGGGAGCGCTTCCTCATAGAGGCAGAGCTAATGGCTGTAGCTCTGCCTTTTACCGCGTCAATCGCCGCTTCTCCCCGCCCCTCTCACTCTTCCTTCACAGAGAGGGGCAGGGAGAGGCAGTGATCCGCGGCTGATTGACGCGCATGGAGGCAGAGCTGCAGCTCATAGCTCCGCCTTCATGAGCAGCAAAATCCACAACCAAGAAAGTTGTGGATTTTGCAGGGGGGATATGGGGTATAAACCCCTCGTTTTGCCGCGGGATAGCGGCGGTTTAGCAGGGATAATAGTGCTTAACATAAATACAAGTTCAAAAAGGGGATTTAGACTCACCTCAGAGTCTCTTTAAAATAAAACACATGATGTACCTGCCAATGAATATTACATAGTTCTCAGGAGCTCACCATTTTCTTCTTACAATGATTCCTTCAAGTTCTGACAAGATTTTGTCAGAACTGAAATATATCCCTTGCTGGCATACAGTATCAGTTGCTGTCAGTTATAAATAAAAGGGCAACTGATAAGCAAGGTAATGTCCATGTTTCTCTATAACTCAAGTGGGTGATATTACAGTTTAACAGTGTGCTGACTAGGAAGCTGTTATGGGGTAATGGCCATTTCCAAAATGGAGGGCTGAGAAGTCAATTGATCACAGTGGACAATCAGGATGCAGGAGAGGAGAAAGAGATTGATAAATAGACTACAAGGGAGGTAAGTATGACATGTGTATGTTTATTTTGACTTTTGATTTTCAGTTCAGGGTTGCTTTAAAGGACAACTGATGTGCAAGATAATGTCCATGTTTCCCCGAGGCTCAAGTGGGCGGTGCTACAGTTTAACAGTGTGCTGACCCGGAAGCTGTTACAGGGTCATTGCCATTTTTAAAATGTAGGACTGAGAATTCCATTTATCACAGTGGACAAACAGGACCCAAGAGAGGAGAAAAATTGATGAGTAGACACGGGAGGTAAGTATGACATGTGTATGTTTATTTTGACTTTTACTTTTCAGTTCAGCTTTGCTTTAAGTAGGCCACAAACACTATGCAAATAATACACAATTTTGTTTTCAATCAATATTATGATCAATATAACAATCTATCTCTCTATCTACCTATCTGTCTATCTAGCTATAATTTTGTCTATCTCTATCTCATAAAAGATCTGCACAGTATATGAGATTAGAAAAAAAAGAGCACTAACTTTCTAATAACTTTCCATAGCAATCACAGTGATATTTCTGTAAATATTCCACATTTTTCCAGCAGGCCAGGGTGAGTATATATGGTAGTTGTATTACCTTTGCAGCACTCCAGTGGCCTTTATGGGCAGACGAGTTAAAAAGTGACTTATCTTGTCTGCTCTTTTGGTGAATTCCATTATAAAGATGAGCTTCATTAGACTTGAACGGGTGATGCAGACTTTTATTGCATGCATAGTAAGTCTTTTTTTTTTTTAAGTCAACGATTAAACCAGCATTGCTATTCATTCCTTATCTTTATGCAGCTAAAATTCCTAAGGTTACATGGGCTACTTTAAATTATAGATACATAACTTAAAGAGAAACCGTAACCAAGAATTGAACTTCATCCCAATCAGTAACCGATACCCCATTTCCCATGAGAAATCTTTACCTTTTCACAATCAGATCATCAGGGGGCGCTGTATGGCTGATATTGTGACGAAACCCCTCCCACAGTGTGATGTCAGGACCATGGTTCTGACATCACACTGTGAGAGCCTTGTTGCATTGTGGGAAATAACAGCTGTTTCCAACTGCCAAAAAAGAAAACATCATCTCCTTCCACTGACATCACCTGCCAGCAGTAAAAATGTCTCCATGTGATAAATGTCAGAATGTAAATCAGGGAGAGGAAAGATTTTACAATGGGCAAACACTGACTAAATCATTTATACATAATTATTGTAAAAATATAGCACTTTTTTATTACATTATTTTCACTGGAGTTCCTCTTTAAAGCATTATTATTATTAATATGATTTGGATTTATATAGCGCCAACGTATTAGGCAGTGCTTTACAATAAATAAGGTTACAGACAAGGATAATAGGGGTGATTGACAACACAATACAGGTACTAATAAGGCACACAATGCCAGATCATACACTGGAGTAGTGGTCCCAGTAATACAAGTTCATGTAATTCTTTGAGCAGGATGCATGATCTGGTAGGATACACAAGGAGGGAGGGCGCGTACGTAGTACTACCCCGCTGGTGAGCTGGGCACAGGGTGAGCCGATTGACAGCTCACCCTGTTGCCGTTGAAATTCCCGGCGGCATTAAATATTCTTCCCCTCCTAGTTGTAGCAACTTAGAGGGAGAAGTAATTTGGCCTCTGGTGATCGCCAGAACCCAGAATTCCCCTTACGTGCCGCGGTGCCTAGTTTTGGTGCACGGTGCTGAGCGCTGTGCGTGAAAATCACCTGTTTCAGGGAGGGACCTGTTGAAGGCATACACTCTATACGGATGCTCATTCGGATTCCGCGGAAATTGCATTTCTGCATCGGAATGCAGAAACGGTAATACAAGTGCGGTAGGCGGATTTTTGCGGATTTCCGCCGACTTTATAATGTCTTTTTGAAAACGTTTTTCTTCATCTTGTTCACAAGATTCAGTTTAATAAACCCTGAAAATTTGGTGTGTCTAAGTCTTATGGGGGCTTTGCTATTAACTGCTAAAGTCAGTGGATTTTTACTGTAATGGAAAATGCAGAAAATCTGCATTATCCAATATGCGGTAATTTTAAGCCAATCAGAAGACTCGGAATGAATAAAGCAATCAAAGAATGGGGATTTAGGCAGAAATTTCCGCATTCTCTGATTGGCTTATTCATTCTGAGTCTTCTGATTGGCTTAAAATTACTGCATATCGGATAATGCGGATTTTCTGCATTTTACATTACAGTAAAATCCGCCAACTTTAGCGGCTAATAGCAAAGCCCCCATAAGTCTTAGACACACCAAATTTTCAGGGTTTATTAAACTGAATCTTGTGAACAAGATGAAAAAAAAAGTTTTCAAAAATACCTCATAGTTTTTGAGAAAATCGATGTTAAAGTCGGCGGAAATGTCCGCGATTTCCGGCAGAAATCCACATCGGAATGCGGAAATTGGTAGAGGAAAGCGGAATCGGTAGCAGTAATTGGCAATGGCGGAGTGCGGATTTTCCGTGAAATCGGAAACTGGTATTTCCGACCATCCCTAACACTCTATAGGGAAGGGGCGGTGACACAATAGAAGGGGGGCTGCATTAAGAGATTCCATGATGGTCTATCTAGGCTGAGATGGTGTTCAGCAATCAAACTGAGGTTATCAAACAGAGGTAGTTACTTTTGGTGTGTTGCAGAATTCTGTTGAATTGCTGGTGAATTCTGGTTAATTCGATTGCTCCATCCTTAAAAAAGCTACCATTTAGAAAAAAAAAAGAGTGCCCAGCTGACGTCATCCAAAGCTGACTAGAGGCCAAAGCATAACTCCTAGGCACAAATATTTTCCTAGCCCTTTGTGGACACTCAGAGGAAAATCTTGTGTATAATGTTCTCTATACAGGTGCCCATGAATTATACAATCTTGATACAAAAATTAACCACAAACACTAATCACTAAAGGAGAGATAGGGTATGGTATCGCAAAGCACTGGGATCCAGAGGAATCCCTATTTGAGCCCTTTATACTCTCTATATATGGTATTGTAATACCTAAAACGTAACTTAATACTTTATTCGATAAAACGTAGGGCTATACATACACGTTTAGCCCTATGTTTTATCGAATAAAGTATTAAAATTTACATTTTAGGTATTACAATACCATATATAGAGAGTATAAAGGGCTCAAATAGGGATTCCTCTGGATCCCAGTGCTTTGTTACAAAAATTAACCCCCAGCCGCTAAAAATGGTGCGGTGTCCATGGGCATTCTGTGCGCCCGCTCCCACTCGTCGCCAGCTGATTCTGAGGTCTGACGCTGGCTGCTGGGGTGCAGCGGGTACAGCGGGGAAGATGACTGACAATGAGTGGGGTCCCTGTCACTAAACATGGGGGTAGACACCTGTCATTACCTAAACTGGGGGGCATCTGTCACTACCTAAACTAGGAGGAACCTGTCACTATCTACACTGGGAGGGGGGCACCTGTCACTACCTACACTGGGAGGGCACCTGTCACTACCTAAACTAGGAGGCACATGTCACTACCTAAACTAGGAGGCAACTGTCACTACCTAAACTGGGGGGCATCTGTCACTACCTAAACTAGGAGGCACCTGTTACTACCTAAACTAGGGGGCACCTGTCACTACCTAAACTAGGAGGCACCTGTCACTACTTACACTGGGGGGGCACCTGTCACTACCTACACTGGGGGGCACCTGTCACTACCTACACTGGGGGGCACCTGTCGCTACCTAACCCGGGGCTTCACCTGTCACCACTCAGGCAACAACCACCCAGACATGCGGTGAGAATAAGAAACTGCATGTAGTTAAAGTCATGCAAAAAAGTCTTGGGCCAGAGTCAAACCTAGGACCCTAGAGCAGCAAGGAGGACTATCCATTCCCTACTGCGCTGCCCAACATATGGGGGTTGAGTCACTAAACCGTGCTAACTCATAGCACGGCCGTGCTAACTCATAGCACGGCCGTGCTAGCGTTTTGCGCGGCATATAACGCGCATAATGTTTTTTGCACACAATCGCAACAACCGTTATTTGCGTTACAACGTGCGCAAGACGCTAGCGCGGCCGTGCTTTGAGTTAGCACAGTTTAGTGAATCAACCCCTTTGTGTCTGATTTTGTGTGTGTGTGTGTGTGTGAAGCCCCAAAATGAAGATAATTGAGCTTGCTTTCCCTTTTCCTTCTCCAGCAAATCCCACCAGACAAAGCAAGTTGGGGGAGGGAATTACTCTACACAATAGAAATCTAAGATAGAAGGGGACATCCTTCAGTCTTTTGGACACTTCAATAGCTGTTGCCTATACATGTATAGACAAGTTGGGCAGAAGTCACTTGACCAATATTGCAACTAAAAATAAACAAAACAAAAAATAGGCATTTCAGCTTTACAAAAGTGGGCAAATAGGCACTAATGGTTTGAGGGCAGGGGAACAGATTTGCAAATAGATTTGGAAAGTTTCCATACACTTTAATTTCAGAGTCTCCGCTATCAAGTCCCAAATCAGAACACAGAGTCCTGTGAGCCTGGCTGCGGCAGAGATTTACGATTTGCGATCCTGCGTTATCAAGATCGGGGGACATCCGTTTTCAAAAGCTGCAAAATAGCTGAGCAGGAACGAAGTGTGTGCTGTGCATAATGTTAACGACATGGCACGTAACTATTCATGCAACAAAAGGAGACGGGAAGGAAACGTTCTACTTTGTCAGACAAGTCTGGGCTTGAACAAGTCATTCAATACATCATTCTGTGCCGTTCCAGTTGAACAACATAATGTGGAAACACTGCGCTGTGTCTTCACTGAAGATTGCCCTGATTTTTTGACTGTGCTGTAAAGCGCTGTGCAGAGAGAGCATGTGTAGCAGCTGCATAGGCGGGCATTGCAATCTGTGCACTGTAGAGGGCATGGTCAATATGCTGACATGCATCAGGCCCTGTTCAGGCAACCAGTGGACATCCAGGAACGTTTTTTAAAATCTTACCTTACCCCGATTTATGTTCTTGTTACAGTATAATTGATGCCCACATCTTTACTGCTGGCAAGGTGAATCCCTGTGGGTTGTATCACATAGGTCTTGTTATATGACCTCACTTGTTATGGGGGGAGAGTAATTGTGGTCAGACTTCACAGGGCCATAGCTAGAAATTATGGGCTCCTCAATTTTTTTAGGCAGAACCTTTCCGCCCTTGGTAGCCCTTGAGTATACGAAGCCAGAGATACCTCCCATAATTAGGATCCCCAGAATAGTATAAGCTCTGACTTGGCCTATATGGGGGGTGGTGATATGCTGTGTGCAGGGCCGGCCCTAGACTTTTTGCCGCCTGAGGCAAATTTAGGAGAAAATTGCTGCCGCCCCCCCACACCCGTCCGTGGGTGCGGGGGGGCCGACCGCCAAGCCGGGTCCCCCGATCTGCGCTCCCGTCCAGCTGTAATTAGGAAGCAGCCGCTTGCAGATCGTAAGAGGCAATGGGCGGCGAGGACTCACCTTATCCGCGTTCCATCGTGCGCTCCACTGACGTCACTTCCTGCATCGCCGTCCACTTACAATACAGTGGGCGGCGATGCAGGAAGTGACGTCAGTGGAGCGCTCGCTGGAACGCGGAAAAGGTGAGTCCTGCCCGCCCGTTGCCTCTTACGATCTGCAAGCGGCTGCTTCCTAATTACAGCTGGAGGGGTGCGCAGATCGGGGGACCCAGGCGAGGGGGGGGGGGTCCGACGCCCCTCCCCACCGCTAGGCCCAATACCCCCGACCTGCCCGCTACCCCTCCGGGCGGGTGCCGCCCCTAGAAGTTAGCCGCCTGAGGCAAATGTTTCACCCCGCCTCATGAGCGGGCCGGCCCTGGCTGTGTGGGTATAATGTGTATTATATTGTATATATGTATGTAGGACGGCACTCAATTTGCACTCCTGACCTGACTATGCCCTTCGGGGTGAAACATGTTGCATCACAGGTTTTATTGTCTTTTCACTGTACATATGTATGAGCACGTTAAGAATTAGTGTATCATCTACACCACCCCGGCTGACAAGCTGTTCAGCTGGGGGGGTCATACTTTCTGAAGGCTAAGAGCTGGATAATGGAAGAGGCTACACAGGCTGCCCAGAGCAACTGCAGCTCTGGGCTTCTGATAAGACACAATGACAGCTCAGTACGATGTTGCGCTGCTCTTGGCGATAGCAAACATTCAGATATAAGACAGACTGGAGTGAGGTATCCAATAGCAACCGCAGCAATGGCTACCTCGCAAGGACAGGACTATGCTAGCTAAGCATGGGTGATCACGCTAAGCGCAACCACCTGAAACGTGCTAAAACCTGACTAGCTAAACACAGGATATTAACAGTTCGAGTACGTATATATCAGCGGCACTGATATATCACCGTAGCACGTTTTCAAGGAAAATAACAAACGCTGACTAGAATATGTATATATTAGCAATGAACCAATATATAACATAAGCAAGGAAGACTGGCTAGGATCTGGAGCAATACAGCGAACAAGGCTAGGCAATACAAAATCTCTGTACTAGAATGAGTATGTATATACTGTATGTCCCCGTGGGAAATATATAATCGTAGCTCCAGAAGTTAACTGAACTAGAAAATAACAAGACTAGGAATACAGGTCCTTCTCAAAAATTAGCATATTGTGATAAAGTTCATTATTTTCTGTAATGTACTGATAAACATTAGACTTTCATATATTTTAGATTCATTACACACAACTGAAGTAGTTCAAGCCTTTTATTGTTTTAATATTGATGATTTTGGCAAACAGCTCATGAAAACCCAAAATTCCTATCTCAAAAAATTAGCATATCATGAAAAGGTTCTCTAAACGAGCTAGTAACCTAATCATCTGAATCAACGAATTAACTCTAAACACCTGCAAAAGATTCCTGAGGTTTTTTTAAAACTCCCAGCCTGGTTCATTACTCAAAACCGCAATCATGGGTAAGACTGCCGACCTGACTGCTGTCCAGAAGGCCATCATTGACACCCTCAAGCAAGAGGGTAAGACACATGAAGAAATTTCTGAACGAATAGGCTGTTCCTAGAGTGCTGTATCAAGGCACCTCAGTGGTAAGTCTGTGGGAAGGAAAAAGTGTGGCAGAAAATGCTGCACAACGAGAAGAGGTGACCGGACCCTGAGGAAAATTGTGGAGAAGGACCGATTCCAGACCTTGGGGGACCTGCGGAAGCAGTGGACTGAGTCTGGAGTAGAAACATCCAGAGCCACTGTGTACAGGTGTGTGCAGGAAATGGGCTACAGGTGCCGCATTCCCCAGGTCAAGCCACTTTTGAACCAGAACAGCGGCATAAGCGCCTGACCTGGGCTACAGAGAAGCAGCACTGGACTGTTGCTCAGTGGTCCAAAATACTTTTTTCGGATGAAAGCAACTTTTGTTTGTCATTCGGAAATCAAGGTGCCAAAGTCTGGAGGAAGACTGGGGAGAGTGAAATGCCAAAATGCCTGAAGTCCAGTGTCAAGTACCCACAGTCAGTAAAGGTCTGGGGTGCCATGTCAGCTGCTGGTGTTGGTCCACTGTGTTTTATCAAGGGCAGGGTCAATGCAGCTAGCTATCAGGAGATTTTGGAGCACTTCATGCTTCCATCTGCTGAAAAGCTTTATGGAGATGAAGATTTGATTTTTCAGCACGACCTGGCACCTGCTTACAGTGCCAAAACCACTGGTAAATGGTTTACTGACCATGGTATTACTGTGCTCAATTGGCCTGCGAACTCTCCTGACCTGAACCCCATAGAGAATATGTGGGATATTGTGAAGAGAAAGTTGAGAGATGCAAGACCCAACACTCTGGATGAGCTTAAGGCCGCTATCGAAGCATCCTGGGCCTCCATAACACCTAAACAGTGCCACAGGCTGATTGCCTCCATGCCACGCCGCATTGAAGCACTCATTTCTGCAAAAGGGTTCCCAACCAAGTATTGAGTGCATAACTGAACATAATTATTTGAAGGTTGACTTTTTGTTTTAAAAACACTTTTCTTTTATTGGGCGGATGAAATATGCTAATTTTTTGAGATAGGAATTTTGGGTTTTCATGAGCTGTATGCCAAAATCATCAATATTAAAACAATAAAAGGCTTGAACTACTTCAGTTGTGTGCAATGAATCTAAAATATATGAAAGTCTAATGTTTATCAGTACTTACTTACTTACTTAAAGGGACTCCGAGCTCATCTAAAAAATAAAAGTTGTACTCACCCGGGGCTTTTTCCAGCCCAGTGCTGGTCGGGAGGTCCCACGACGGCGTCCTGGCTCCTCTCCTACTCCCCGCTCCGGAATGGCTGACCGGTCACAGCCCGGGCGACACTCGGCCAAGTGTCGGGCTGCTCCTTCCGCGTATGACGCGGCTGACGTCACACGCCGGCCGCCTCGCTTCATCACGGCGGCCGGCGTGAAAGTACTGCGCATGCGCGATTAAAGTAGGAGAGGAGCCAGGACGCATTTGATCTGCAAGTCCACTTGTTGTTCTTGGGTTCTTTCCCACAACTCTTTATTTGAAATTACATTTGGCCACCAGATATTTAGTATTCTTCGTAGGCAGCGGTTTATAAAGGTTTGGAGGCTTTTTGTTATCTCTGCTGTCACCTTCCATGTCTCACATCCATACAGGAGGACTGTCTTCACATTACTTTGGAATATTCTCAGTTTGGTTTTCGTGGAAATGTCATGGGATCTCCAAATTTGGTACAGTTGTACAAAGGCTGCGTTTGCCTTTTTGATTCGACTTTTGACATCCGCACTGGCACCACCATTCACTGTCATCAGGCTGCCCAGATACTGAAACTCAGTCACAGTATCTATAGGTTTTCCATACACCTGGAACTTTCGTTTAGGATCAACGTTGCTGTTTAATCTCATCTCTTTAGTTTTCTTGCAGTTAATCATCAGACCTACCCTCTTGCTCTCCTCTAGTAGATGGGCTAACTTTATTTCCATATGTTGGAAACTTTGTGAGAGTAAGCAGAGATCGTCTGCAAAGTCGAGATCCTCTATATGTTGTGTCAGCCCCCATTGTAGTCCAGTTCTGTTTCCAAGACATGTCTTCCTCATGACCAGATCCATTACTATCAGGAATATAGTGGGGGAGAGGGCGCACCCCTGTTTGACTCCTGTGTTGACTTCTATTGGATCGCTTAGCATGCCATTGTGAACAACTTGGCATGTATAGTCCTCATTAAATTGTTTTATAAGAATTATGAGGTTTCTTGGTATTCCGTATTTCTCTAAGGATTTCCATATAGACCTTCTTTCCAAGGAGTCAAATGCCCTGAGAAAATCTATGAAGACAAAATACAGTGGCACTCCTAGTTCCAGACATTGCTCTATTATAATGCACAGTGTGTTTATTTGGTCTGTGCAAGATCTGTTTTTGCGGAAACCAGCTTGTTCTCTCCTGAGTTTTTGATCCACGTGGTCTTTCACTCGATCTAGTAAAATTCTTGTGAATACTTTGCTGGGAATAGATAGTAATGTGATCCCCCGCCAATTATCACACACCGTTGTATCATAGAAAAGAGAGAAATCGAGAGCCCAATATGGTGTAGTATGTCAGAGATATGAAGGGAAATGAATAAGTGAGATGGTTATACTCACAAACATGGGTTACCGCTCAGGCAACCACTGTATAGGCAGGTGAGGAGATTAGACTTGTCCTCACTCAGGATTAAGAAGTCGCTCTCTGTAGATCAGAAAAAATGGGGTAGGATCACCCCTCCACCTGGGGTGGACTCAAGTATACTGGTAGGTGATCAGAGGCGCCAGCAGAATAAAATTGATATAAAATTGTTAAAAATTGCCGAGAGGGAAAGTGGTGGACTTCCCCTCAATAATTAGACACCAAGGTCTGTCATCAAATCAAACGAATACATTTATTCAAAAGTACCCCAAAATCTGCAACGCGTTTCGTTGGAACAGACCCACTTCTTCAGGCAATAAAACGGGGACAACAAATACAGCAATCAATGAGCAGTGAATTTCCCAGAGGTGCTAAATTCACTGCACATTGATTGCTGTGTTTGTTGTCCCCGTTTTATTGCCTGAAGAAGTGGGTCTGTTCCCACGAAACGCGTTGCAGATTTTGGGGTACTATTGAATAAATGTATTCGTTTGATTTGATGACAGACCTTGGTGTCTAATTATTGAGGGGATGTCCACCACTTTCCCTCTCGGCAATTTTTAACAATTTTATATCAATTTTATTCTGCTGGCGCCTCTGATCACCTACCAGTACACCGTTGTATCACCCTTTTTTGGCAGCTTCACAAGGACACCCTTTTTCCAGTCAGCGGGAATTTGCTGTTCCTGCCAGACAGGGCCGGCGCTACCATTAAGGCAAAGGAGGCAGCTGCCCCAGGGCCCCAGATCTTGTAGGGGCCCCCAGTGGCTACAAGAGGAAAAAAAATTTTTTCAAATCGGCCTTATAGTTTTTGAGAAAATCGATTTTAAAGTTTCAAAGGAAAAAAAAAACACATTTAAAAAAACCTGCCGACTTTAATGGTTAATAGCAAATCCACCTTAAATGCTAGAAACCCTAAATTTGCAGGATAAGTTAAGGAGATCATTAGGAATAAGAGGAAAAAACAATTTTTCAAAAAGACCTTATAGTTTTTGAGAAAATCGATTTTAAAATTTAGAAGGAAAAAAGTATAGTTTTAAATGCGGTAAATGTAACTTTTAGTAGCAAACCTAACGGTAGTGTAATTTTACATGCATCAAACGAAAGCGCAATAAATTTCCTGACGGGGTTTCCAGGGGGTCTATACGCAGCCGCAGCGCTTTGGCCAGGGATCGCTATACAGCCGCAATATGGCTGTATGAAGATCCCTGGCATTTTTTCCTATTTTCCCAATTTTTTTTTATGTTTAGAGTGTGGGAATTAAAAAAAAAAAAAAAAAAAATTATGTGGGGTCCTCCCTCCTGAAACTTTTTAACCCCTTGTCCCCCATGCAGGCTGGGATAGCCAGAATGTGGAGCTCTGACCGATTGGGACTTCACACCCTGACTATACCAGCTGCAAAAAAGGTCCCCTAATGCCGATTTTTGTTCCGGGGTATATGTTGGGGGGGCCCTCCAGGTTTATTTTGCCCTGGGGCCCCATTGTTGCCTAAACCGGCCCTGCTGCCAGATTTTCTCAAACAGTGGCTTTAAAAGTGCAGCTGAAATTTCAACATCTTCTTTTAACATTTCTACTGTAAAATGTTTATCAGTACATTACAGAAAATAATGAACTTTATCACAAAATGCTAATTTTTTGAGAAGGACCTGTATATTTTACAACAACAAAAGGACCCAGTAACAGCCTAGACAGAGCTGAAACTTTGAGGGGCGAGGTCTAACAGGGGAGGCAGACCTTTATGCTGGCATCAGCCAATGGATGCAAGCATGCAAATCTCCACACAGCTGAATGGTAATCATTCAATCCTGAGCTGACCTGAATACCATTTGCTAGATGAAAGACTATCGTAACAAATGCATGCAGTACTATACAAGAACATGCATGCAGGAAATCTAGGGCTATCTGGCTGCAGCTCAGCTGTAGTAAGCCATTGGTGGCATGATGACAGCATCCTGAGCACCCCAGAACTGCAGAGCAATTGCAAATGACAATGTGACTCATTGCAAAAATATTTGTGTAAATAAAAATAAACATGGGGGAGCGATCAGACCCCACAAACAGAGAGCTGTTTGTTGGTGGGGAGAAAAGGGGGGGGGGGGATTCACTTGTGTGCTGTGTTGTGCGGCCCTGCAGCTTGGCCTTAAAGCTGCAGTGGCCTATTTGACTAAAAATGGCTCAGTGGATCGCTCAGAAACAGCCTAATCAGTCTGCAGACAAACTGTACACATGCTCTACTATCGCTGGAATGCCCGCCCAGCGGGAGGGTCCGACGGACTCGTCGTTCCTGAAAGTAGAGCGTGTGTACGCACCTTCAAAATGTAAACCCTTAAATTAAAAATAAGAATGTGGTACTGCAGGGAGATAATATATACTACTGCTACCACGCATACAATTAATTACCACATTTGTTTATTGTCAGTTAAGGTATAAAGCATAAAGCATACCTTGATTTTTGGCAATATGAACTAAATCTAGCATAGTGTATCTTTTCTTAGTAGAGAACTTTTGGTTTTGTGCACTTTTTTCTCCCTCCCATTCTGTGAGATCCTCATTATTTCTGTTTGACTGTCAGGCAGTTGAGTAGACTTGAACAGACTTGTTTCGGATACAAATTGTGTCTTTGCAATATCATCCTATTCCCTAAATATTCCCCGCCTGCTACCCTCTCACTCTCCTCCCATCCTCGCTCCTTGCAGAAATGTATTTGTACTGAGCAAGCACTGGTGCACCATATATACCCAGTGCAAGCAATTGCTCAAGCACGAGTTATGTCACTGTGCACAAAGACAGGTGTGTGTGTGCACAGGGCGCCTACCTAGAAGCTATTGTGAGGTTGGCCCCAATGTTAAAAAATGTAGACCAGGACTTAAAAATACATAGGAGCAGGGTTAAGGTGCACATACATTTTACAACCATATGGCCCTATCAACTTGCCTTTTTTCCTAGGAGATAATTTTTCATCTTCTGTTTAAAATACAATTTCAGCACTCTGTAATTGAAAAAGTACTGTCAAAATTATTCTGAGAGTTTTTTTCTTGCTGTTGTCTTAAAAGGCATTTTATTTATAAGATATTATAAGTGAAAATATCACTTAGAACAGGTGTTTCAAACTCAAACACATTTGTCAAACTCAAACTGAACACTGGAACTGAGTCGCGGGCTAATCTCAATGTCTACTGGCCACTTTTCTCCCTTATAAAGTTCCCTGGTGTCTAATCGCTCCCATCCAACCCCTATACAGTTCCCTGGTGTCTACTGGTCCGCCTCCCTCCTATATACAGTTCCCTGTTGTCTAGTGGTCCGCCTCCCTCCCATATACAGTTCCCTGTTGTCTAGGTGTCATCCCTAACTTACAGTACCCTGGTGTTTAGTGGTCCCAACCCTCCCCAATACAGTTCCCTGGTGTCTAGTGCTTTCCCCCTACCTCCCCCATAAAGTTTCCCTGGTGTTCTAGGGCTTCACTTCCAATATAGCTTCCCTGGTAGTCTAGAGATGGCTACACATAATGCAAAGTGGGGAGACCCCTTGGGGGCCAAATTTAATGGCTATGAGGGCCAGATTTGGCCCAGGGGCCGGAGTTTGACATGTATGACTTAGAAGAAAACGTAGGAGAAAAAGTGAATTGGATCAGGCCCATAGAGTGAATCTGCCCCATAATCTGATAATAAAAACAAAAAAGTTTGCTTTCCTAAAACAGAAAGAATTTGCAATAATTCAGGTTGGAGTGAGCTTGAGATGTCTCCCAGTGCATCACTGCTGAATATATGCAAATTAACCATTAACCATAATCTGATAATGTCATGATGTATCTTTCCTCATCGTTTTATGTAATGAATCAGCTCTCCTTATCATTAAGGTGAAAAATAACTAAGGTGAGATAATTTAAGAGACACCATTTATGGCTTGCAAACTCACTCAAACACCAACCAAACTGCAAGAGAATTACTAAGTTTCCTTCTATTTTATATTCAGATGTAATTTTCATCCAGGTTCCATATGTGCAGCCACTGCATTTTTGCTTCCTGTACTTAATTTTCCCCCAAGGAATTAGTGAATGACTTAAAAAGAGCTAGTGTCATGAGCTGCTGTAAACTTGAAATGAACTTGTCACCGGCAATAATGTATTAAGGCTTGTCATTTTCCTAGCAGGCACCTCAAGGTGCTCATACATGTCTTCCCTTAATCCAACAACTCAAGTCACGCACCTTCCTCTTAGCCACACTCAATAAGAGGTCAGGTCTCTGAACTTTGCCATACAGGGGAAGGGGGTGAGTGGGGGCCTAGTCATCACAGATTTCATCCAAGTTTCCGTACATCTGGTTCTTACTGATTAGAACATCTGCAAAGTTCTTCTGTGAATGTCATTCATTCAAATCCCAAATAAAGGTACCTTCCTACTGCTCTAAAAAAAAATTCATCAAACTTATATGACACCTTTTTCAGACTAATACGTGGCAAAGATACATAGGCATTTATAAGTACAATCCACCTTCTCCAGACAGCAGTCCAGTGAACCCATTACTGATCATGCAGATGTTTAAATGCCTTACTGAAGATATATATTGTCCTTCAAACTCCCCAGTAAAGGCCACCACAACCTATTAGATGCGTGCATGAAAAAAGGGCGCAGTGAAAAAAAGGCCCAGCTGGATAACGAAATGGCGCTAGTGGATAACGAAATCTGATAAAGATAAACATCGTTGTCAAACTTGGTTAACAATAAATACCATTGTAAAAATAGACGGGAAATAATAACGAAAATACATTATCGTTAAAAATCGTTACATTATTCAACAATACAGCGTACCACAACCCTACTCGAACACAGAACCCTCCACTAGTGGTACCTAAAACTAACCACTCCCCTGGTGGTGCTAACCCTAATCACCCCCTAATGGTGTCTAACCTTAACTCTCCAGGTGGTGCCTGGGGGTTCATAAATTGTTTATCTGCTTCTCACCTTTCCCTGCTCGATATATCAGTTCCCAGCAGTGGTGTGATCTAGTATTGATTGCACTCTTTGCCACCATTATTGGCGTACCACTCCCGCCTCACCACCTAGCCATACTCTTGCAAACTTGATTAGATGAAGAAAAGCCTTTCCCAATCAATGTTTAAATGCTGAAACTATTGAACATTGATCGAGAAAGCACTTTTTGTTAGAGTAGATGTTTTATCCATTAAAAATGTATTTGGTGTAGGACTACTTTAATAATGAAAAAATAGCATTCTATATTGACAATATGAATAAATAAAGCAAAGGAACTTGATGCATGTAGTGTAGTCCACTGTTTTGTACCACGTAGAACAGGGATGTCCAACTCCAGTCCTTGAGGTCCACATCCATAACAGTGTTTAGGATGGACTAAGAAATTGAGAAATGTGTGATGAGCCACACCTTCCCTAATTCAGTCCCATCTATTAATTTGAGATATATAAATGCTGCTGGACTGCGCTCTCCACTTCCTAGAAAATGACAAAAAACTTCACATAGCGTAACTCTGCAATACCCAACTTTTACACACTACACTCGTGTTTCAGTGAAAAAGTGCTCCACACGTGATCACACGCTCTTTCCAAGATTGCGCTCACCAACTCGTAGCCACCTCAGACAACAAGGTGAAGAACAGTATCAAGTGCCTGTGGATAATACTTTAAACGCTAGACCCACCTGTTGTCTGAGGTGGCTACAAGTTGGAAGTGGAGAGCGCAGTCCAGCAGTATTTATATAACTTTAACTGGAAAAGTGTGACAGCGATCCCAGTGGTGTATTGTAAGGACTTTTTATTGTGGTGGACATTGAGTTTGTGACAGCGCAGCCTATTCGTTGACTATTAATTAATTTGAGATGGTCTTTGAAGACTGGAATTGGACATCCCTGAAGTAAGAGATCAAGCAACCCCTAGGTAAACACGTGGCTCAATATAGGATGGCAAGCTCTACAGGTCAAAGCTCTGCAACTCACCAACACCTCAAGAAAAGACACTCTACTAAGGATGGCAAGGTGAATATTGTAAGCAGAGAAGACAACTAATTTGCAAGGAAGATGCAAAAAGCCATCTTTGTCAAGCAAGCAGGAATGACCATCACTTAACATGGCTTCAATACCACTCCTTCCATCTAGAAAATGGTATCCCATCTTAGCTACCCTATTTTTCCCTTTCACGAAATTCAGTGGCCAGATACTTCCCAACATTCTGGTGTGGTATTACACTGCTTCAGATGATGCATTTATGACTACATGGATGTGTTGGCACATGTATGCAGTAATGCAGTTGGCTTTAGTAACATCTGATTGTGGCTGCATACTAGCTTCAGCACCTTATAATAATCTGAACATTTGTATAGCGCTTTTCTCCTGTCGGACTCAAAGCGCTCAAGAGCTGCAGCCACTGGGACGCGCTCAAGAGGCCACCCTGCAGTGTTAGGGAGTCTTGCCTTGAACTCCTTGTATACATTTAAGTTCAGCACTGGTTTTGGTGACGGATTTTGACTAAGTACATGTTTTTGTTTGTCTCTAGCTTATGAGATGTTTTTTTTCATGCAGTGTTTGATGCCTGTTTCCTCCATCCTTCATCTAACCCTAACAACTTTACTTAAAAAGACCTCAAACCATAACAATCCTAACAACCCCTTCTACATACCAAACTTTAAACGTATTTATTTTATTTATTGTATTTATAAAGCACCAACATATTATGCTGCTCTGTACATTAGTTAAGGTTAAAGACAATATTTAGGGGTATACAGCAATAGGAAAATACATGAATACATGCAAACCAAATCACACAGCACAGTAGGAGTACAAGGTAATGCTTAGTTAGACACTGGATGGGGAGCATGGAGATTAGGCAAGTCAAGTTCACTCAGATCCATAGGATGGGTGTACTGTAATGGAGGTGCGTGAACAGGTAGGAGACATAAGGAGGAGGAGGACCCTGCCCGAAGGCTTACAATCTAGAGGGAGAGGTGGGGACATGAAAGGTAGGGGACCAAAGTTCAGCTGTGGGTTTAGAGTGCTAGTGAGGGCGGTAGGCCAGAGTAAAAAGGTGAGTTTTGAGGGTCATCTTGAAGATTTTGAAGGAGGATGAAACCCTAATGGGGGAGGTAGGGAGTTCCATAGTGTTGGAGCAGCTCTTGAGAAGTCTTGGAGGTGTGCATGGGATTGGGTGAATTGGGGGCAGTCAGGTGAAGTTCATTGGAGGAGTGGAGTGGGCGGCTAGGTGTGTACCTCTGGGTAAGATTGGAAATGTAGGTTGGGCAGATTTTGTGGACAGATTTGTAGGCCAGACACAGAATCTTGAATCTCAAGATTGAATCTCAATCTCTCATTCTGAACTGGATAGGAAGCCAGTGGAGGGATTCACAGAGGGGAGCCGCCGTGATGGAGAGATGGGAGGAGTGGATAATTCTGGCTGCATCATTCATGAGGGACTGCAGAGGGGCAATTCGGGTCATAGGGAGTCCAGACAGAAGGGAGTTGCAGTAGTCAAGGTGGGAAATTATGAGGGCATGGATGATGAGTTTGGTGGTGACAATTTACCACTTGGAATGATACCTAACGCTAGCCAATCTCCCTTCCTGACACCGAACCCTGAACACAGTACCTAACCCTAAGAATCTATCTCTTAACTCTAATAAGTTAACTTTATGCTAGCCATACCTCTAGCAAATGATTGGCAGATTCGACCAAGAGACAAATCTCTCTCTAATCAAATCTGATTAGAGAGAGATCCTTTGGCTACCCACATACTGCAGGCCAATTCCCGATCAATCCATTATAGAATCGATCAGGAATCAGCCTTGTGACGCCGCATCTTCTGCTTCATCACTATCCCCTCTGATATCAAATGTGCCCCTGCGGTGCCCGGTGCACTATACTTTACCTGTCCTCGTCCGTACACATGCCCCAAGTGGTTGCTGGAGTAACGTCAGAGCGTGTGTGACATCATGTACATGCTGGCAATCACGTATGCATGTGCATGGACGGAGCCCAGAGCAAGCAGCGGACAAGGACAGGTAGAGTATAGTGCACCTGGAACTGGTGGGGGGGCACATATGACATTGGGGGGGACAGCAACAGGGGTTACGTCACAGCCCGATATCTTATAGCATGTCTAACCAACATGCTCGGCCCGATATTGGTCACATCATCAATCAAGCATGCACTTGGCAGCACTGATTTGAATCCGAAACAGTAAATAATTATCAAATCGGACAGCTGATTAGCTGCCAAGTCGATATATGTATGCCCACCTTTAGACTACCAGTAAAAAAAAAAAACATTTAAAAGCTACATGCCAGTGCCAGCTATGTTTGAATTGTGTTAATTAAATGTGTTGCCCAAATCTACATATACCAAAGTCCACATCAGTCACTAGGGATGTATTCGAGGGGTAAATAATTAGAGATGATTGAGAATTATGCTAATTATTAGTATACAGAATTAGGCTAATTATTATGAAAAACTAAAATCTAAATGGACTAATCAAATTTTATAGTGAAAGCATTTGATTGCTCCATATTCAAGCTGCATTGATTTTGTACCTAAATTGTTTTTCCAGAACATATACCGTATTTTTCAGACTATAAGACGCTCCTGACCATAAGATGCACCTAGGTTTAGAGGACAAAACCCAAGGGAAAACAATCTATACTAAACCTGGTGCATCCATAGTGAAGGGACATCTCGTGCATTGTGCTCCTTTTGCACCTCTTGTGTCTCCTTGTGTCCTTCTCTGTCCCCCTTGTGTCCTCCTCTGTCCGTCTCTGTCCTCCTTGTGCCCTCCTCTATGCCCCTTTGTGTCCCCGTGTCCTCCCATTTGTCCCCCGTGTCGCCCTCTGCATAGGCACAGTACATGGAGTCCCAGACATTGCGGCAGGTTGGAGGTTCATATTGGCAGGCGTTCACAAATCAGGAACTCGCTGCATTTGGACTATAAGACGCAGTGATTTTTTTCCCCACTTTTGGGGGGGAGAAAAAGTGAGTCTTATAGTCCAAAAAATAAAGTAGTTTTACAGTATAAAACTATTAACTTACTGCTCCAACGGATCACCGGCAAATTCCTTAACTATAAACAGCCTAGCGTCTTCTCACCCCTTGATATTACCCCTTCTTGGCAGACCAAACCTGGGCCATGGAAGTGGTATGGTCCATGTCATGGGGCGGCGGGGAAGTTGTTTGTGATTCTTACAGCAGCAGCCACACCTTCATATCTTATCAAATGTCAATGTGTCATGAGGGAGATGTTGATTCAGTGGGGATCACTGTTGGCCTCATGTCCCATGAGGTATAGTGCATCACTACAGGCTCTATGCAACCTGTCCCACTGTCGTGAAGTGAGGGGAGGAGGATGGATGGAAAGAGGCTGCAAGCAGTCAGCCCTGAAAACATGTCAAGGTCACTGCTGATAGGCGTGAATAAATGGGAACCGTCCGGAAATTAAAAGCCAATTTCAATGAAACAATTAAAGAGGATTTCCATTGAAAATAACATAATGAAAAGTGCTTAATTTTTACAACAATCCTACCTAATAAAAGCCAACTGTCTCTGCATCCAGCGTGTGTCCCTGTGTGTGTGTGTGTCCCTGCTCTGAACAAACTGAGACACTGAGGGGGGAGTGACACGTGGCTTCAAGGGGCAGATGGGGCCAGCGGGCGGGCGAAGTTGGCGGGCATATGCTCGCGCGCGGCAGGTGGGCGGCGGATTGCGTGCGCGACGGGCGTACGTGCAATGACATGCGCTGACATACCTAGAGCCCGTTTTTAAATGGGCTTAGGTCAGCTAGTTATGTATAAATGATTTAGTCAGTGTTTGCCCATTGTAAAATCTTTCCTCTCCCTGATTTACATTCTGACATTTATCATATGGTGACATTTTTACTGCTGGCAGGTAATGTCAGTGGAAGGAGATGTTGCTTGCTTTTTTGGCAGTTGGAAACAGTTGTTATTTCTCACAATGCAACAAGGCTCCCACAGTGTGATGTCAGCACCATGGTCTTGACATCACACTGTGGGAGGGCTTTAAACACAATATCAGCCATACAGAGCCCCCGATGATACGTTTGAGAAAAGGTAGATTTATCATGGGAAATGGGGTATCAGCTACTGATTGAGATGATCCTTGGTCACCCTTTCTCTTTAAGGTAACATTTTATTTATTTTATTTTGCACACACAGTATCTTCTGATTATTTCTCCACATAATCATTTCCTTTATATGAGCATTTATCATCTATTTTTACAAGGTTTTAAATCCCTTTGCTGTAGTATCTGCTGTATCAGAATCCTCAGCTATAGTTTGGAGGAATTGAGGAGGGCTTCACGTTAAACCTGCTGTACAAACAGTTACCAGCATTCTGCAGTCATAAGACACGCATTGCAGGGAGAGAAGAGGCTAACCTGACAGATGCAAATTAAAATGCACAGAAAGAATTCCTTGCATGGCGGATAAAATTAACTGGCTGTTACTTTCTGGACGACTCTCTAACGTAAACTATATCTTCTGTTAAAATTGGTCAAAAGCCCAAATGAACAAGATCTAAACAATGACAATGCTTAATATGATTTAGCAACTTTCCAATTTAGTTCTGCAAAAGGTAAACATTTTTTGTAATATAATTTTGCTTTTTTCATGTATAATCATTTATTCATGATGGGTAGTTCTAACAAAAGAACCCGATGCAAGGATTTAAGTGTTTTCTCATCTCTTCATGAATAGTTATTATACGTATGATTTTGCTGTGTTGGCCTTCTCCAAACATTCTGCTTTTCCTTGGAGAATTACCTTGGTCCTCCTCTAATAAAGACAGGCTGGCTGAGCACATTAATGAGGAGGCCAGAGAGTTAATTACACGGAGTGTGGCCATTAGGAAGTTTGCATTTGGATTGGAATGACCTTGTAAACCTCTCCCACCTAATGGCATGGCCATGTAAGGCCTGTTGTCCATCCCTCGTTCAAAGCAAAAAAAGCAGATGCAGAACATCCGAAAAAGAATTCCCACGTGTGGATGTGGCTTCTTGACTGTAATGTGTGAAATGTAGTGAGCGGCCATGTGTAACTGTATCCACTGCAAGTAATGTGAGATGATTGTAATTAAACTTTGAACTGACTGTGGTGCCTCTTCTTGTTTCATGTTTTCTTTGCTACGACTCACTGTCAGCACTTAGTTTTAATTAGAATGTAGAAGTCCCTAAGGGCTCTCACACTCTTACCTGCCGAATAGATCTGGCCTATATGAGTGGATGCTTGAATTTTTATGTAGGGAGTAACCTATTGTTCAAGAGGAATCCAACTTCATACCATGAAATTTTCAAGCAACGCTATAACGCTGAGCGTAAGTTGGTTTTTTTGGCACCAGTATCCCTTTGTCATCATGCCGCGGGATATCGGCTTTGAAAAGTTGGCATGTTATCCTTAGTTGCTCCCAAAAATGACCTACTCTAACCCTAAATATTATCCACATACTTATAATGCCCCATCAATTAGAGTTAACACTATTACTAACCCTAAAAGCTTTCTAAAGTGTGTGTGTGTGTGTGTGTGTGTGTGTGTGTGTGTGTGTGTGTGTGTGTGTGTGTGTGTGTGTGTGTGTGTGTGTGTGTTTTTGTGTGTGTGTTTTTGTGTGTGTGTTTTTGTGTGTGTGTGTGTGTGTGTGTGTGTGTCCTACAATATTTGGTGCCCCCAGCAATATAGGTGGGGTAGATTAGGTTTCCTCTTCACTGCCAGGTGGCTGTGTAGTGGGATCTACAGGAATTAGGAGGACCACCAAAAATAGCGGATGACTCATTCCAGCAGAGCTACCATCAGAATTCAAAAATGCATAAATGTGCATCAGCTCAGAAATATTTGCATCTCATCAGGCATTCCTAGAAAAGTCCAATAACTTGTTGTGACAACACCCACTAGTTGGGCTATGAGAAAGAAAATTGCTGCTCAAAACATGTCAATATTTTTACTTGTTTTGTAGTTGCCTAAATAAACATTTTGGAATTCATTTTGATGGAATAAATAAAACCAAAGTACCTTTTCCTGACCCCAAAATGTGGTCATTGTGCCTGTTTCCAAAACATCTTTGGATGAGCTTATAGGGTATTAACTCATGAAAGGTAGGAACTAGTACCACTAATGAATTAGTAATAAACAAAAACTAGGCGTGCTAAGGGCATAAACAGTACCAATGGACAAACCAAAAAGGAAAAGTAGCCCTGCAAGCACCACACTAGACAATTATTTTGAAAATCTATACAAAGTCATCTTTATTGTAACATCAGAAATAGCTAAAAAACATGTAAAAACAAGCCTCCTTGTTGTCAGCCTCCTCAGAAGCGGGCGGTTTCCCCGCGAGGTGCACTAAGGTCTCCATCTGAGCCTGGGATCCCCTCTTTCTCTCTCCTCATCCACCTTGTGAGTATTGCGGTTGGCCTCTAGCACTTTTTGCTCCTTTGAGTGCATCCCTTGCACTTCTCTCGGACACGTACATCGTTTGCATTTTCAGTTGTCATTTTTTGTCCATTACACATATCTGTATATGGGTTTCCCCATTCTTTTTGCTGCACATTGTCACTTTCAACCAGTGCTACCTCATTGCTATTTTGCACCCCATTTATCATATATATTGAAACATTATTTATTCCACCCGTTTTGACTCGTTTATCTTCTGTTGCTGACATTTGAGAGAGACTGTATTTATTTATTATTTATTCACTATGCACTGTTGGAGTATCCTATGAATTTTCAGTGCATGTGTATAATTGTTCAATATTATTTGGGACCCCAGACCCATGTTGTTGTTACATGTTTTTAGCTATTTTTGATGTTACAATAAAGATGACTTTGTATAGATTTTCAAAATAATTGTCTAGTGTGGTGCTTGCAGGGCTCCTTTGTGCTTTGAGCTTATAGGGTATGTCCTTGATTATTTCCCCCGCCTAGCTGCACCTAGATGTTAAAGTGCACTTATACTGTAAAGTACTCCTGAACCCTGGAACCCCTGAGGACAATAAAAAAATGACTGAATCCCATGGTGGGCTAGATTGCCTTTGTAGAAGTGTCCTGACACTGATTGTTGTCCTCAGGGTCCCCCTGCTCCTGGTCGTCTTCATATCTGATGGAAAACTCTCCAGTTGAAAATTAAGTCTAGGAAGCTCCCCCTAGTGATGGTGCATTAATCGGAACTGCACAAGCACAAGTTCCAAACTTTACGAGAACAGAGAAAGCAAGCGTTCATTCATGAGAGCTTTCCTTTACTGCATAGGCGTAGCTTGAAACTTGCACCTGCACACTTCAGAATATTTCTCAGAGGCGCTTCTGGGAGGCTCAGGAGCTATGAGGACCGGGGTCAGGGAACGGGGAGGATCATTGCTATCCTGGGCTTCCGAAAGGCAGAGGTTAAGTAAAGAGAGCTGAATGTCATACATTGAAGTCTGTTCACTAAAATACTAACTGTCACAGAAACATGCTTCAGTTTTTTATATTATGTACATAAAGTGTGAAGCAAAACCTAAGCAACTGTTTGCATTGCTATTATTATCACTCTATGCAAGCTGTAAAGCTCTAAATGTCATAAAGGTACAATATATATTGTTCTAGCTGTATTTCACATAGATAACTCAGAGGACATGGTGGTGTGCAAAAATGCTATCAGTAAGCAGATGGACATTTTAGGAGCTATTTACGGTTTACTATAAATGTTCCCAACCATTACCACCAGTAATCACTCCTTCACTGAAAAAAGTCACCCTATTTTAGGTGATGTTTTTATGAAAGCAGGAAAGTTGCCACCAGAGTGGCGGAAGTTTGGGTGCCCGAAATTTGTAGCCGCAGTTTGCATAGCGTTGGTGCCCAAATTTCCCCCTATAGTAGAAATTAGTATGAGCGTCTATGGCAGTGCTCAACTCCTGCAGCGTTCAATATAATCATTTTATGTTTAGGACAGGTTTGTGGCAGATGGAAGACAGTTAAAGTTAGGCATCTCATGGGGGGAGGGGGGTGTCTTTTAAGGTTAGGCAATAGGCATCGGAGGGGAGTGGTTAGGGTTAGACATCTGCAGCGGTGTTGGTTAGGGTTAGAAATCTGCAGCGGTGTTGGTTAGGGCTAGACATCTGCAGTGGTGTTGGTTAGGGTTAGACATCGGAGGTTGGGTGGCTAGGGTTAGACATCAGTAGAGGGAGGGCTCTGCGTAAGAATATGGTTAGGTTTAGCTGTAGTAAAATATTGGTATCATTTACTAATATTTTACTCGAAACCTAATCTATCAAATCTATTTTCAGTGCCCAAATTCCAGAGTGCTCTTTATGCATATACGTGTTTTAACTGTGCAAGCGTTGTAGCTAAAAATAGCCTTATTGTCCTGTTTGATGTGTAGGTAGGGCAGCCCTGGGCAGGACTGGGGGATGAATTCATTGAGACAACCATATGGGCTGCAAGGACTGTCTGTAGGGAAAGGCAATTCCATATTGTCCTCCATTGGATCCACATAAGACAGTAGTCACACACTATCACAACTCACATCAGTCATGAGCTCTTTTGCCACTCTCACCAATGCCCATCCTCACCCTGTCAGCTGAACCCCCTGGCAGAACAAACATACTAAAATCATACTTCCCTTCTCTTATCTCACAACCTCGCTGTCCCACAATCTAAAGCAGAAGTGTAGTGTCTGCTTTGGGTGTTTTTTTTACTAGCTTTGCTCAACTATGACTCTGTTTGGTTCAAGGACTATTTAGCTGAACAGGGCAAAGGTTTAGGTCCCAAATCCAAACACCTTTGAAGTTAGTTGGGAAAAATTCTTGTTGTTGGTCACTGGAGAGCCACATCCAACAAAACAATCTGGGAAGCCCACAAATTGTTTGAGGAACTTGATGCTATTTTTTGTTTTTGTTTTTAAAGAAAATGTATACAGCTATTTTGTGCAGTTTTTAGGTCAACATGAGAAAGACTTAAATCGTTCAGTTCACTTTGTGAGGACATTTTATTTTGGACACACAGTTAAAGGATACCAGAGCCGAAAGGCACTACCAGAGCACAAGCACTAATGCCCAGAGAGGAGGGGGACAGAGGAGAACAGGGGGAGCGGAGAGCATAAGGACTACTTCATATACATAAATGCTCCCGTTTTTACTTTTGGTTTGGTTTGAAAGTGATGTACGGTAAATCCAATTAATGGGTTTTTTCTTGTAGTCATTTTAGTAAACAGTATAAGCCATTCATTGGTCAAGAAAACTCTTATTTCAACACTAACAGCGAGCAAAACGTTTGTAAGAAGGCCATTTGAGAGGTCTCACTAACAAGGGAAAAAATAGCCAGGCCCTAGAGCAGAGGCAGATGACTCTTGTAGTGCTATGCCTACAAAACCAGGCATCCTCAGAGTAAAGTCAAAAGGCCCTTGGAGGGGTATTCTATAAAACAGCCACACAACTCCTGATGTAAGACTACCACTTCTTTATCCTCGTTGGAGGACCCCTAGTAAGCTCTGGGAGGTAGAACCTCTATTTCCTTGAAACCTTGAACATTTTGGTGATGCTGAAAGTGGGGAACCAAAAAGCCTATTGGCCCAACATTATCAAGAATGGCATTCGCTGGAACTAGTAAAAGGAGTTTATCACCTTAAACCATCAATTAGATCGGGTTATTATAAGGAAATGTTATATAGAAAAGAATCTATGTGAAGTTACAAAATTGGAACACCGATTCCAAAAACGTTAAATGCTGAGTTTGATTTGAAACCTTTCTAAACGAGTACTATTCAGGAATCTATGCATATTATGGAATATGAAAAGTAGTGTGTAATATGCACTGTTCTGACTTGTAACTGATATTTTAAACATAAAAGCATAGGTATTACACTTTTCAGAATAATTCTGTTCCTTAAATGGTTTGGTAGATTTGCATGGGCATCTATGCAGCTCCACCTATCTATATGCATGAGACAGAGAGGTGGGAGTGCACTGATGAGAGTTGTGTATCAAAAAGCCACCAACTACTTTGCATGACCATACCCCGATGAAGCGTGGCCGCTGTGTGTCCGTGTGCCTCTCTCGATCATGCTGCCCTGGCAACATTGTACGCTTGCACAGTTCACAAAGCCTTAAACTTCACAAGTGCAGAATGCTCTGAACCACAGGAGCGCAATTGATAGAGGCACATGGATACGCACAGTAGCCCATCACCACAGCTGTGGTTGGATATCTTTTGGAGGAGACAGCGGCACCCAGGAGGGCAGCCGAACTACAGCAAGGGGCCTGATAGACAGCTAGGGGCTGTAAGAAACCCTGGGTAGGTAAATGTAATCCCCCCCCCCCCCCCCCAACACACACACACACACCTTCCAGCTTGGATATCCTTTAAAGAGAAACCATAGGCCCATAGCCAAGAATTGAACTTCATCCCAATCAGTAGCGGATAGTCCCCATGTCCCATGAAAAATCTATCCCTTCTCTCAAACAGATCATCAGGGGGCTCTGTATGGCTGATTTTGTGGTGAACTCCCTCCCACAGTGTAATGTCAGCGCCTCACAGAGGTTCTGACATCACACTGTGGGAGCCTTGTTGCATTGTGGGAAATAACAGCTGTTTCCAACTGCCAAAAATGCAAGGAGCATCTCCTTCCAGTGACATCACCTGCCAGCAGTAAAAATGTCACCATGTGATAAATGTCTGAATGTAAATCAGGGAAAGGAAATATTTTACAATGGGCAAACACTGACTAAATCATTTATACATAATAATTATTGTAAAAATTGAGCACTTTTTTTATTACATTATTTTCACTGGAGTTCCTCTTTAAGGCACGACCTCACCTGTCCTGTACTCTGCCTGTCTGAGTGCTTCATTCTCCTCACTCACTCCAAGCCTCACCATGTCTACCCGTTCCTGCCAGCATGATCATATTCATATGACCTTGCCTGTACATACAGAAATCTACACATTCAGGCATGTTCTGTTTACTTGGAGGAATTATTAATTAGTAGTCAATATGATAATTTGTCCTGCAGCTGGAAATTGTATCAGTTGGCATCAGTGATGTGTAAATATGCATTGAAATGACATCAGAGCAGTCTTATAGTGTTTCGTATTTATTTTTTACTGTGTTTAATGCATTAGGGCAAAAAATTAATTTTGAGTGTGATCCCACTTTAAATGCTCATAAATAGTATAATTGTATTTGGGATTTAAATGAATAAAAAGCTTGCTTTAACAAGGCCATGCAGTTATTTCTTTGCATGATAAGTTGCTTAGTTTCCTACTTTAGATCAGGTCCCTATGTATAGACGCATCATCATGAGTGGACAATTATTGGTGGGTCTGCCCACAGCCTGGATAGAGGAATGTTGGCCAGTCCCACGCGGCTATGTTGGACCAATCAAAACGCTGCTACACATTACGATTTTCACATTTGCCTTTGTTATGTGCTGCCTGACCTCTGTGTTTGTTTAGAGAATTCACATCACACCATGCCAACCACATACTTCATTCAGAGGTGTTAACACTTATAAAAACACGCTACGCACGAGAAAATCACATCCTTGTGAAGCATAAATCTCTTGTGCCAAAAGCATTTCTAAGCACTTGTCCTCTCCATTTATTTTTATATGCTTGCTATTTGCTAAGAAGACTTGTTAGGTTAAACAGGCCTATTGTCTTACACCCTAGGGCCATTTTAATTGTACAAATTCTTCAGCACACCTTGGCAAATGTGCTAACTCTGATATTTTTTCTTGAGCAACTTGTAAAGTTGTACAAATGCTCTTCAGACGTGAAAAATAATATTGTTTTAAGGTGTACTCACCAGTAAAGCATTAGTAATTCTCACAAGGATTGTTACGGATAATCACTCTTCGTTGATGTGTATTTTAAAGGTCAACTATTAGATCTGACACGAGACCTATCCAACCACAACCTTTGATGGCAAGTGCTTTGTGGTGGTGTCAGAAGTACATCTTTGCACTACGCATGAGTCATGACTGGTGGACTTTGGCCAATATAAATGCACCTGCAATGCAAAAGAGGGCATGGCACATACAGTTAGGCCCTTAAATATTTGGCCAAAGACAACTTTTTTTTTTCAAATTTTGGTTCTGTACACTGCCACAATGAATTTTAAGTGAAACAACTCAGATGCAGTTGAAGTGCAGACTTTCAGCTTTAATCCAGTGGGGTCAACAAAACGATTGCTTAAAATGTGAGGCAACTAAAGTTTTTTTTTTCACATAATACCTTCATTTCAGGGGCTTAAGAATATGGACTAAATAAAGAGACTCTGAAGCTTAGAAACCAATTGTCATTAAATAAAATCAATGCTGAAAATATATAGATCTGTGAAAAAAAATCTATTTCACCTATTGAGCCTTAAGCCACGCCCCCTGGATCAATTCGGGCCCCTGCGATTTTTTTTAACCCTCGGCACTGCACGCAAAGAATTCTGGGAATGCCAGCGTCCTTGTCAAGCCCAGCTACTGAATCCGGAGCACAGATGGCTGAATTTTTAAAACCTCGTGAGAGCGACTCCTCGCGAGGTGGACGGAGACGCTTTGTGGTGGTGGTTCGGCTGCTTTGTGGGACCCGAGCGAGAGGCGGAGAGGCTGAGGGGTGACACAGCAGATAAGCTGACGAGTGGAGGATACAGAGGCAGCTGCAGGAGGATTTCAGCAAACTTGTCAGCAGGGGCGTAGCAATAGGGGGTGCAGAGGTAGCCACCGTATTGGAGCCCTAAGGCCAGAGGGGCCCCGAAGGCCCCTCCCTCAACCACACTATTAGCTCTCTATTGTTCCTGTGCTGGTAATAATCACTTCTATAGATACTTTGAATAGTAGTGATCACTCACAAACTGTCCCCCATCCCCTTCTTGACAGCCTGAAGTCTTGGACTCATTGACATCCCCAGATTCTGGGTTTCCTCCTTTTTAATGCTCTGCCAGGCCTTTACTGCAGCAGCTTTCAGTTGCTGTTTGTTTCTGTCTGACGTTTAGTCTTCAGCAAGTAAAATGCATGCTCATTAAAGGGGCACTATGGCGAAAAATTGTAAAATTTTAAATATGTGCAAACATTTACAAATCAGAAGTACATTTTTTCCAGAGTAAAATGAGCCATAAATTACTTTCCTACTATGTTGCTGTCACTTACAGTAGGTAGTAGAAATGTGACAGAAGCGACAGGTTTTGGACTAGTCCATCTCTTGATAGGGGATTCTCAGGGATTTATTTATTTTCAAAAGCGCTTAATGAATGGCAGTTTCTCAGTCCAACTGCCAAAAAACTGTAGCGAGCAGAGAAGCTGGCCAGCATCATTGTTTAAATCCTTTTTAGGGAATATCTGTTAGGCTTGTTGCCAGGTACTAGCTACAGGTCAGACCGTATGCCCATATGACTGGCACCTAATCCAGCCCTAACACCTGCGCAAAGCTCCTACCTAACAACAAGCTAAACCCCTGCAGGTAGATGTCACATACAACCTGGTCAAATAGCAACACATCAAGGCAGCAATGGATGCAATATACTTGTAATAGTCACCTGACCTTTAGAGCTGAGATAATCAAGGTGCAGTATGTCAATACAGATGCGTGGTCAGACGGGACGAGATCAGGGCAGGCAGCAAACAGTCATAATGATAATCCAGGCAATTGGTTGTTTCAGGCAGCAGACAAGGGGAATACAGTAAACAAGCAGAGGTCGAAATCCAGATAATCCGATATAACAAGAGCAGGTAAACAGAGCAACCAGCAAACTAGAGTTTATCATGGGCAAGATGCAAGTGTCACAGCAAGTTATAAATACTGACAGCATCCAATCAGTGGCCGGCCACATGCTCACAATAGCCAATCACACGCAGGCATTAATCAGCTGACACAGATGGCAATACATGCCAGCTGACCCAAGCAGTACTGACCAGGAAAACCTCATGACTGTGTCTCAACTATAGCATAGTGGTTAAGAGCACTGCCTCCTATGAAGGAGACCAGGGCTCAATCCTAGCCTGAGTCACCATCCACACATTATTATTTATTACATAAACCCCTGCCTAATTGTCAGCTGACTCTACCTCTGTCGTCGCCTCAGACCATACTGCGGCCGAGAGGAGCAATCCCTTACAATATCTTTTTTAAAGAATAAAATCCTATCTGAGAATCCCCTATGAATAGATGGACTAGTCCAAAGGCTGTCACTTCTGTAAGATTTCTACTACCTACTGTAAGTGACAGCAACATAGGTGAAAGTAATTTATGGCTCATTTTACTCTGGAAAAAAACGTACTTATTTGTTTATGTTTGCACATATTTTAAATTTTTAAATTGTTCGCCATAGTGCCCCTTTAAGGTTAAGATCAGGTGACTGACTTGGTCATTCAAGAATTTTCCACTTCTTTGCTTAAATAAACTCCTGAGTTGCTATGGCTGTATGTTTTGGGTCTTTGTCCATATGTAACATGATACGCCGCCCAATGACTTCATGCATCCCTAGGATCAGCATTTATGGAGGCAGTGGTATGGAGGACCCAGCGGTTTTGCACAGCGGTAAGTTGCCAGTGTCCCTGCCTACCGCTGCAACAGAAGAGGAGTGCACTGCAGGAGGAGAGGATCATGGAGGCTGCAGGACCTGGAGCCAGGAGGAGAGGATTGTGGTAGGAGCCGGTATAGTATACCCGTAACTTCCCTGCGCACTCTGCATAGCAAAATTCCATATCTTTGGAAAATAAGCATGCACCCACTTTTCTCACAAAGTTTTAGGGGAGAAAATGTGCGTCTTATATTCCAAAAATTACGGCTAATTGCATCTGAGTTGTTTTGCTTAAAGAAAACCTGTAACTAAAAAAATTTACCCTGGGGGGTACTCATCTCGGGTGGGGGAAGCCTCCGGATTCTTTTGAGGCTTCCCCCGTCCATCCCTGTATCCCACGGGATGTAAGTATTTACCTTCCCGACTCCAGCGCAGGCGCAGTATCAGCTCTCTGCTCAGAGATAGGCGGAAATAGCCGTCGGTCCACTCTACTGCGCAGACGCAGGTCTCCTGAGCCTGCGTAGTACAGCGGTCCCGACTTGAGATCGTTTTTTTCCACCTATCTCCATGCTGAGAGCCGCAACAGCGCCCCCACTGGAGCCAGGGAAGGTAAATATATAAAACCTTGTCAGGCTTGTTGAGCCAGGATTGCGAGACGCTTCGGGGGAGCCAGCGCTGGACTCCCTGCAGCTACAGGGGAGAGGGAAGCCTCATTGGGACCCAAAGGCTTCCCCCTCCCGAGGTAAGTACCCCCCAGGGGAAATTTTTTTGTTACAGAGTCTCTTTAAAATTCATTGAGGTAATGTACAGAACCAAAACTAGAAAAAGGTTGTCTCTCCCCAAATATTTATGGACCTAACTAGATATATCGGTGTTTAAGGGTCAGGCCAACCCAAATTAATATTTTAGCTTCTGGAAAGGTAACCCCATAAACAGCATAAGAATGTACTTAAGATATTGGCTCCTATGGTTCTTTCCTTACACCAAATACAGTGGCGTAGTAGATAGCGCTCTGGCCTTGCAGCGCTGGGTCCCTGATTCCTATCCCAGCCAGGGCAATATCTGCACAGAGTTTTTATATTCTTCTCATGTCTGCGTGGATTTCCTCTGACACCCCCAAAACATACAGATAGGTTAATTTGCTTCCACCTAAACTGGCCCTAGACTGCAATGGTCTTATGACTATGGTAGGGATTATATTGTGAGCAGAGGCGGGACAAGGTCCTCCAGCACCCAAGGCTGAGACACCGAAGTGCGCCCCTCCATCCCTCCCACCCCAGCCGTCACACACTGATAGCTATTAGACTAAGAGGTGCCCCAGGGCCCACAACCTCCCCAACACCTTAATATCTAGTTATCTGGCCAGCAGTTACTGCTATGTATCCCCTTTTCTTATTTCTTTCTGCTTCAAACACAATTAGAAATGACAGCTGAATGAATTGTGCGCCCCCTCCTACACTGCGCCCTGAGGCTGGAGCCTCTCCAGCCTATGCCTCGGCCCGGCCCTGATTGTGAGCCCCCCTTAGGGACAGTGACAAGACTATATATAGTCTGTAAAAGTGCTGCAGAACATGATGGCACTATATGAAAACTAAGTAATAATAAAAATATTGATAATGAATCACACATTCAGCAAGTAAAATAACTGTATACTGTAGATGGTTTCCTCTTCTTTCTGGCAGGAATGTATCTCCACAGTAGAGGAACTTGCGATGTTGTGCACATATTTCACACACTGTGCTCGATATATCACAAAAAGAAGGCGAAAGGAGACATGCTTTTTGATACCAGCAGTAGCACAGGAAGTAGTGATGGGTTCAGCAGGGCCGGATTTGTACTCTCTTCCGCCCAAGGCCACTATCATCAGCCGCCCCCTTCATAATAGGTAGCTAGATGACCCTTCCCCCTCCCTGCAGTATAGGTGGCCCACTGACCCTTCTCTCTAGCATAGGCAGCCAGATGACCCTCCTTCCCCCCCTCCTCCAGTTTAGATAACCTGACGACCCCCTTTCCCTCCAGTATAGGCAGCCTGGTGACCCTTCCTCCCCTTCCCTCCATTCCCCTAGTATAAGAATTCAGATGACCCTTCTGTATAGATAGCCTGATCACCCCCACCACTCCCTCCAGTATAGGTAGCCAGTTGACCCTCCCCCCCCCCCCCAGTATAGCATGTTGCCCATCCGCCCTTGATCCTGTGGTGCCCTAGACCATGGACTATGTGGCCTTGGCTTAAATCCGGCCCTGGGTATCAGGAGTAGCATTGATAGTAGTGGAGGTTGTACCCCTATTAGTAACAGTGGTGGTAGTAGCAGCAGTATGGATGATAACATGGGCATAAATCAAATCATAGGGCCCTCAACGAAATTCCCATCCAAACATTCTCTCTGCCTTTCCTCATGGCAACCCCCATGGCTAGGAGGCCCCTCTGCCACAAACAATATAACTGGCATGTCCAGCATGGGCACCCACCCTTATAACAATACTTGTTCGGGGGGGGGGGGGGGGGCTGGGTAGTCCGAATCTATATTTTTTCCACCCCTAGGCCAACTTTCATTCCATGTGCATCCCCCTCTTAAATGTGTAACATCTATGTACTGCAGTCCCTTTCTCTTATGTACATTTACAGTACCTTGGATCTGCAGCCAACTATTTAATTTGTAGCAAGCAACCCCTATTTTATGTCCAGGTGCCCCCTTGGGCTACAATCCCCCCCCCCCCAAAGGCCCAGGCCTGTGTGGCCTTTCCAAAAATACGGCCCGGGGGGGGGGCACATCAGAAGTAGGGAGGGGCCACCTACGGCCACGGGGCTACTCCCCCATAGAGATGGCCCGAACGGTTCGCCGGCAAGCGGTTCCCAGCAAACTTCGGTGGTTCGCGTTCGCGGAGAACCGTGAGCTTTTCTGGAAGTTCGATTCGCCCCCATAGTGCATCATGAGGGTTAACTTTGACCCTCTACATCACAGTCAGCAGGCACATTGTAGCCAATCAGGCTACACTCCCTCCTGGAGCCCAACCCCCACCTCCCTTATAAAAGGCAGGCAGTGTCAGGCATTGGACTCACTCGTGTGCCTGCAGTAATTAGAGAAGGGAGAGCTGCTGTGCAGAGACCTATAGGGAAAGCTTAGTTAGGCTCTTGTAGGCTTCTTAGCTTGCTCCTTGCTGATTCTTATTGCTAAAAAAGCACCCCTCAACAGCTCTTTTGAGAGCTAATCTTGTTCTTGTAATCTATTTTTTTTTTGTGTGTGTGGCCCACTTGCATTATATACAGTCAGTCAGTCACAGCTGGCCTTTGGCCCCTTGGTGGTATAACGATTACTACTGTGCCAGGTGCACATTGTAATACCCATCACTGCATATACCTACCTGTTGTTCACTTCAGTGCACCCACCTACCTACGTGAGCGCACGCAGTGTGATATTTAATACCACCAGTCACTGTACCTGTTCACGGTACGTGTGTGTGTGACACATTTGACAAAGGTGCACATTTGTAATACCCATCACTGCATGTACCTACCTGCTGTGTTCAGTGCACCCACCTACCTACGTGAGTGCACTCAGTGTGATATACCACTCCGTGCATACCTGTTAACTGCACCTGTGTGACTGCACATTGTATTAGTCAAGTCAGTGCATACCTTTCACTTCATCCCCCCCCCTGTATGGACAAAATGGACAAAACAGGTAGAGGCAGATGGTAGAGGCAAACCCAGAGGAAGGCCACATGGCAGGTCTGTGCGAGGTCGTGCTGATGTGATTTTGTGCGGCCCTGGCCCAAAGTACAGTGCTCAGAGGAAGGCACGTCCCATCAACTCCCAGTACCTGTCTGTGTGTGACAGGTGCACATTGTAATACCCATCACTGCATATACCTACCTGTTGTTCACAGTGTGCCTACCTACCTACGTAAGCGCACGCAGTGTCACTGTGCCTGTCCGGTTTCTGTCTGTGTGTGACAGGTGCACATTATAATACCCACCACTGCATATACCAACCTGTTGTTCACAGTGCACCCACCTACCTACGTGAGCGCACGCAGTGTCACTGTGCCTGCCCGGTACCTGTCTGTGTGTGACGGTGCACATTGTAATACCCATCACTGCATATACCTACCTGTTGTTCAGTGCACCCACCTACCTACATGAGCGCACGCAGTGTCACTGTGCCTGTCCGGTACATGTCTGTGTGTGACAGGTGCACATTTTAATACCCATCACTGCATATACCTACCTGTTGTTCACTTCAGTGCACCCACCTACCTACGTGAGCACAGGCAGTGTCACTCTGCCTGTCCGGTACCTGTCTGTGTGTGATAGGTGCACATTATAATACCCACCACTGCATATACCTACCTGTTGTTCACAGTGCACCCACCTACCTACGTGAGCACATGCAGTGTCACTGTGTCTGTCCGGTACCTGTCTGTGTGTGACGGTGCACATTGTAATACCCATCACTGCATATACCTACCTGTTGTTCACTTCAGTGCACCCACCTACCTACGTGAGTGCACGCAGTGTGATATACCACTCCGTGCATACCTGTTAACTGCACCTGTGTGACTGCACATTGTATTAGTCAAGTCAGTGCATACCTTTCACTTCAACCCTCCCCCCCCCCCCCCCCCCGATATGGACAAAATGGACAACACAGGTAGAGGCAGAGGGTAGAGGCAGACCCAGAGGAAGGCCACCCGGCAGGTCTGTGCGAGGTCGTGCTGATGTGATTTTGTGCGGCCCTGGCCCAAAGTACAGTGCTCAGAAGAAGGCACGTCCCATCAACTCCCAAGATTGTCAGGACGTGGTTGACTATTTAACACAGAACACCTCATCTTCCGCAGATGAAGGCGCTAAGCAATTTACACCACTTCATATGTCTGAGTTGGACGTAACGTGTGAGGAGGAGGATGATGAAGTACCTGCTGTTGGTGCAGTTTTGGAGGTGTCTGGGGCAAGCGAAGCTGGGCAGGATGATTATGATGACGATGATGATATGGATGCCATGTGTGTTCCCAATAGAGGAGATGAACAGGGGGACAGTTCAGAAGGGGAGTCAGAGAGGAGTAGGAGGAGACGAGTTCCTGAAAGAAGCAGGGGGAGCTCGTCGTCAGAAACAGCTGGTGGCAGTGTCCGGCACCATGTATCGCCACCTATGGACAGCCAGCCAACATGCCCTTCAACGTCAGTTGCTGATGCCACCACAGTGCAATCACACCAGGGGGGCTCAGCGGTTTGGAAATTTTTTAATGTGTCTGCCTCAGATCAGAGTAATGCCATCTGTTCTCTCTGCCTCCAAAAATTGAGCCGTGGAAAGGCCAACACCCACGTAGGGACAACTGCCTTAAGAAGGCACATGCAGAAAAGGCACAAACTGCAATGGGAAGAGCACCATAGGAAAAGCAGCACACAAACAGCTTGCCAGCTGTTACCATACCAGCTGGTGGACTCTGAGGCCTTCCGAAAATTTGTGGCCATTGGGACACCGCGGTGAAAGATACCAGGCCGCAATTATTTCTCTAAAAAGGCGATACCCAAACTGTAATGTGAAGTTGAGAGGCAAGTGGTGTCATCTCTGGCACACAGCGTTGGATCAAGGGTCCACCTGACCATGGATGCCTGGTCTGCCAAGCACGGTCAGGGCAGGTACATTACTTACACAGTCCATTGGGTCAACCTGGTGACTGATGGCAAGCAGGGAGTACGTGGCTGTGCAGCGGAGCAACTTGTGACACCTCCACGGCTTGCAGGCAAGCCTGCTGCCACCTACTCTCCTCCTGCTACATCCTCTTCGCTGTTGTCCTCCTCCTTGGCTGAGTGGCAGTTCAGCTCTACTGGTGCTGTGATCTCCTCTCCAGCTACACAGCCCCAGCTCCCCAGGGCCTATGCTGCATGCCAGGTATGATGGTGTCACGCCATCTTAGACATGTCTTGCCTCAAAGCGGAGAGTCACACTGGAGCAGCTCTCCTGGCTGCTCTTAACAAACAGGTGGATCAGGGGCTGACCCAGCACAATCTGGAGATCGGCAACGTGGTGTGTGACAATGGCAGCAATCTCATTTCCGCTTTGAATTTGGGAAAACTGACACATGTACCCTGCATGGCACATGTGCTGAACCTAGTCATTCAAAGATTTGTGTCAAAGTACCCAGGCGTAGAGGACATCCTGAAGCAGGCCAGGAAGCTGTGTGGGCATTTCAGGCGGTCTTAGACGTCCATGGCACGCTTTGCCGATATTCAGCGGAGAAACAAGGTGCCGGTGAGATGCCTAATTTGCGATAGCCCGACTCGCTGGAATTCGACCCTCCTTATGTTCTCTCGCCTGCTAGAACAGGAGAAAGCCGTCACCCAGTACCTCTACAACTACAGTAGAAGGACACACTCTGGGGAGATGGGGATGTTCTGGCCCAACAACTGGACACTCATGCGAAATGCATGCAGGCTCATGCAACCATTTGAGGAGGTGACCAACCTGGTGAGTCGCAGTGAAGGCACCATCGGCGACTTGATCCCGTACGCTTACTTCCTGGAGCGCGCCGTGCATAGAGTGGTGGATCAAGCTGTGGAGGAGCGTGAGCAGGAACAGTTACAGGAGGAAGTGTTGTGGGATCAATTCTCATCAGAACCACATGTTTTCTCAACAGCCAGCACAGAGGGGGGAGGAGGAGGAGGAAGAGTCGTGTGGGGAAGAGGAGTCAGACTCGGATGATGAGGAAGGTGTTTCTTTGGAGGAGGAGGTGGCGACAGCAGAACAACTGCAGCAGGCGTCGCAGGGGGTTTGTGCTGCTCAACGTTCCCATGGTATTATTAATGGCTGGGGGGAGGAGGAGGACTTACCTGACGTCACTGAGGAAGAGCAAGAGGAGATGGATAGTATGTCTGGATCCAACTTTGTGCAGATGGCGTCTTTCATGCTGTCCAGTCTGTTGAGGGACTCCCATATAAAAAAAACACAAGGGGAATGACAATTACTGGGTGGCCACGCTACTAGACCCTCGGTATAGGCACAAAGTGGCGGAGATGTTTCCAATTCACCATAAGGCAGAAAGGATGCAGCACTTGCAGAACAAGCTGGCAACTATGCTTTACAATGCGTTTAAGGGTGATGTCACAGCACAACGCAATAAAGGTACCACTGCCAGTAATCCTTCTCCCATGTCCATGCAGGCAAACACAGGACGCTCCAGCGATCTCATGGTGATGTCGGACATGCAGTCATTCTTTAGTCCAACGCCTCGCCTTAGCCCTTCCGGATCCACTTTCCACCAACGCCTGGACCGGCAGGTAGCCGACTACCTGGCCTTAAGTGTGGATGTAGACACTTAGAGCAGCGATGAACCCTTGGACTACTGGGTGCGCCGGCTTGACCTGTGGCCAGAGCTGTCCCAATTTGCCATCCAACTTCACTCTTGCCCTGCCTCAAGCGTCCTGTCAGGACCTTCAGCGCAGCTGGAGGCATTGTCACTGAGAAGAGAAGTCGCCTAAGTCAGAAAAGTGTTCAGTACCTGACCTTTATCAAAATGTATGAGGCATGGATCCCGGAGGGCTACCGCACGCCGAAGACTAAGTCAGTCCCCACACACAGCATCTCTACCTGCACGCCGTGTGACTGCCTGCCCCAAGACTAAGTCGCTTGACTGCCTTCTCCGCCACAACCAACAGGGTCCAGGACTCCAGGTGGATTCCTGAATTGCTATACTACTTTTTCTGGTGCGTGTACATGCCTGCCTAATTTTTCTGGCTGCACTGCAGCTGCAACAACAAAACAAAAGGCATGCACATGTGCCAATTCCCCTTCATGATCATTACCTTGCCACGGTGAAGGGGCTTGCGTATCACAAAAAAGCAATGACCGACGGCTATATGAGTGTCTCGGGGGGGGGAAGGGGTGGGGGGATTCGGAAACTTTTGGCATCTATCCCACTCATCCATGCAAAAACTCAGATGTTAGACCCCTTGAAACATCTTTTCCATCACTTTTGTGGCCAGCATAAGTGTTTGTAGTTTTCAAAGTTCGCCTCCCCATTGAAGTCTATTGCGGTTCTTGAAAGTTTGTGCGAACTGAACTTTTGCGGAAGTTCGCGTTCGTGGTTCGCAAACTGAAAATCGGAGGTTCGGGCCATCTCTACTCCTCCACTACTCTGAGTAGTAGTAATATGAAAGTAGTAGTAGTAGAAAAAGTACTAGTACTAAGAGTAGAAGTAGTAAAAGAAGTAATTGGTTGGTGGTGATTAATAGAAACAGTAATAGTAAGATTAAAAGGAAGCAGTAATATTAGTAAGAGGTTAGAGGAGGTAGCTGTGGTAATAGTAGTGGTGGCTGTAGCGGTAAAGGTAGTGTAAGCAGTAATAGCAGAGAAGTAGTAGTGGGCGATGGCAGTAATAGACGTAATGGTTATAGCAATGGTAGTAGCACTTAAGTGTTACAAGAAGTGTTATTTTTTATTATTAATAGTAGTAGTTTTAGCAGTGGTTGATTTAGTAAAAGCAGAAGAGTTGTGCTGGAATTCTAGTAGTAGCATATGGCAGTAGTGGCAGTAAGTGGTATATATACAGAGCCATGTACTGCATGCGGACATTATATCAATTCTCTTCAGGCATGAAAAATAATATTATTTTAAGGTGTACTCACCAGCACAGCATTAGTAATTCTCACAAGGATCGTTAATAACTCTTAGTTGTTAGTATTCCAAAGGTCAGCTATTAGATCTAACACAAGGCCTATCCAACCACAACCTTAAATAACTCAATGTGTTATGAGTTATGACTGGTGGACTTTGCACAACGTAAATGGAACACCAGTAATGCAATAGAGGGCATGGCACATACTATTGTATGCCACATTTTGCTGACACAGCAGCAGTTGGCATTAGTTGCAGTAGTATAAAATGTAATAAGATTAGTAGTTGCAGTAGCAGCAGTAGTGGTTGCTGTAGTTGTGGTAGCAGCAGCCAGAGCTAGGCTTAAGCAGGGACTCAGGAGGCACCAGCTTCTGGGCACAGAGCTCTGACGGTGTGTCTGTGCCCCCGAGTTCCCCAGCCCCAGTGGCGCTGACAGTTAAGTGAAACACACTCCGCTCTGCATATGGTGAGGGGCTACCTAATACTGGCAGCACATTTGGCTATCTATGTTTGGGAGGGCGGCTACTAATACTGGGCGCGCATCTGGCTATCTATGCTGCGGAGGGTGGATACTTAATACTGGGGGTACATCTGGCTATCTGTACTGTATTGGCAGGCTCCTGGAGACACATCTGGCAATCTATACTATGATCACAGTGTGGATATATGCACTGAAGAATAAACACTTCACTAAAATGGTGTGCTAACCGACTCTGGAGTTTTCCCTGATTCTGTGGGTGTTTCTAGACACACCGGTTATGCAGCCAACCTACCAATGGCACAAGGCGCTTGATTCACAAAACAGTGATAATTGAGTTATCACGCCTAAAAGCTTTGCACGTGCAAACGTGTGTGCAAGCCATTTTGCACGCGTGTAGCACATGCAAAGTTTTAGCGCTCGCGTGTTAACTTTTATCGTGTGTACGCCGTTACGCCGTACGCGCAATAAGCGTGCTTTGCACGTAATAACTACAGCGCTTTGCGTGCTAACCGATTAGAGTGTATGCTTAGCACGCCCGTGCTAAGCTGATTTGCACGCGATGTAATGCGCGCAAAACTTTACGTGCACAAACTATTGACTTCACGTGAAGTCATTCGTTTGCGCACGTAAAGCTTTACGCGCATTACATCACGTGCAAACCAGCTTAGCACGGGCATGCTAAGTGTTAGCACGCTTTTGTGAATCAAGCCCAAGGTGTGCCATTCCATACATTCTACTATATATTACTACGGGTAAATCTGGCTATCTATACTGGGTTTGGGAACTACTGGGCACACATCTGGCTCTGTATTCTGGGTTGGGGTGACTACCTAATACTGGGGGACACATCTAACTTTCTATACTGGGAGCAAATATGGCTATCTATACTGGGGATGGGGGCTGCTTAATACTAGGTGCACATCTCACTATTTATACTGGGGAGGGGGGATTCCTAATACTCTGAGTATATATGGCTATCTATACTGGGGACAAATCTGGATATCGGTCTCTGGTGCCTTGTACCAACCCTGGCAGCAGGAATAGCAGTGGTAGTTGCAGCAGAAGTAGTACACAAAATGTTGCAGTAGCTGTGGTAGTAGTAGTTGTTATAGTTTTAGTAGCAGCAGCAACAGTAGTAGTAGTAGTTGCTGTAATTGTAGTACCAGCAGCAGTGTTTCTGTAGTTGCAGTAGCTGTGGTAGCATTAATAGTAGTTAGTGTAGTTACAGAAGTAGTAATAGCAGCAGCAGTTGTAGTAGCAGCAGTGGTGTTTTCTGTAGTTGCAGTAGCAGTGGTAGTAGTAGTTGTAGTAGTAGTAGCCATAGTCAGAGGCGGGACAAGGTCCTCCAGTACCCAAGGCTGAGACACCAAAGTGCGCCCCTCCATCCCTGCCACCCCAGCCGTTACACACTGATTGCTATTAGACTAAGAGCTGCCACAGGGCCCACAACCTCCCCAACACCTTAATATCTAGTTATCTGGCTTGCAGTCACTGCTATGTATCCCCTTTTCTTATTTCTTTCTGCTTCAAACACAATTAGGAATGATAGCTGAATGAATTGTGCGCCCCCCTACACTGTGCCCTGAGGCTGGAGCCTCTCCAGCCTATGCCTCGGCCCGGCCCTGGCCATAGTAGTAATTGCTGAAATTAAAGTAAAAGCAGTAGTAGTTTTGGCAGTTGCAGTAGCTGTGGTAACAGTGGTTGCTGAAGTAGCAGAACTAGTAGTAGCAGCAATGGTATCTTTTGTAGTGGCAGTAGCAGCAGTAGTTGCTGTAGTTGCAGCACCGGTGCTAGTAGTAGCTGTTATAGTTATTGTAGTAGCAGCAGTAGTAGTTGTAGCTGCGGTAATTGCATTAGCAGCAGTAGTAGTTTATGTAGTTGCCGGAGCTGTAGGAGTAGTAGTTGCTGTAGTTGCAGAAGTAGTAGCAGCAGTAGTAGTATTGCTGTAGTTGCAGTAGCATCAGTAGTAGTAGTAGTTGCTGCAGTTACAGCAGCAGTGGCAGTAGTAGCTGTTACAGTTGTAGCAGCAGTAGAAGTAGCTGTAATTGCATTAGCAGCAGTGGTAGTTTATGTAGTTGCAGTAGTTGTAGTCATAGTAGTTGCTGTAGCTGTAGTAGCAGCGTTGCTGTAGCTGTAGTAGCAGCAGAAGTAGTAGCAGCAGAGGTAGTAGTGGTTGCTGTAATTGTAGTAGCAGCAGTAGTAGTTTCTGTGGTTGAAATAGCTGTGGTAGTAGTCAGTATAGTTGCAGAAGCAGCAGCAGTTGTAGTAGCAGCAGCGGTATTTGCAGTAGTTGCAGTAGCAGTGGTAGTAGTACAGTAGTTGTCCTAGCAGTAGTAGCCATAGTAGTAGTTGCTAAAATTGTAGTAACAGCAGTAGTAGTAGTTTTTGTAGTTGCAGTAGCTGTAATAGTAGTAGTTGCTGCAGTTGCATAAGCAGCAGAGGTAGTAGTAACAGCAGTGGTATTTGCTGTAGTTGCAGTAGCTGTGGCAGTGGCGTACCTAGAGAATTTCACACCCGGTGCTGATTATGTACAGACACCTCCCAAATACAACCAATTTTTTGGATGGGAGGGTTGACGTGTCGCTGCAAATTTTGGGGGATTTGTGGGGAAAAGGAGTCATCAGGATGTTAACGGCGCTAACCGTTATGAAACTCTGTACTCTATACAGTGCTGCAGAAGATGTTAGTGCCACTGGCTTCTGCAACAGCCGGCTGCACTGTATTATTGATTAATTATTTTGATAAGGATAAATAATCAATACTCTAGGGCACTCTGGCATTACAGCAGCCAGTGCACACGGCTACTAATGACAGGCAACTTCTGAAGCACTAAACACATCCTGCTACCTCTCCCTGCTAATGTCCCAGCTGCAGCACAGCAATCATTCTCTCCACTCACCCTGCTGCTCTGCACATTCATTTACTGCAGGCTGTGTGTAGAGAGCGAGGAGACACATTGCTCACGGGACAGGAAGGGATGCTACACCTAGCGCAGAAAGCAGTACAGTTCCCTGCACTGCCTGTTGCTATTTTCCCGAATGTTGCCCGAACTATGAAAAAAGGTCCCAGATGGAAGAACTCCGTGTCTGAGCACCACCCCTAGTCCTGGCTACACCCAGTGCTGTGAACACCTGCAGCCCTATGGTAGGTACGCCACTGAGCTGTGGTAGTAGTAGTTGCTGTAGTTGCAGAAGCAGCAGAAGTATCAGTAGCAGCAGTAGTAGTTTCTGTAGTTGCAGTAGCTGTGGTCATAGTAGTTGCTGTAGTAGTAGCAGCAGAAGAAGTAGTAGCAGCAGCAGTTTAAGTAGTAGTAGCAGTAGCTGTAGAAGTGATAGTACCGTAGTAGTTGTAGTAGTCGGGACAGATGACACTATGTGTAAAGTCCAATCATGTTCATCACCAGGGTGGCTTTGTCTAAGTACATAAAAGGCATACGTGCCGATGCACTGAAGACACATACACTACACATGTACTGAGTGCAATTACAGCTGCCTGGAAACTTTGAACATTCTACCTACTGGTGCAAACTGTGATGTTCTTCATCTATTTCTTGCATACAATAAATATCATATAGTGAGGTCTCTTTCAAGTTCCACCTGCGTGCTGTCGGCTTACATCATTCTGTTTATTTACCAAAAGATACTGGTTAAATATTGATCCTTTTAATCCCTTTACAACGTACTGCATTGCGACCAGGTAATAAAACACTGTTTAGCAGAGTAATATACATAGTTATAGCTCCCTCCTTTCTACTACCTTCCTTTCCAGAGTGTAGGTTCAGCAGACTAATTATATCTACTGTAACTGGAGAAGATGGATTAGTTCTGCTTTACTTCTACAATACACAAGCTCATGAGATTGTAAATGGCACCCATAAAGATTACATGACACCATCCAGGTGATATTTACCAAATATGATAACAAGCTCATATTTATCAGTGCATTGGATACCAACAGATGAGAGCTCAGTCAGCCCTGCCTGTTGGAAAAAAAACTATCACTATTGTCCCCCCTAAGATAAGCGCGGGTTCATACTAGGTCTACTGCCAAACCATTTTCCAGAGCGAGCAGCAGTGGGACAAGCAGCAGCAGATTATAAGGAGTAGACGTGTTCCCTCAGGTAAAAGAATTAAAGGGGTTCTCTGAAGGGTGGGTTGAAAATAAAAACGGACGCTTATCTGGGGCTTCTACTGGCCCCTTGCAGCTGTAATATCCCGCACCGTCCTCCTACGATCCTCGGTTCCCCGCCGACGGCACCGGTCAATTATTCATCTTACAAGACAAATAGTGCGCGCTCCCGCTCACATCATCAGGAGCTCACTGCGCAGACGCAGTACAAAATTTTCTTGTACTGCGCCTACGCAGTAAGCTCCCGATGACGCACACGGGAGCCACGCAGCCACAGTCTTACTAGGATCCCAATTACACCGGGACCGGCGGCGTGGAACGGAGGATCGTTGGAGGACTTTGTGGGACATGACAACTGCAGGGGGCCGGTAGAAACGTCAGGTAAGTGTCCGTTTTTTATTTTCAACCCCCCCCCCCCCCCCCCCACACACACACACACACACACACACAAACACACAGAACCCCTTTAAGTAGCCATGCGTTAAGGTGCCTATTATTAATAATACAATTTTGATTGTACTAACTTACCACTTCTAGGTAATATAAAGGACTACCCATTGGTAGTATTAGGTAACCAGGTGTGGTCATAGATATTAGTATTAGGTAGCCAGATGGGTCTCCAGTCCCAAATGATATTGGGTAGTTAGATGTGCCCACCCTCAACAGAATTAGGTAAGCAAAGGTGCTCACCAGGCATACATCAAATAAGGGTGTCAGGAAAAAAAGGGTATAGACAAAATTTTAAAATATTGCCTATAACAATATTTTTTATTGTTTCTTCATCTCTATTTTAGACAGAATAATAAATATGTTAAAATAACAGTAATGAAAAGGTTGATTCACCATAAGGCACTGTAGGCACGTGCCTACAGGCGCCTGATGATGGAAAGGTGGCTCACTCCCCTCCCTGAGTGCCTCCCTCTCTTCTTCCCTGTGCAGAGGCCCAAGTCGAGTTTAAATGAGAGGCTACTCACCTGACTACTCCTGTCAGCGGTCCACTGATGAGATCTACCTTCATCTGGGGGAACCTCTAGCTACCTAATACTTTGGGTCACCTCTAGCTACTTAATACTGAGAGAACCTCTGGCTACCTAATACTAAATGGCACCTGTAGCTACCTACGCCAGGTAAGGGAGAATTGACAGCTGGGCCAGCTAGCACATTTGTGGTGCAGTTTGCTGGGGGTTTGTAGGTTCATGGAGGGCAAAGTCTAGGACGCCAGGAGATCTGTGCCTATAGACTCATGACATGTAAATCCAGGCCTGGTTGCAGTGTGAAATATTGTGATTTCCATATGAAGTGTGTATAACGATGAATAATGAAATCGAAAATATATTTGCATTTATAATAAAAATAGTAAAACAATGGTAAATATTACTGATACTCAACTACTACTAAACTTAACCTCCTCTCACACAGAACCCTCCCTCTACCGATGCCTAACCCTAAGACCTTCCTGGTGGTGCCTAAACCTAAGCGCCCCCTGGTGGTACCTAATCCTAAAACCCCCCTTCCTGACACCTAACACTAGAAACCCCTTTTCCCGCTGCAAATAATGTTAATACAAAAAGCAATATATTTCGAAGATAATACATTTCAAAACGATGATTTACAATAATATATTTCTCAAAATTAAATTCAAAATGAAAAATGTTGGTTGGATGGGCCCAGCGGCTGCTATTTATCAGGTGCCCACATTTCTTCTTTGGCGATATTTTGCAGTAGCGCCTAATAGTCCATTAGCCCCAGGTGCCCAAATTTCCTGATTTTGATCACTAGTCCCACCAGTATTAGGTAGCCAGAAGTACCCACAGTATTAAGTAGCCACTAGCCAGAGGTGTCCCCAAGTGCAACAAGGCAACAGGTGCTCCAAAGTACTGTATTAGTTAGCTACAGGCACCCAGTATTACGTAGGTATAAACGTCCCCATAGACTTCCATTGCCCTGCAGTGTGATGCGGTAAAAACACTGCAATGCACCGTCCCAGTGTAAAAGGCTCCTAAAGGAGAAGTTAGCACAGAGTGGTAAGTAAGACTGTAGCTAAAGCAGCTTTATTTAGAGGTCAGGTCCCCTTTAAAACAAAATGAGGTGTGAAATTCATTATATGGCTTGGCTGTAAATATGAACGATCGCGCACATTTGGGAGCAATTTGTGTGCTGCTGCGATGTGCACTTTCTGCTCGCGTGTTGTCTCGTTTCACTTGTTAGACGGAAGTTTCTAGAAAGGGTTTGGCCACATGTCATGCCATTTATCTGCGGTCTCGCAACATTTGTCACCAGAAGTTTAGAGTCTCCGACAGCTGCCCTCTCCATATTCAGCTCGCTGCAGACCTCACAATTTAGGAGGAATGCGTGATGAGAGGGACTTTACGGATTTCAGAGAGAAGCACAGCGTTTCTGCCTCAACCCCTTCCATACACACCGTTTTATCACACTAATAGCCTAGGTCTGGTTCTTGGTTTAAAGCCCAACTTCAGCAGAGATCTAAATATATCATCTGGTAACTTAATTAGCCCACATGAGGTGTTTTTTAAAGGAAACCTAAAGCGAAACAAAAATAAAAGAGATTAAATTACCTAGGGCTGCAGAGACTCAGTTTAGTTGGAGACTCAGCCAGTCGCTGGCCACTGCGCGTCCTCGATCACGCTCCCATCGCCGGGAAAATCCCGCACATGCGCAGTACAAGAAAATCTGCCCGCAGGAAGGGGGTATTGGGCACAGCGGCGGGGAGGGGGGTCGGACCCCCCCTCACCTGGGTCCCCCATCTGCGCTCCCCCTCCAGCTTAAGCTTAGCAGCAGCTGCCGCCGCTATTAGTAGGAGGCAGTGGGCGGGGATGACTCACCTCTTCGGCACAGCGGTCGGACCCTCCCTCACCTGGGTCCCCCATCTGCGCTCCCCCTCTAGCTTAGGTTCAGCAGCAGCCGCCGCTATTAGTAAGAGAAAGTGAGCGGGGGATGACCCACCTCTTCCGTGTTCCAGCGTGCGGTCCACTGTTGTCACTTCCTGCAATGCCATCCACTTACAATACAGTGGGCGGCATTGCAGGAAGTGACGACAGTGGAACGCGCGCTGGAACACGGAAGAGGTGAGTCATCCCCACCCGCTGCCTCTTACTAATAGCAGCGGCGGCTGCTGCTGAGCTTAAGCTAGAAGGAGAGCGCAGATGGGGGACCCAGGTGAGGGAGGTGGGGTCCGACCCCCCTCCCCACCGATGTGCCGAAGAGGTGAGTCATCCCCGCCCGCTGCCTCCTACTAACAGCGGCAGCGGCTGCTGCTAAGCTTAAGCTGGAGGGGGAGCGCAGATGGGGGACCCAGGTGAGGGGGGGTCCGACCCCCCTCCCCGCCGCTGTGCCCAATACCCCCTTCCTGCCCGCTACCCTCTTATGTGGCGTATGCTACGCTGCGGGTCTGCTAGTATATTTTAATCCACTAATTATCCTTCTAGTGTATACTCAATGATCGTTTCAGTCTTTGTTTTAGTTTATATTAACCCTTTATAAAAAATGTTTATTTCTATTCGATTTGAAACTTGTTCATGCAATTGAATGTATGTTTTTCATTGCACAAAAAATTATTGACACAAAAAATATATTTTAATCCTTGTTCACTTCACACTGAGAGTACTTAATTTTCAAACTGCACTTGTCTATTCAACGCTATTAACCTAGTTCGTTTACAGGATACCAGAGCCCAAAACATTAGGTCGCTGGAGTCTTGCATCACTGCGCCTGCACTGGCCTGCCTGCGCACGTCCTACAGCGTGCAACCACGGGCGAGACTTCAAAAGATTATGTCATGCGCATATCTCTCCTGGCCACGGTCGCGCGCTGTAGGACAAGCGCAGCTGAGCCCGCGCAGACCCAGTGATGCCCAAATCTGGTGACCCTGAGGGGCTTTAGGTATGAAAGGAGGGGGGGCAGAGAACGGGGGAGCAGTGGGCATCAGATCAGCTCTCCATACATGACTGCTCCCCCCAGTTTTTCCTAATGTTTTGGGATTCTGGTATCCTTTAACATGTGTTCTGCTAATAAAAAGTGTTTGAAAACCATGGATATTTTATTCATAATAAATAGTGGCAAAACATCTTTTGCGAGGAAACTCAGGAGAAAATTTAATTGAATAGGGGCCCTTATCTATTTATCATATGAATTGCCTCTCCTCATAGTTGACGTGAGATAATTCATTTTTAATTAGATGATTCAACTGGCTATTTCATCTGAAACCGCCGCTCCTCCAGAGGTTTGCAATTTAGTATTCTCTTGGCCCATCTCTAATGTATTTCCATAAAGTACCAGTGGTCCACGTTATGTACACTTTTATTGAGCAGAAAACAAATTCTATATGGAAAAGCCCTACTGGTAACTAAAATATAACTTTTATTAAAGCAAGGGTTTGATTAGTAACAACACTTTGGACCAACAGTGCTTCTAGGGGGTCCTCAGTTGATGACACAATCCCCAAATATGGACTCAAACTCGGGGTGTGCCAAAGTATGAGCAAGGCTGCCCCTTTGAGGTCAGTCAGAGAATCCACTGCAGAAATCCCCTGGCATCTAGAGTTATATAGCTAGATAGGACTCTTGCACTGGTCTACTTGGACAATACAGAGTAAAAAAAAATTGATAAGTGCTCAACAACCCCACATTATTGACATATTTCGCCCTTAATGGGCTTCATCAGAGGAACTCTAACTATGTACAGAGTTCTGGAAAATAACAAAAGGCAGAGCAAGCCTCCACCAAGAAATAAGACCATCACTACATGTGCATGCTGCTCCACTGCACTCTGTACACATTTGGTGTTCCTACAAAGAGTATATTTCCCTGTACCGCCCCATTTTTGGAGTGCTTCATCACTTTAATACAGCAACAAGGGTATGTCAGCTGGGGTATATAGCTGAAGTGCTGGCAAGCTATTCAGTCTGTGCAGGGGATATAACTAGAACCACGGCTCCCTCACCAAAACAAAGCATGAGGCCCTTCCCTAGGACACAATCCCCTCCACCGAACAGTTAAAAATGGCGCACAGTGCAGACAGTATAAAAATGGCGCAGCATTAATTCACATTATAAAACGATATTTATTGTTTTATGGGTTAAAAATGTGCGCCATCAGGGGGAGAGAGGCAGCGAGACACTAGGCAGCGCAGTAGAGGGAGTAGGCATACGGAGGATGGGTGCAGGGGCATACATTACATGTCCCGGCGATCGCTCCTTCACTTCTTTAGGTAGTTTGCTGTAGTCCTGCATCCAGCCAATAACCATGTGGCTTCAGTTTTGCCATGGTGATTGGCTGGATTAAGGACTCCTGCAAGCTAACTAGGAAGTGAAGAAGCGATCACCTGCCGGGACATAATAATGTATGCCTCTGCACACATCCTCCCTCCACGTATTCCTACTCCCTCTACCCCGCTGACTAGTGTCCCGCTACCTCCCCCCCCCCTTCCCCGACCCCTGCTGCCTAAAACTAGCCCCCCCCACCCCCTTGCGTTTTTCAATAGCGCATAGTTCCGCTGATAAATGTATCATAAAACGCTATTTACCGTTTTAATGTAAATACATTAAAACGGTAAATAGCGTTTTATGATACATTTATCGGAGGAACGGTGCACCATTTTTACTCTGCACCATTTTTAACTGGACTCCAACCCTACTCCACCCAAGTTTGCAAATTTGGACAGTATAACACAAAATTGCCACTGCCCCTCTCCTCCACACACACACACAGGAGTGGCCTGTAAAACCCTCTCCAGCTTTCCTTCATGCTCCAGAGCCTTCACTCTGCCACCCAACCACACATTGCAGAGTAGCACAGTGGAGCATTATACTTACTTGCTTTAGCGCTTCCTCAGATCTCCCCACTCTTCTGTTCTTTCTGGCAGCCGCACACTCTATGATGCATGCCTCCGGCACTGATGCATGTCACATGATCAGGAGCTGCAGGTATGCAGCATGGGAAAAATTGAGGACACCCGATGCAGCGCTAGAGCAGGCAAATATAATGCTCCACTGCCCAACAATAAATAAGGGGAGTAGGATGGCTTTATAGACCCCTCCCCAGATGCAAACACCCCCTAACTGTATTTAGCCCTACGTACTTTAAATGTCGATCATGCAGTTATTCTACATGAAAAATGTGAGCGCACGCAGCAAGGTCCGTGCACTGCTGCAGAAACAGAATATGTTGATCTAAAAAAAAATCAATTAAACGGCAGTCACTATGCAACTATTTACACATGAATCTTTAGTTTATCATGCATAGGTTAACAATGGTGGACTTCCATAATCTATATCACAAATAATGTAAGTGTATAAATATTTACCCTGTTAGTTATTATCTGAGTCCTGCATAGCACTGCTGAGATAAGAGGCCCTCGATTTCAAATTCCTAACACTTCACAATTAACATTCAACTCCAGTTTAAAACGAAATGTTACCGCTCACAAGGAGCAATCATTTATATTGTGAAATTAATGGACTTGTAACTAAAAGCAAAGTGTAGTTCTGGAACTGCTTGTCAACAGTGTTCCTGCCCTAATGGCCGTGAGGCCATCATTTCATTGTTACATTGTCACAGCAGTATTATGCAACACATCAGATATTTTTTACAGTATCAAATTTTAAGGTCAGTTCCCCTTTAAGCAACTGAAGGCTGGTCTTGGACACGTCCATTGAAGGCTTGTGGAAGTAAGTCATGTGATCACATGAACTATCTGGAAAAGCCTCTTATGTAGGCATGTTGCATCATGGGGAGCTCAGTTTAACAACGTAGGCCAGGGGTGTCCAAACTTTTTAGGCCAAGGGCCATATCGCTGTTCTTGAGAGTACTAGGGGGTTGAACCAAGATGTAAAGATCACCACATCCCTGCTTGACCAAAGGTGTATAAAGGGGGGTGGTACTCAGTAAACACAACAATACCGTCCTTTAGTTTGCAAAACAGATAGTTTAATAGTTTATTTCAAAAAGCTTCCAACAATTTCTCAAGTATGGCTGGGTGTGCAGACAAATATGTCCCAACAATTTTAACAGATAGTGCAACAGTCCGTTTCGGGCTTCCACTAGCCCTTTTTCAAGCACAAACTATTTAATTTGTAGAAATGGAACCATCAATAGTATAGTATATCCCAGATAGAAAAAGCCATCAAAGATACTAAACAGACTGAAAGACTGGTGGCCTTGGAACCGTGTCAGGCTTTTTTTCCTCCGGGATTGTTCCAGCTGATTTCTATTTTAGCACCTTGAATGCCTAATCAAAGATAAAACATACATAATAGATAATAATGCCTAATTCCCAATGCCTCCCCCCACCACCACTGACCTTCAATTCTCTTTGCTAACATGTTTGGGCACCGGCCCTCCTCAGCTATCAACACCTGATGTTGGCTTTAATGCTATAGCTGTCCAATAGCCGAGGGACAGCCATAATTACAATTACCACCAAACAGCATCCTCTTGCCACTATTTAACATGCTTGAACCCAACTTAGCACTAGGGCACACCGAGCGGCTTCTTGAGTGTTTCTGTAGCCGCTTGCGGCTGCGGATACGCTAGGGTAATGCATTTCAATGGGGATGTGCACACCAGAGCGGGAGGCGTTTTGCAGAAACGAATCCTCCCGGGGTGACGCAATTTTTGGATTGCGGATGCGTTTCTGCCTCAATGTTAAGTATAGGAAAAACGCAAACCGTTCTGAAAAACGGCAGATCAGAGCGGTTTGCCAGGCGGTTTTGTTACAGAAGCTGTTCAGTAACAGCTTTACTGTAACAATATATGAAATGTACTACACTGAAATCCGCAGCAGCAATCCGCAAAACGCTAGCAAAACGCCTCAGAAAAATGAAAAAAAAAAAGTTTAAAAATCTGCTAGCATTTTGCGGATCTGCTAGCGGGTTTTGGTGTGCACCGGGCATATGACTATGTAAAAAGGCCTTGACTCTATCCACCAAGCACTAAACTAAAGAAAGGTACCGGCGGGTCTCAAGGTAAGTCCGCAGACATGTTATTGCTTGCAATAGATGCCATACTTCGACTACTAATACTGGTACAGTAAAGACTAGTGATGGTCAGGTAGATGCAAATAACTTTGAGTGGATGCAAATTTATGCAATTTTTATGCAAATGTATGCAGATTGAAAATGGACCAATCAAATTTTACCTCAGCTGGATTTGATTGGTTCAATTTCAAGCTGTATAAATGTGCATGCATTTGCATACAATTTGCATCAACTCAAAATTATTTGCATCTACTGGACCATCACTAGTAAAAATCATGAGTATACATAGAAACCTTAAAGCAAATCTGAAGCAAAAAAAACCCACCAAAAAATGTATGATACAGTATAATGATTTGTATGTGTAGTGCAGATAACAAATAGAACATTAGTAGCAAAGAAAAGAGTATCATATTTTTATTTTCAGTTATATTGCTTTTTTTTTTTTTTTTTTTTTATAACATTTCATCATTCTGTCATATTTGCAGTTTAGAAAAAAACACACTCTGGCCCATATGCAATTAACTCTCTCACCTGAGTTATCTCCTAGGAGATAATTTTCATCTTCTCTTTAAAGCGGAACTGTAAACTCCTTAAAAAAACAGTTTAACTTACCAGGGGCTTCCCCAAGCCCCCAGCAGCCGTCCTGTCCTGCGCCGGTCCTGCCCGAGCCTCCATTCTCCTGTATCAGCTACTTTCATCACCGGTGTCGATGGCAAATGTGCCTGCGCGCCCCGGGCTACGTGAAGCTTTCTTCGTGTTCCCGCCTGCTATAGCGTCCTGCGCCATTAGTGCAGGATGCTATAGCGGGCTGGAAGCGAAGAAAGCTTTGCGTAGGCCAGGGCGCACAGGCGTAGTTGCCGTCGACTTGCAATGGGAGAACGGAGGCTCGGGTAGGACCAGCGCAGGACAGGACGGCTGCTGGGGGCTTGGGGAAGCCCCTGGTAAGTGAAACTTTATTTTTTTAAGGAATTTACAGTTCCGCTTTAAACTAACTTTTCACCAAGTTGGTGAAAAGAACTGTCAAAATTATTCTAAGTATTATCTTGCTTGCTGGTGGCTTAAAATGCATTTTATGACAAATTGTGAAAATATCACTTGGGAGAAAACTTAGGAGAAAAAGTGAATTGCATATGGGTCTCTTTTTAAGCTATAAAATAAAGCAAAAATAATGCCCCTTTGAATTTTCCTGCAGTAAATCCTTATTTCATGCTGCCTCTCACTGTTTCTAGGTTAAGTGCTTCAGAAAACAGGACTGTAATCGACCCAAATGGGTCGAATAGCTTAGAGAAGCTCTTTTGCATAGATAACAACTGAAGTTTTATTAACGCTTCCTTTTCTGTAAAACAACACAACTTTTTTCTTTGCTACTTATGTTCTATTTCTTAGCTGTGCTGCACATACAATTCACTATCTCACGAGTTAATTTTTTGACCAGGTTTGCTGATAGAGCTCATGGCTTAAAGGGAAAGATCAGGGACTATCTGAAAAAAATTAAAATCCCCATCCACTTACCTGGGGCTTCCTCCAGCCCGTGGCAGGCAGGAGGTGCCCTCGGCGCCGCTCCGCAGGCTCCCGGTGGTCTCCGGTGGCGCGCCCGACCTGGCCAGGCCGGCGGCCAGGTCGGGCTCTTCTGCGCTCCAAGGCCCGGCACTTCTGCGTCCCACACCGGCGCGCTGACGTCATCGGACGTCCTCCGGGCTGTACTGCGCAGGCGCAGAACTACTGCGCCTGCGCAGTACAGCCCGGAGGACGTCCGATGACGTCAGAGTGCCGGCGTGGGACGCAGAAGTGCCGGGCCTTGGAGCGCAGAAGAGCCCGACCTGGCCGCCGGCCTGGCCAGGTCGGGTGCGCCACCGGAGACCACCGGGAGCCTGCGGAGCGGCGCCGAGGGCACCTCCTGCCTGCCACGGGCTGGAGGAAGCCCCAGGTAAGTGGATGGGGATTTTTATTTTTTTCAGATAGTCCCTGAACCTTCCCTTTAAAGAGAATCTGTACTGTGAAAATCTTACATAAATAAATGTACCAGCCAGCTTGTTGTCTTCTCCTAGCCCCCTCTGTGACATTTTTGGCGCTCCCGCTGCTTACTTGGTGATAAAATCACTGTTTTATTCATTGTTTTTGTAAACGATGAAGATGGCCACCAATCAGGAAATACATAATCAGAGCAGGTGCCCATTTGCAGTGGCTCCTCTCAAGCCTGACTTGACTGGTGGATTGTTTCTCCCACTTGTTGCCTTAGCTGCTTGTCTGGGCTTTGAACTGATCTTTCTGCACTCACAGCTGTTTACAAGGTCACAGCTCAATGAGCTGCAGACATGGTAGCTGTGAGCAGAGACCTTGCCTTTGACTCATACACAAAGCACACACACAGAGCCTGCAGGGGACGTGGAGGTGGTGTGCATAACTTCTCCCTATCACAGCAGAGGCAGTGCATTCCTCCATGGGTCGACAAAGCTTGACAAAGGAAAGAAGATTAGATATATTACAGAGACAGCGCAGCTAGAAAAGGCAGTGTAATGATCGCTGCTGCAGCAGCTATTGCTGGAAGTAGTGCTGCAGCTCAGGCAGTTCTGATCTATTTCCATGCAAGTTGCATAGCTTTGTCTGTCTTTCCCTGCTGTCAGCTTGTGACTGATTATCATTCACCTGTGTGGGAATCTGCATGTCTGCTCCCATTGGATGACCTCAGTATAAAGATCTGCTTCCTGCAGGGTTTCCTTGGGTTTTCATAGCTTCAGCCTAAGCCTGCCTTGCTGTCGCTTTAGCCCCCGATCGTGTTTCTTGTTAAAGATACTTTGCTGGTCTTTGCATCATATATTGGTTCATTGCCAATATATATGCATACCAGCACGTTTATTATTTTCCTTGTATTTGTGTTACGTTGATATATCAGTGTTGCTGATATATACGTACACGAACTGTTTATTTCCTGTGTTCAGTTAGTTAGTTTTCCAGCACGTTTTGGTAGTTTGCGCGTACCGTGAACACCCGTGCTGAGCTAGTTATCCTGTTCCTGGTCCTGTTTGTGGATTGCGTTCATCTCTGCGAAGAGATAACGAATCCTTCTGAATCCTGTTCTGTTACTGTTTGTGGATTGCGTTCATCTCTGCGAAGAGATAGCGAATCCTTCTGAGTCCTGTTCCCTGTATTACTCCAGTCCTAGTCAGCGTTCCTGCTTATGTCATATATCGGTTCATTGCCGATATATACATATGTTAGTCAGAAGTTACAAATAGTTTCATTGATAGCTGTAATTGTAATACGCTAGGAAAACATACTTATTGTATATTTATCTGTGTTACGTTCATCTATCTTAATCCTGCTGTTCCCTGACTGTCCTGTCCTGTCTTTGTGAGGCACGCCATCGCCGCAGCGCATTGGCTGCCTCATTCCAGTCTGTCTGGTTTTGGACGCTTGCTGTCGCTAAGTAGCCGCTTGCTAGCAAGCGTTCATTCTGTCTACCTGTCCTGATCTCCTCAGTTCTGGTTTGTGCGCTCAGCGCTACTTTGCGCTGAGACGTTATAACGAAAGCATTGTTTGTGGCTGTCAGATCTGCACCGGCTCTGTGCGCCACAATCTCCTATTGGAGTCAGTCCTCCCCTCCACTATACTAGGGATAGCCTGTTTCCTGGTGCTAGTGTGTGTACCTCCTCCACGCCAGCTCATGCGTTGCATGCTGACTGTGGAGGATACACCACCAAGCCTTACATTATGAAAACCCCATTACCAATCCCCATTGTGGGGGGGATTCCCAGAAAGTATGACACTGTTAATTATGGTTCCTGTTCCTTTAAGAAATTTGAAGAACTTAGCTCTGAAACAGAAAATGAGTTTTTCTCTGAATGTGCCAGGTTCCTGACCAATCCTGATCTCCAAGCGACTCCTGTTTCAACCTGGGCACTCCAACTAAGTTATATTTTGTTTAAAGGGGAATTATTCCAGTGGGCATTTGATGTTCTCAATCATTCCGATTTGAAAGATAGACCGCTGGAATTTCTAGCGTTTGTGATCCATAACTGGTTGCGCATAGATCCATTGCCTTTTCCTCTTAATGAACTCCTGGCAGCAGGCCAATCAGCTGCTCCTTCAATTGCTTGCAAGAATGAGCAGCAAGCAGAAAGTGTTACTGATCATTTTCCTGCAGCTTTGAATAAATCACCAAAAACCGCAAGGTCAAAGGCAAAACGCAAACGTTCTAAGAAACGTGTCCAATCTGCAGAATCGTTATCCTTAGCGACTGAGACCTATAATGAGATTCTGCCATTAACAGATAATGAAATGCAATTGTCTTTCAGGGGAGTTAAATGGACTTATGAAACTACTAATGAACTTTCCTCCCTGGCTAGGGAAAATAAAGATTTTTGTTTAAAAGAATTATCTGAGTATGATTATGATGAGATATTACAGAGTATTGAACAAATCAACTTATTTGTGAACCAAGGGAAGTTTGCATACACTACAGTTCAACACTTGCTACAGGTATTGGAGATTCTTAAGAATAAGGAATCTGCCAATCACCTGCTAATTAACCCTATACATGTGCCTGCCACAATCATATCTGCAGACTGTGATCAGCCTAAATGTTTCGCTGTTAAGTATGCATGGGATCCTCCATTCGAGAGGGGAGAGATGGAAGCCCTGGTCTGTGAATGGAAGAATGATTCAAGTTCATTTTGTCAATTTTACAGTGCAAAAAGTGAAATGGTATTGAACGCATGCATTAAGTCAGCCTATAACCTAATAGAGGCTGGTGTGTGTAGGTATGACTGTGTGGCTCCCTTGATTGATGTGTGGGAACTGATTTTGGATGATTTTTATGTGACTCCGAATTCGCAAATTTGGCGTTCTGACCCGCCTGCTTCAGCACCTTTGGCTGATTCAGCAGGTGATTCGGAGCTCTTTTTGTGTGAAATTGAAGTTCCTGCAATTCCACCCTGTACCATGGATAACTCAGTGTTACTTCCCAGTAAAACAGAAGCCACTGATACATTCTTAACCTTGCCCTGCGCAAATTTCTCAGCAGAGAATCCAGAGGTCCTGCTGACTTCCGAGTCCAGCCTAGCCAGTACTCATGACTCTTTGTTTAGTGAAACAGACACCAGAAAAATCTTGCCTGTCTCTGCAAACACTTCTGCAGAAATTACCTGTGTTAATAAAGTTCAACTCCTGTCTGATCCAGCAGATGCCAATAGATGCACTACATCAGTTTCCGAGTCCCAGCAATCCTGTCTAGTAAACTCAGAACCCCAGCATCTGAATTTTCCAATTTTACAAATGAATGGTGATTCAGATGCGCAAACATTGTGTCTTGATCTTCCTGTTTCTACACCTCGCTCTAGTTTCGTGAATAGCTCAGAGCATCTGCTATGTGAACCTGAAATCGCAGAATTATTACCTTGTTCAGAAAATTTTCCAATAAATTTGCCCTGTACCATGAATTGTGCAGTAGATCTCTCCAATGAAACTCAGGTCACAGAATCATTATGCTGTCCAGCAGGTGCTTCCATGGTTTTGCCCTGCAATATGGACTGTTCAGTGATCCTGTCCAGTGAAGCTGTGGTCGCAGAGTCTTATGCTTCACCCAGTACTTTGGATACTTTAAACCCTCTAGCAGAGGAGGCTGAAGCACTGCTTACCTCAGTTGGTGTTGCAGTAATATTCACTTGTCTAGCAGCTGTTTTGGAATTACAGTCTGCTCTAATAAAACTTGATGAATTTCTGCCCAGCAAAGCAGAAGCCATTGAAATATTGTCCTCGTCAGCAATTGTGTCAGATACCTTGCCCTGTACACAGTCTGATTTAACCAATGTTGAGTCCCTCTCCAGTGTTGTAACAGCCGAGGAACTCCAGCCCTGTCCTCTGAATGTTTCAGAAGTCTTGCCCTGTAACATGGATAATTCTGATTCTCTGGTCAAAATAATAGAAATCTCAGAATTTCAGTCCGGTCTGATGTGTGTTCCTGAAACCCAGCCCTGTATCCTGAAAGATTCTGGTTCTCTGGCCGCTGTGGCAGAGGTTCCAGAGTCCCCTTCCTGTCCAGGGAATTCCTCAGTTTTGCCTAGTCCAGTGGGGGCTGCTGCAATGCTGACTTGTTCTGCAGCGCCTCATGAGCTCCAATCCAGTGTATTAGATGAGTCTCTGTCCAGTCCAGAGGTAGTTGTGGAGTCCCTATCTGGTTCAGTGCATACATCAGAAGATTTGTCCTGTCTTGTTAGTGCCCCTGAATCTGATTTGTTACTGACTTTGCTGGAATCAGCGACATCTAAGTCTGATCCTGCATTCTCGTGTAAAAATCCAGTAGTTGCGAAGTCTAGTCATGATGATTTTTTTTTGGCCAGTCCTGGTTTTGGTCCTGTCTTGGCTGACCCTGAGGCTCACAGTTCCTTGACATGCCCAGAGGTTTCTCTTGTGCCAGTGTGCCCAGATGTTCTTTGTGTGCCAGAATGCCCAAGTGTGTTTAAGGTGTTAGCGTGCTCTGATGCTTCCTTAGTGGGAACATGTTCTGATGTTGCCAGTCTGCCTGCATGCCCAGAGATGGTTCTGGTCCCTGAAAGCCCTGATATTGATGTTTGTCCTTGTGGCCCTGACTCGGGAATTGCCCTAGGTTCCATAGGGGTTCTTGATAGTTCTCCATGTGAGCCTAAAGGGCATTCTGACCTATGGGGATCTCTTTGGAGCTTCAAGGTGTTCTGGGAGGTCTCTGAGAAAACTTGTCCTGGTGCCTTGGACTGGTTCAACAGTGGGTTTTGTGTTGGTAAAGACAGTACCGGTGGGCATTGCAAAGGCTTTGGCGTTTCTGAACGGTTCCTGGAAGGCGGTGGGTATCGCCCAGGGAGTTTCGGAGGGCTTTCTTCTGGAAATCATGGTTCTGATGGGTGTCACATTGGGGCTTGTAGTACTGATGGGCATGGTTCTGTAGGTTCTGGTTCTGATGGGTCCAGTCTTGTGGGGACTGATTCTGGAATTCGGTCTTGCCGGGCTGTCCCGGTCATCATGAATTATCAGTCAGACTGTTTTGTTGGAAATTTCAGTTTTGAAAAGCGTCTGGAATCCGATTTTAAAGGCGGGGGTACTGTAATGATCGCTGCTGCAGCAGCTATTGCTGGAAGTAGTGCTGCAGCTCAGGCAGTTCTGATCTATTTCCATGCAAGTTGCATAGCTTTGTCTGTCTTTCCCTGCTGTCAGCTTGTGACTGATTATCATTCACCTGTGTGGGAATCTGCATGTCTGCTCCCATTGGATGACCTCAGTATAAAGATCTGCTTCCTGCAGGGTTTCCTTGGGTTTTCATAGCTTCAGCTTAAGCCTGCCTTGCTGTCGCTTTAGCCCCCGATCGTGTTTCTTGTTAAAGATACTTTGTGTAATGATCGCTGCTGCAGCAGCTATTGCTGGAAGTAGTGCTGCAGCTCAGGCAGTTCTGATGTCTTTCCATGCAAGCTGCATAGCCTTGTCTGTCTTTCCCTGCTGTCAGCTTGTGACTGATTATCATTCACCTGTGTGGGAATCTGCATGTCTGCTCCCATTGGATGACCTCAGTATAAAGATCTGCTTCCTGCAGGGTTTCCTTGGGTTTTCATAGCTTCAGCTTAAGCCTGCCTTGCTGTCGCTTTAGCCCCGATCGTGTTTATTGTTAAAGATACTTTGCTGGTCTTTGCATCATATATTGGTTCATTGCCAATATATATGCATACCAGCACGTTTATTATTTTCCTTGTATTTGTGTTACGTGATACATCAGTGTCGCTGATGTATACGTACACGAACTGTTTATATCCTGTGTTCAGTTAGTCAGTTTTCCAGCACGTTTTGGTAGTTTGCGCGTACCGTGAACACCCGTGCTGAGCTAGTTATCCTGTTCCTGGTCCTGTTTGTGGATTGCGTTCATCTCTGCGAAGAGATAACGAATCCTTCTGAATCCTGTTCTGTTACCGTTTGTGGATTGCGTTCATCTCTGCGAAGAGATAACAAATCCTTCTGAATCCTGTTCTGTTACTGTTTGTGGATTGCGTTCATCTCTGCGAAGAGATAACGAATCCTTCTGAGTCCTGTTCCCTGTGTTACTCCATTCCTAGTCAGCGTTCCTGCTTATGTCATATATCGGTTCATTGCCGATATATACATATGTTAGTCAGACGTAACAAATAGTTTCATTGATAGCTGTAATTGTAATACGCTAGGAAAACATACTTATTGTATATTTATCTGTGTTACGTTCATCTATCTCGATCCTGCTGTTTCCTGACTGTCCTGTCCTGTCTTTGTGAGGCACGCCATCGCCGCAGCGCATTGGCTGCCTCATTCCAGTCTGTCTGGTTTTGGACGCTTGCTGTCGCTAAGTAGCCGCTAGCTAGCAAGCGTTCATTCTGTCTACCTGTCCTGATCTCCTCAGTTCTGGTTTGTGCGCTCAGCGCTACTTTGCGCTGAGACGTTATAACGAAAGCATTGTTTGTGGCTGTCAGATCTGCACCGGCTCTGTGCGCCACAATCTCCTATTGGAGTCAGTCCTCCCCTCCACTATACTAGGGATAGCCTGTTTCCTGGTGCTAGTGTGTGTACCTCCTCCACGCCAGCTCATGCGTTGCATGCTGACTGTGGAGAATACACCACCAAGCCTTACATTATGAAAACCCCATTACCAATCCCCATTGTGGGGGGGATTCCCAGAAAGTATGACACTGTTAATTATGGTTCCTGTTCCTTTAAGAAATTTGAAGAACTTAGCTCTGAAACAGAAAATGAGTTTTTCTCTGAATGTGCCAGGTTCCTGACCAATCCTGATCTCCAAGCGACTCCTGTTTCAACCTGGGCACTCCAACTAAGTTATATTTTGTTTAAAGGGGAATTATTCCAGTGGGCATTTGATGTTCTCAATCATTCCGATTTGAAAGATAGACCGCTGGAATTTCTAGCGTTTGTGATCCATAACTGGTTGCGCATAGATCCATTGCCTTTTCCTCTTAATGAACTCCTGGCAGCAGGCCAATCAGCTGCTCCTTCAATTGCTTGCAAGAATGAGCAGCAAGCAGAAAGTGTTACTGATAATTTTCCTGCAGCTTTGAATAAATCACCAAAAACCGCAAGGTCAAAGGCAAAACGCAAACGTTCTAAGAAACGTGTCCAATCTGCAGAATCGTTATCCTTAGCGACTGAGACCTATAATGAGATTCTGCCATTAACAGATAATGAAATGCAATTGTCTTTCAGGGGAGTTAAATGGACTTATGAAACTACTAATGAACTTTCCACCCTGGCTAGGGAAAATAAAGATTTTTGTTTAAAAGAATTATCTGAGTATGATTATGATGAGATATTACAGAGTATTGAACAAATCAACTTATTTGTAAAGCAAGGAAAGTTTGCATACACTACAGTTCAGCACTTGCTACAGGTATTGGAGATTATTAGGAATAAGGAATCTGCCAATCACCTGCTAATTAACCCAATATATGTCCCTGCTACAATCATATCTGCAAACCATGATTTGCCTGTTAAGTATGCTTGGAATCCTCCATTTGAGAAAGGAGAGATGGAAGCTCTGGTCAATGAATGGAAGAATGATTCAAGTTCATTTTGTCAATTTTACAGTGCAAAAAGTGAATTGGTATTGAATGCATGCATTAAGTCTGCCTATAACCTAATAAAAACTGGTGTGTGTGAGTATGACTTTGTGGCTCCATTGATTGATGTGTGGGAACTGATTTTGGATGATTTTTTTGTGACTCCGAATTCGCAAATTTGGCGTTCTGACCCGCCTGCTTCAGCACCTTTGGCTGATTCAGCAGGTGATTCGGAGCTCTTTTTGTGTGAAATTGAAGTTCCTGCAATTCCACCCTGTACCATGGATAACTCAGTGTTACTTCCCAGTAAAACAGAAGCCACTGATACATTCTTAACCTTGCCCTGCGCAAATTTCTCAGCAGAGAATCCAGAGGTCCTGCTGACTTCCGAGTCCAGCCTAGCCAGTACTCATGACTCTTTGTTTAGTGAAACAGACACCAGAAAAATCTTGCCTGTCTCTGCAAACACTTCTGCAGAAATTACCTGTGTTAATAAAGTTCAACTCCTGTCTGATCCAGCAGATGCGCAAACATTGTGTCTTGATCTTCCTGTTTCTACACCTTGCTCTAGTTTCGTGAATAGCTCAGAGCATCTGCTATGTGAACCTGAAATCGCAGAATTATTACCTTGTTCAGAAAATTTTCCAATAAATTTGCCCTGTACCATGAATTGTGCAGTAGATCTCTCCAATGAAACTCAGGTCACAGAATCATTATGCTGTCCAGCAGGTGCTTCCATGGTTTTGCCCTGCAATATGGACTGTTCAGTGATCCTGTCCAGTGAAGCTGTGGTCGCAGAGTCTTATGCTTCACCCAGTACTTTGGATACTTTAAACCCTCTAGCAGAGGAGGCTGAAGCACTGCTTACCTCAGTTGGTGTTGCAGTAATATTCACTTGTCTAGCAGCTGTTTTGGAATTACAGTCTGCTCTAATAAAACTTGATGAATTTCTGCCCAGCAAAGCAGAAGCCATTGAAATATTGTCCTCGTCAGCAAGTGTGTCAGATACCTTGTCCTGTACACAGTCTGATTTAACCAATGTTGTTGAGTCCCTCTCCAGTGTTGTAACAGCCGAGGAACTCCAGCCCTGTCCTCTGAATGTTTCAGAAGTCTTGCCCTGTAACATGGATAATTCTGATTCTCTGGTCAAAATAATAGAAATCTCAGAATTTCAGTCCGGTCTGATGAGTGTTCCTGAAACCCAGCCCTGTATCCTGAAAGATTCTGGTTCTCTGGCCGCTGTGGCAGAGGTTCCAGAGTCCCCTTCCTGTCCAGGGAATTCCTCAGTTTTGCCTAGTCCAGTGGGGGCTGCTGCAATACTGACTTGTTCTGCAGCGCCTCATGAGCTCCAATCCAGTGTATTAAATGAGTCTCTGTCCAGTCCAGAGGTAGTTGTGGAGTCCCTGTTAGAGTTGGGCCGAACCTCCGATTTTCGGTTCGCGAACCCTGTTCGCGAACCTCCGCGAAAGGTTCGGTTCGCGAAAAAGTTCGCGAACCGCAATAGACTTCAATGGGGAGGCGAACTTTCAAAGTTTTAAAAAATTCTATACACTGCAAAAATGATAGAAAACATGTTTCAAAAGCTCTAATGCCTGGAGTCACACCTAATTGAGTGAAATACACTTTTGCTCGAGGACCCACCCTCCCTCCCTCCCTCCTCCAAGCAAGGTCCTTTATACCATTTGCCTACCTACACTAATTAGTTATGGAACAGCTGCTACACACTCTGCTAGGGAGTTTTTACTCTCCCTCCTCCCACCTCCCACCTCCCACCTCCCACCTCCCTCCTCCCTCCTCCCACCTCCCACCTCCCTCCTCCCACCTCCCACCTCCCTCCTCCCACCTCCCTCCTCCCTCCTCCCTCCTCCCTCCTCCCTCCTCCCACCTCCCTCCTCCCTCCTCCCACCTCCCACCTCCCTCCTCCCACCTCCCTCCTCCCTCCTCCCTCCTCCCTCCTCCCACCTCCCACCTCCCTCCTCCCACCTCCCACCTCCCTCCTCCCACCTCCCTCCTCCCACCTCCCTCCTCCCTCCTCCCACCTCCCTCCTCCCTCCTCCCTCCTCCCACCTCCCACCTCCCTCCTCCCACCTCCCACCTCCCTCCTCCCACCTCCCTCCTCCCACCTCCCACCTCCCACCTCCCACCTCCCACCTCCCACCTCCCACCTCCCTCCTCCCTCCTCCCTCCTCCCACCTCCCACCTCCCTCCTCCCTCCTCCCTCCTCCCTCCTCCCTCCTCCCACCTCCCTCCTCCCACCTCCCTCCTCCCTCCCTCCTCCCTCCAACCCTTCAACCCTTCAACCCTTCAACCTATTCCCTCCTCCCTCCGGGAGGAGGGTGTCTTCTGGCAGGGAATTATACTTTTTTAAAAGCCAGTATATATCATACCATAGCTGGGAATCGAACCCAGATCACACTGCATGGTGGACACGTCAGTGCATCACCCTAAGCACTGTACCACTACAGTAGTAAGTGAAGCTACCGTAAAATGTACCATTAATGCTCAATGCAATAGAACCATTAGGTTGCTTAAAGGAGAACTGTAGTGAGAGGTATATGGAGGCTGCCATATTGATTTCCTTTTAAGCTATACCAGTTGCCTGGCAGCCCTGCTGATCTATTTGGCTGCAGTAATAATAATAATTATAATCCAAACATTTGTATAGCGCTTTTCTCCTGTCAGACTCAAAGCGCTCAAGAGCTGCAGCCACAGGGACGCACTCAAGAGGCCACCCTGCAGTGTTAGGGAGTCTTGCTTTGAACTCCTTACTGAATAGGTACTTGACCTAGCCAGGATTCGAACCCTAGTCTCCCATGTCAAAGGCAGAACCCTTAACCAGTACACTATCCAGCCACTGTCGTGTGAATCCCACCAGAAACAAGCATGCAGCTAATCTTGTCAGATCTTACAAAAATGTCAAACACCAGATCTGCTGCATGCTTGTTCAGGGTCTAGGGCTAAAAGTATTGGAGGCAGAGGATCTGCAGGATAGCCAGGTAACTGGTATTGCTTAAAAGGAAATCAATATGGTAGCCTCCATATACCTTTCACTACAGTTCTCCTTTAAAGGGAACCTTAACTGAGAGTGATATGGCTGTTTCCTGTAAACAATACCAGTTGCCTGGCAGTCCAGCTGATCTTTGTGACTGCAATAGTGGCTGAATCACACCCTGAAACAAGCATGCAGCTAATCCAGTCTGACTTCAGTCAGAGCACCTGATCTGCATGCTTGTTCAGGGGCTGTGGCTAAAAGTATTAGAGACACAGGATCAGCAGGCAATTCAGGCAACTGGTATTATTTTAAAAGGAAAAATCCATATCCTTCTCCGTTTAGGTTCCCTTTAAGGATTTGTAGCATAAAAGCCAACTCACATTGGCTGGGATTCGAACCTGGGTCTCTCTGTATGGTGGACAAGCACACTATCCACTATACCAACTGAAGCTGGCCTGAAAATGCTGGCCTGAAAATGCTGGCCTGAAAATGCTGGCCTGAAAATGCTGGCCTGAAAATGCTGGCCTGAAAATGCTGGCCTGAAAATGCTGGCCTGAAATTGCTGGCCTGAAAACAAGCTGCATGCTTGTTTCAGGGTGTGATGCAGCTTGTTTTCAGGCCAGCAATTTCAGGCCAGCAATTTCAGGCCAGCAATTTCAGGCCAGCTTCAGTTGGTATAGTGGATAGTGTGCTTGTCCACCATACAGTGAGACCCAGGTTCGAATCCCAGCCAATGTGAGTTGGCTTTTATGCTACAAATCCTTAAAGGGAACCTAAACGGAGAAGGATATGGATTTTTCCTTTTAAAATAATACCAGTTGCCTGAATCGCCTGCTGATCCTGTGTCTCTAATACTTTTAGCCACAGCCCCTGAACAAGCATGCAGATCAGGTGCTCTGACTGAAGTCAGACTGGATTAGCTGCATGCTTGTTTCAGGGTGTGATTCAGCCACTATTGCAGTCACAAAGATCAGCTGGACTGCCAGGCAACTGGTATTGTTTACAGGAAACAGCCATATCACTCTCAGTTAAGGTTCCCTTTAAAGGAGAACTGTAGTGAAAGGTATATGGAGGCTACCATATTGATTTCCTTTTAAGCAATACCAGTTACCTGGCTATCCTGCAGATCCTCTGCCTCCAATACTTTTAGCCCTAGACCCTGAACAAGCATGCAGCAGATCTGGTGTTTGACATTTTTGTAAGATCTGACAAGATTAGCTGCATGCTTGTTTCTGGTGGGATTCACACGACAGTGGCTGGATAGTGTACTGGTTAAGGGTTCTGCCTTTGACATGGGAGACCAGGGTTCGAATCCTGGCTAGGTCAAGTACCTATTCAGTAAGGAGTTCAAAGCAAGACTCCCTAACACTGCAGGGTGGCCTCTTGAGTGCGTCCCTGTGGCTGCAGCTCTTGAGCGCTTTGAGTCTGACAGGAGAAAAGCGCTATACAAATGTTTGGATTATAATTATTATTATTACTGCAGCCAAATAGATCAGCAGGGCTGCCAGGCAACTGGTATAGCTTAAAAGGAAATCAATATGGCAGCCTCCATATACCTCTCACTACAGTTCTCCTTTAAGCAACCTAATGGTTCTATTGCATTGAGCATTAATGGTACATTTTACCGTAGCTTCACTTACTACTGTAGTGGTACAGTGCTTAGGGTGATGCACTGACGTGTCCACCATGCAGTGTGATCTGGGTTCGATTCCCAGCTATGGTATGATATATACTGGCTTTTAAAAAAGTATAATTCCTGCCAGAAGACACCCTCCTCCCGGAGGGAGGAGGGAATAGGTTGAAGGGTTGAAGGGTTGAAGGGTTGAGGGAGGTGGGAGGAGGGAGGTGGGAGGTGGGAGGAGGGAGGAGGGAGGTGGGAGGTGGGAGGTGGGAGGAGGGAGGAGGGAGGAGGGAGGAGGAGGAGGAGGAGGGAGGGAGGAGGAGGGAGGAGGGAGGTGGGAGGAGGGAGGTGGGAGGAGGGAGGAGGGAGGTGGGAGGAGGGAGGAGGGAGGTGGGAGGAGGGAGGGAGGGAGGAGGGAGGAGGGAGGTGGGAGGAGGGAGGTGGAGGAGGGAGGTGGGAGGAGGGAGGTGGAGGTGGGAGGAGGGAGGTGGGAGGAGGGAGGAGGGAGGAGGGAGGAGGGAGGAGGAGGTGGGAGGAGGGAGGAGGGAGGTGGGAGGTGGAGGAGGGAGGAGGGAGGTGGGAGAGGGAGGTGGGAGGTGGGAGGTGGGAGGAGGGAGGTGGGAGGAGGAGGAGGGAGGTGGGAGGAGGGAGGTGGAGGTGGGAGGAGGGAGGAGGGAGGTGAGGAGGGAGGAGGAGGTGGGAGGAGGAGGAGGGAGGAGGGAGTGAGGAGGGAGGAGGGAGGGAGGTGGGAGGAGGGAGGAGGGAGGAGGGAGGTGGGAGGTGGGAGGAGGGAGGTGGGAGGAGGGAGGAGGGAGGAGGGAGGTGGGAGGTGGGAGGAGGGAGGAGGGAGGTGGGAGGTGGGAGGAGGGAGGAGGGAGGTGGGAGGAGGGAGGAGGGAGGAGGGAGGTGGGAGGTGGGAGGTGGGAGGTGGAGGAGGAGGGAGGTGGGAGGTGGAGGAGGTGGGAGGAGGGAGGTGGGGAGGTGGGAGGAGGGGAGGAGGGAGGTGGGAGGAGGGAGGAGGGAGGAGGGAGGTGGGGAGGAGGGAGGAGGGAGGTGGGAGGAGGGAGGAGGGAGGAGGGAGGAGGGAGGAGGGAGGTGGGAGGAGGGAGGAGGGAGGAGGGAGGTGGGAGGTGGGAGGTGGGAGGAGGGAGGTGGGAGGTGGGAGGAGGGAGGTGGGAGGTGGGAGGAGGGAGGAGGGAGGTGGGAGGAGGGAGGTGGGAGGAGGGAGGAGGGAGGTGGGAGGTGGGAGGAGGGAGGTGGGAGGAGGGAGGAGGGAGGTGGGAGGAGGGAGGAGGGAGGTGGGAGGTGGGAGGTGGGAGGTGGGAGGAGGGAGGAGGGAGGAGGGAGGAGGGAGGTGGGAGGAGGGAGGTGGGAGGCCAATTAAAATCTCACTAGCAGAGAGTGTAGCAGCTGTCCCATAACTAATTAGTGTAGGCAGACAACTGAGTCAAATGGTATAAAAGACCTAGCTTGAAGGGAGGGTGGGTGGGTCCTCAAGCAGTGTGTTTGACCATAACATGTCTGCTGACAGTGAAATGGAGGGTAAAAATTTTGTTTTTTGATGCGAACTGGGCGAAGCGAACTTCCGCAAACGTTCGCCTGCGGGAGGCGAACGCGAACCACCGAAGTTCGCCAGGAACCGTTCGCCGGCGAACCGTTCGGCCCAACTCTAGTCCCTGTCTGGTTCAGTGCATACATCAGAAGATTTGTCCTGTCTTGTTAGTGCCCCTGAATCTGATTTGTTACTGACTTTGCTGGAATCAGCGACATCTAAGTCTGATCCAGCATTCTCGTGTAAAAGTCCAGTAGTTGCGAAGTTTAGTCATGATGATTTTTTTTTGGCCAGTCCTGGTTTTGGTCCTGTCTTGGCTGACCCTGAGGCTCACAGTTCCTCGACATGCCCAGAGGTTTCTCTTGTGCCGGTGTGCCCAGATGTTCTTTGTGTGCCAGAATGCCCAAGTGTGTCTAAGGTGTTAGCGTGCTCTGATGCTTCCTTAGTGGGAACACGTTCTGATATTGCCAGTCTGCCTGCATGCCCAGAGATGGTTCTGGTCCCTGAAAGCCCTGATATTGATGTTTGTCCTTGTGGCCCTGACTCGGGAATTGCCCTAGGTTCCATAGGGGTTCTTGATGGTTCTCCATGTGAGCCTAAGGGGCATTCTGACCTATGGAGATCTCTTTGGAGCTTCAAGGTGTTCTGGGAGGTCTCTGAGAAAACTTGTCCTGGTGCCTTGGACTGGTTCAACAGTGGGTTTTGTGTTGGTAAAGACAGTACCGGTGGGCATTGCAAAGGCTTTGTCGTTTCTGAACGGTTCCTGGAAGGCGGTGGGTATCGCTCAGGGAGTTTCGGAGGGCTTTCTTCTGGAAATCATGGTTCTGATGGGTGTCACACTGGGGCTTGTAGTACTGATGGGCATGGTTCTGTAGGTTCTGGTTCTGATGGGTCCAGTCTTGTGGGGACTGATTCTGGAATTCGGTCTTGCCGGGCTGTCCCGGTCATCATGAATTATCAGTCAGACTGTTTTGTTGGAAATTTCAGTTTTGAAAAGCGTCTGGAATCCACTTTTAAAGGCGGGGGTACTGTAATGATCGCTGCTGCAGCAGCTATTGCTGGAAGTAGTGCTGCAGCTCAGGCAGTTCTGATCTATTTCCATGCAAGTTGCATAGCTTTGTCTGTCTTTCCCTGCTGTCAGCTTGTGACTGATTATCATTCACCTGTGTGGGAATCTGCATGTCTGCTCCCATTGGATGACCTCAGTATAAAGATCTGCTTCCTGCAGGGTTTCCTTGGGTTTTCATAGCTTCAGCTTAAGCCTGCCTTGCTGTCGCTTTAGCCCCCGATCGTGTTTCTTGTTAAAGATACTTTGTGTAATGATCGCTGCTGCAGCAGCTATTGCTGGAAGTAGTGCTGCAGCTCAGGCAGTTCTGATGTCTTTCCATGCAAGCTGCATAGCCTTGTCTGTCTTTCCCTGCTGTCAGCTTGTGACTGATTATCATTCACCTGTGTGGGAATCTGCATGTCTGCTCCCATTGGATGACCTCAGTATAAAGATCTGCTTCCTGCAGGGTTTCCTTGGGTTTTCATAGCTTCAGCTTAAGCCTGCCTTGCTGTCGCTTTAGCCCCGATCGTGTTTATTGTTAAAGATACTTTGCTGGTCTTTGCATCATATATTGGTTCATTGCCAATATATATGCATACCAGCACGTTTATTATTTTCCTTGTATTTGTGTTACGTGATACATCAGTGTCGCTGATGTATACGTACACGAACTGTTTATATCCTGTGTTCAGTTAGTCAGTTTTCCAGCACGTTTTGGTAGTTTGCGCGTACCGTGAACACCCGTGCTGAGCTAGTTATCCTGTTCCTGGTCCTGTTTGTGGATTGCGTTCATCTCTGCGAAGAGATAACGAATCCTTCTGAATCCTGTTCTGTTACCGTTTGTGGATTGCGTTCATCTCTGCGAAGAGATAACAAATCCTTCTGAATCCTGTTCTGTTACTGTTTGTGGATTGCGTTCATCTCTGCGAAGAGATAACGAATCCTTCTGAGTCCTGTTCCCTGTGTTACTCCATTCCTAGTCAGCGTTCCTGCTTATGTCATATATCGGTTCATTGCCGATATATACATATGTTAGTCAGACGTAACAAATAGTTTCATTGATAGCTGTAATTGTAATACGCTAGGAAAACATACTTATTGTATATTTATCTGTGTTACGTTCATCTATCTCGATCCTGCTGTTTCCTGACTGTCCTGTCCTGTCTTTGTGAGGCACGCCATCGCCGCAGCGCATTGGCTGCCTCATTCCAGTCTGTCTGGTTTTGGACGCTTGCTGTCGCTAAGTAGCCGCTAGCTAGCAAGCGTTCATTCTGTCTACCTGTCCTGATCTCCTCAGTTCTGGTTTGTGCGCTCAGCGCTACTTTGCGCTGAGACGTTATAACGAAAGCATTGTTTGTGGCTGTCAGATCTGCACCGGCTCTGTGCGCCACAATCTCCTATTGGAGTCAGTCCTCCCCTCCACTATACTAGGGATAGCCTGTTTCCTGGTGCTAGTGTGTGTACCTCCTCCACGCCAGCTCATGCGTTGCATGCTGACTGTGGAGAATACACCACCAAGCCTTACACTTTGCTGGTCTTTGCATCATATATTGGTTCATTGCCAATATATATGCATACCAGCACGTTTATTATTTTCCTTGTATTTGTGTTACGTTGATATATCAGTGTTGCTGATATATACGTACACGAACTGTTTATTTCCTGTGTTCAGTTAGTTAGTTTTCCAGCACGTTTTGGTAGTTTGCGCGTACCGTGAACACCCGTGCTGAGCTAGTTATCCTGTTCCTGGTCCTGTTTGTGGATTGCGTTCATCTCTGCGAAGAGATAACGAATCCTTCTGAATCCTGTTCTGTTACTGTTTGTGGATTGCGTTCATCTCTGCGAAGAGATAGCGAATCCTTCTGAGTCCTGTTCCCTGTATTACTCCAGTCCTAGTCAGCGTTCCTGCTTATGTCATATATCGGTTCATTGCCGATATATACATATGTTAGTCAGAAGTTACAAATAGTTTCATTGATAGCTGTAATTGTAATACGCTAGGAAAACATACTTATTGTATATTTATCTGTGTTACGTTCATCTATCTTAATCCTGCTGTTCCCTGACTGTCCTGTCCTGTCTTTGTGAGGCACGCCATCGCCGCAGCGCATTGGCTGCCTCATTCCAGTCTGTCTGGTTTTGGACGCTTGCTGTCGCTAAGTAGCCGCTTGCTAGCAAGCGTTCATTCTGTCTACCTGTCCTGATCTCCTCAGTTCTGGTTTGTGCGCTCAGCGCTACTTTGCGCTGAGACGTTATAACGAAAGCATTGTTTGTGGCTGTCAGATCTGCACCGGCTCTGTGCGCCACAATCTCCTATTGGAGTCAGTCCTCCCCTCCACTATACTAGGGATAGCCTGTTTCCTGGTGCTAGTGTGTGTACCTCCTCCACGCCAGCTCATGCGTTGCATGCTGACTGTGGAGGATACACCACCAAGCCTTACAGGCAGCAGTACTCCAGACCACATTAGAAGAAGTATAGAACCTTACGGGATAGAAGAAATAAGGTTGAACATTTTGTTACAGAGTCTCTTTAATAGGTGCTAAATGTAACCAACACATGCATCTTTCACTATAATCAGAGTTGAAACTGTGCAGAGTGATAGTGGTTCAAAATCTCTTTATTATAACAGTGTGTTTTTCAACCTCTGTTCCATAACTGCATTCTAGGACTAGAAGTTTAATAATAATATTGAAATACAATAACTGGACCTCACCCAAGAACAGTATTTCAGGATCATACTAAACAAGCACAAAAGGAAGCAATAAAAAAGGTAAAACATGAAACGTAAATTGCCAAAGTCATGCAAGCATGCGAATAAAGAATGTAAAACCTGCTATCTAACCCCTGAACAAGGCTTCAGGCTCCCTCATTTATATGTATGGCTGTATGGCTGTAGGACACATGGATCATACAGGCCATGAAACTGTAGTTCTGTCAGAAGTTTAGCTATGTAGCCTGACAATGCAGTTCTTAGCAATCCTCCCAACAAACCCAGGAAGCAAAAGCTGTTTCTGGATACCGGCATTCCATCCAGATCAGTATTACCTTTCTTTACATGATCGCCTGACAGCTGCTCATCCACACAAGTGGTTAGTTTTACTCCATTAATTACATGGATGACATAAAGGTGAACTCAAAGACCGCAGATAGAAGAACGAATTCTACACACCAGCCCCGTGCAGACAAAATAGGGCTGATTTACTAAACCCAGGAGCCTGGCCGATACGCCGCTATCCAAAGAAGCTGAAGATTGCCCATTGAAAATAAATAAATAAATAAAAAGGCCGGCGTAGTGATAAGCATGAATTTTGCATAATCGTGATTTTGAATCGTAATTCGCAATTACAATGCGAAATCGTAATGCGAAATTGCAGGAGAAATCATAGCTAATTTTGTTTTTAAAGTGTAACTGTCGGGCATAAAATCAAAAATCAAGTCTTTATTTTTATCTGGTAAACAAGTAATACGGATGCTAACCAGGCAATCCAAAGGTTAAAATCTCTATTACTTTTCTTTTTTATAAATGATCATTCCCCAGTTTACCTGACTCTTATTTGGTACGTTGCCGCACAAATGGAAGTTGCAGGGCATGCTGGGTTGTCCTTTTTTTGCTTCTGTACATTAGTTAAGTCTGAGGGGAAATAAAGAAGCAAGAAAAGACAACCCAGCATGCCCTGCAACTTCCTTTTGTGCGGCAACGTGCCAAATAATTGTCAGGTAAACTGGGGAATGATCATTTATCAAAAATAAATAGAGATTTTAAATTTTGGATTGCCGGGTTAGCATCCGTATTACTTGTATACCAGATAAAAATAAAGACTTGATTTTTTATTTTATGCCCGACAGTTACACTTTAAACGTTATCAGAAAACGTAATTTTGCAATTTCACATAACTTTTGCATACTTTTGAGCTGACTTTAGCAGTTAGTACCAAAGCCCCCGTACGTGCCATTGTCATCAAAATTGCTACACATGTTAAGGAGAACAGTGGGAATAAGCCAATTCTCTTTCAAAAAGTCATTGTATTTTTTGAGAAAATCGATTTTAAAATGCAAGGAAAAAACATTTTTAAATTCAAAAAAGTTTCAATTTAAAAACCATCTTTCCATTGCATTTTCAAAATCCATTTACTAAAAAACTACAAGGTCTTTTTGAAAAATGTATTTTTTTAACTTATTCTCCTTAAAGGGACTCTGAGCAGTAAATTAATACAAAATCGGAACTTACCTGGGGCTTTCTCCACCCCATCGTAGGTCGGGAGGTCCCTCGGCGTCCCTCTGGCTCCTCTCCCAGGGCCTGGCCAGAAATGGCTCCCGGTGGCACTGGGCCCGAGTGTCGGGCTCCTTCTTCCTGAAAGGTGACACCAGTCGTCACCACGCCGGCCGCCTCGCGCCATCACAATGGTTGGCGTGTCAGTACTGCGCATGCATGGTTTAATCGCGCATGCGCAGTACTGACACGCCGGCCGCCATGATGACAAGAGGCGGCCGGCGTGGTGACGACTGACGTCACCTTTCAGAAAGAAGGAGCCTGACACTTGGGCCCAGTGTTGCCGGGAGCCGCCGGGAGCCATTTCTAAACAGGTCCTGGGAGAGGAGCCAGAGGGACGCCGAGGGACCTCCCGACCTACGATGGGCTGGAGAAAGCCCCAGGTAAGTTACGATTTTGTATTTATTTACTGCTCGGAGTCCCTTTAACACAAGTTGCAATTTCAGTGACAATAGCATGTATAAATATGTAAAATTGGCTCAAAATTAAGCAGAAATTATGCAAAAATTACACGAAATTATGAATGGATTACCTGAAATCAATTGGATGTCAAAATCGTAATTATGTATAACCTATTTGCAAAAATATATGCAAAATTTTGTGTAATCATAATTAGCAGATTACGATCAACACTAGTCCTGCAGGTGTGTCTGTGTGTAGAGATGGTCATGTCTAGGGGAACTCACGGTGAACCATATGATCAGTTTGGTCAGGTGATAGATATGCAAGTCTCTGATTTGCTAGTCATGATCATATGCTAAGCAGAATGTGAGCTCAGCAGATCAGAGCTTTGCAATTCTATCAGCTGATCAAACAAATCACGTTTCTCCATGAGTTCTCCTAGACACGACCATCACTATTTGCGTGCAACTTTGTGATCACACTGAGATGGCATCTTCTCTATGCAGGTACAGATTTTGTTTTAGATCAATCTGCCTACACACAAACAGATGGGAAAAACAGTTTTTACCATATGCCATAAACTTTCTAAACTCTGAAGTCTGAATCTTCTCTGAGATCATTTTTAATTGAACATGCACAAGTCATATTGGTAATGTACAATATACTATTCATTCATGGGTGCAATAAAAATGATACTGCTAATCAACTAACACTGTATACAACCCACCTACAGGAAACCTGAGATGTGTATAATGGGTGAATTTATTCTTACCTGGGCCTTTCTCCAGCCCCATGAATTGCGTGGGCTCTTTTGCTGTCATCTCCGTTCTTTTGCTCAACCCTACCCTAAACCCCCCCCCCCCCCCCCATCTCTGTGGCATTCCCGCAGCTGGGTGTATTCTGCCAGTAGTACTGTGTGTATCACTACTGGAACAGAAGAGAGCGTGTAGCTGGGCCACGTATGTGCAGAAGTGCACGACTGGCCACGACTAAGATTACTGGGGGGATAACGAGTGATCAGAAAGGATAGTGAGGGAGCCCACGCACCTCATGGGGCTGGAGGAAGCCCAGGTAAGTATGACCACTAGGAACCATGACCACTAGGGATGATCAATGATTAATAATTAATACATGATTATGCAAATGTGTGTAGCATGAAAATGGACTGATTGAATCCCATCAAAGTAGAGTTGGATTGACCCAATTTCCATAATCCTGCATTAGCTCAGAAATATTTGCATCTCTTTAACCATCTCTGTGACCTCTTTGCTTCTATAAGGGCTCGTTTCCACTATCGCGAATCCACATGCGTCCAACGCATGCGGATTCGCACATGTAATGCAAGTGGATGGGCCTGTTTCCACTGTAGCGTTGTTGAGGTGCGTTTTTTTCAGCGTTGAAAAAACGCACAACAGAGCCGCAGAATTCGCCTGTGAGTGGAATGTATGCGAATCGCATGCAATGTATTTAATAGGGAAATCGCATGCGATTTCCCCATGCGTTTTTTGCCGCGAATTCGCATAGGTACTAATGTAAATTCACACAGGCAGTGACATGGTTAAAATCGCATATACCCTCACCTATGTGAATTTGCATGCGAATTTGCGGCAAAAAACGCACAGGGAATCACATCCGCATGCGATTTCATCAGCGGTGGAATCCAGGCGATTCCGCACCGCAATAGTGGAAACGAGCCCTCAAAGGTGTTTACTTCTTCAAATTGTAACCAGATCTAACCAATCAATATTTAAAGAAGTTAACTGTTATTTGTAAAGAGCAACAATGAAGCTGAAATACTTTGGAAAATACTGAGAATAATTTTTATATTACTTTTTTGCCTACTTTTTGGTACATTTTCAATTGCAGAGTGCTGAAAAGTTATTTTAAACAGGAGATGAAAAAATATCTCCTAGGAGAAAACTTAGGAGGAAAAGTGAAATGGATCGGGCTCATAATGAGAAGGCAAGATTCAATGTAGAAGACATGGTGGTGGGAAAGATTGAGGGCAAAAGGAGGAGTGGATGGCAGAGAATGAGATGCCTAGATAGTATCATGGTATTTTATTTATTTATTGTATTTATAAAGCGCCAACATATTACGCAGCGCTGGACATTAGTTTAGGTTACAGACAATATTTAGGGGTGACATACAGCAATACGACAAAAGAGGGGGCAAAAGGGGGGGGGGGAGTGGTGCGGCGCGCATAGCACTGCACACCAAGAATTGGGGGCTTGTTGTGCGGTGCCGCGCTGAAAAATGGGTGTGGTCATGGACCAGAATGTGGGTGTGGTCATGGGTGGAGCCAAATTTACATGAATTTAGCAATGGTGGGACATTAGACTAGGACTATAGTAGGAATTAGATTGAGAGTGCCCCCCGGTTTAGGTAGTGACAGGTGCCCCCTAGTTTAGGTAGTGACAGGAGCCCCCCAGTTTAGGTAGTTACAGGTGCCCCCCAGTTTAGGTAGTTACAGGTGCCCCCAGTGTATGTAGTGACAGGTGCCCCCCAGTGTATGTAGTGACAGGTGCCCACGAGTGTATGTAGCGACAGGGACCCCCAGTTTAGGTAGTGACAGGGACCCCAGTTTAGGTAGTATTATGGGCCCCCTAGTTTAAGTAGCGACAGGAGCCCTCAGTGTAGGTAGTGACAGGGTCTCCCCACTCACTGTAGTGACAGCAGCAGCCCAGCCTCAGACCTCAACATCAGCCGGCAACCAGTTAGAGCGGGCACGCGGTACTCCGTGGACACTGTGATGCATATGCAGAAGTGATTTCACTTCCGCATATCAGTGCGGTGTCTGCGAGGCCCTAGCGCCTGCACTCACTGGTTGCTGGCTGATTGGAGGTCTGGCGCTGGGCTGCTGCTGTGACTAGGCAGTGGGGGGCGGACAGGGGAGGGCAGCTGGCGGCCAAGGGGGGCAAGTGCCCCAATTTGCCCAACATGTGGACGCCCATGACAGGAATACATGCAAACCAGGCAAGGTCAGCATCTGCAATGGAGGGGATCCCAAGACAGGAGCTGGAGGAAGCACGGGCAAGTAGATATTTTTTCTTTTCTTCTCGAATGTTTCCTTTAAGGTCATGTTTGCTGAAAATTCTTGTTTTCGAAGCCAATTTTTGCACTTGTGACCACATTGACTTCAATAGAAAATGCATTCGAAATACGAAATTCAGTATTTGCCTGCAGAACGCCGAATTTCGATGGAGTTGGAATTCAGCTGTTTCGATCATCTCTAGCAGTAATATTTGTTTTGCATAACTACAGTATAAGTGTAGTTTAGTTTAAAAAAAAAAAAAAAAGACTAATATACCTTTTCTTGCTTTTAGTTCAGTGTTATTTTGAAGGCTGTCTCTAATAAATGAAAATTATCATTATATTGTATATAGATGCCTATTGCCTAAATGCTCTAGTGAACACAGTAAATCGGGCTACATTATTTTCCTAATAACACCAGTGCATACGAGGTCATTCAGTCACCTCCAGTGTGCTGAGATCTATAGGCCAGGATTATTCAGCAGCGGCTTAATTGGCTGCATATCTGAGATGCGAGTCCCACGGGAAGCTAATGCTCTTCACAACATATATTTGCAAGGGAAATATATAAGAAGCACATTTCCCTCATGCCTTTTTGCATATGTTTGATATCCCCTATAAACCCTGGCAAGGTTATGCAGCGATATGAACCCGCCGGTAAACATCATTGAGATGCATTGCTTCCAAGTCAGCACTTATTATTACTGTGTACTCATGTATATGTGAGCTAATAATGATACTGCTGATATAGCTGATGAGATGAATAAACTCTGTGTAATTATATTCCCCCCAGGAGATCTTTTATATGTGCAGTGATCTCTCTACCTCCTTTGTGTGCTGTAGAAACAAAGGTCTGTCTTTATGACGACAAAGAGCGCCAAGCAAAGTCTGGTGTCTTAAAAACAGCCAAACAGCAACGCCCTTCTGTTATTCTGCCACTATGCTAAATGGTTGGTTGCTAGGCAGGATTGCCACCTCTTGCTATGGGCAAAAACAGGCACCTGCTGGATATGTATCAGCAAAAATTGTCAAATACAAAATGTTGGCATAGAATATCTGCTGATCTCACTGAAGTTAGCTTAAAGAGAGCTCGAGTTGGGCACATAAAATAAAAAAAAAAATGCTGCCTGATCCGGGGGGCTGGACAGATCAGGTAGCCACCACCTCTGCCCTTCCGTTGGCCTGCATCGCTTAACTTTCACTTTTGTGACCTCTGGGGTCACAATGCTGGAAGGCGAGAGAGATTGTCTCTCAGTATGCAGGGAGTCACAAGTTAGCGGAAATTGACACTTTGTGAAAAAAAAAACCAATACAAATCAATTTCCGCTAACTTGTGACAAAAAATAAAATCTTCTATGAACTCGTCATACACCTAACAGAATACCTTGGGGTGTCTTCTTTCTAAAATGTGGTCATTTGTGGAGTTCCTATACTGCCCTGGCATTTTAGGGGCCCTAAACCGTGAGGAGTAGTCTTGAACGCAAATGTCTCAAAATGACCTGTGAAATCCTAAAGGTACTCATTGGACTTTGGGCCCCTTAGCGCAGTTAGGCTGCAAAAAAGTGCCACACATGTGGTACTGCCGTGCTCAAAAGAAGTAGTATAATGTGTTTTGTGGTGTATTTTTACATATACCCATGCTGGGTGGGAGAAATATCTCTGTAAATGACAATCTTTTGATTTTTTTTACACACAATTGTCCATTTACAGAGATATTCCTCCCACCCAGCATGGGTATGTGTAAAAATACACCCCAAAACACATTATACTACTTCTCCTGAGTACGGCGATATGACATGTGTGACACTTTTTTGCAGCCTAGGTGCGCTAAGGGGCCCAACGTCCTATTCACAGGTCATTTTGAGGCATTTGTTTTCTAGACTACTCCTCACGGTTTAGGGCCCCTAAAATGCCAGGGCAGTATAGGAACGCCACAAGTGACCCCATTTTAGAAAGAAGACACCCCAAGGTATTCTGTTAGGTGTATGGTGAGTTCATAGAAGATCTTATTTTTTGTCACAAGTTAGTGAAAAATGAAACTTTGTGAAAAAACAATAAAAATCAATTTCCGCTAACTTTTGACAAAAAATAAAATCTTCTATGAACGCTTCATACACCTAACAAAATACCTTGGGGTGTCTTTTTTCTAAAAAGGGGTCACTTGTGGAGTTCCTATACTGCCCTGGCATTTTACAGGCCCAAAACCGTGAGTAGTCTGGAAACCAAATGTCTCAAAATGACTGTTCAGGGGTATAAGCATCTGCAAATTTTGATGGCAGTTGGTCTATGAGGGGGCGAATTTTGTGGAACCGGTCATAAGCAGGGTGGCCTCTTACGTGACAGGTTGTATTGGGCCTGATCTGATGGATAGGAGTGCTAGGGGGGTGACAGGAGGTGATTGATGGGTGTCTCAGGAGGTGGTTAGAGGGGAAAATAGATGCAATCAATGCACTGGGGAGGTGATCGGAAGGGGGTCTGAGGGGGATCTGAGGGTTTGGCCGAGTGATCAGGAGCCCACACGGGGCAAATTAGGGCCTGATTTGATGGGTAGGTGTGCTAGGGGGTGACAGGTGGTGACAGGAGGTGATTGATGGGTGTCTCAAGGTGTGATTAGTGGGGGGAATAGATGCAAGCAATGCACTGGCGAGGTGATCAGGGCTGAGGTCTGAGGGCGTTCTGAGGGTGATTGGGTGCCCTAGGGGCAGATAGGGGTCTAATCTGATGGGTAGCAGTGACAGGTGGTGACAGGGGGTGATTGATGGGTAATTAGTGGGTGTTTAGAGGAGAGAACAGATGTAAACAGTGCACTTGGGAGGTGATCTGACGTCGGGTCTGCAGGCGATCTAATGGTGTGGGTGGGTGATCAGATTGCCCGCAAGGGGCAGGTTAGGGGCTGATTGATGGGTGGCAGTGACAGGGGGTGATTGATGGGTGGCAGTGACAGGAGGTGATTGATAGGTGATTGACAGGTGATCAGTGGGTTATTACAGGGAAGAACAGTTGTAAATAATGCACTGGCGAATTGATAAGGGGGGGGTCTGAGGGAAATCTGAGCATGTGGGCGGGTGATTGGGTGCCCGCAAGGGGCAGATTAGGGTCTAATCTGATGGGTAACAGTGACAGGTGGTGATAGGGGGTGATTGATGGGTAATTAGTGGGTGTTTAGAGGAGAGAACAGATGTAAACAGTGCACTTGGGAGGTGATCTGACGTCGGGTCTGCAGGCGAACTAATGGTGTGGGTGGGTGATCAGATTGCCCGCAAGGGGCAGGTTAGGGGCTGATTGATGGGTGGCAATGACAGGGGTGATTGATGGGTGATTGACAGGTGATCAGGGGGGATAGATGCATACAGTACACAGGTGGGGGGGACTGGGGAGAATCTGAGGGGTGGGGGGGGGGGGTGATCAGGAGCCCCCAGGGGGCAGTTTAGGGACTAAAAAAAAAATAGCGTTGACAGATAGTGACAGGGAGTGATTGATGGGTGATTAGGGGGGTGATTGGGTGCAAACAGTGGTCTGGGGGGTGGGCAGGGGGGGTCTGAGGGGTGCTGTGGGCGATCAGGGGGCAGGGGAGGGGGCAGATCAGTGTGTTTGGGTGCAGACTAGGGTGGCTGCAGCCTGCCCTGGTGGTCTCTCGGACACTGGGACCACCAGGGCAGGAGGCAGCCTGTATAATACACTTTGTAAACATTACAAAGCGTATTATACGCTTCCTATGCGGCGATCGTCGGGTTAACAACCCGCCGGCACTTCCGATTGGCCGGCGGGTTGACGTCGTGGGTGGGCGGAGCCTATTGCCGGCGGATGCGTGCGCATCCCAGCGCGCGATCCCCGGCAAAACAGTGTCCCAGGACCCGACTCCATTCTGCGTTACGTGGTCCTGGGGCTGCCACTTTGCCGCCGCCAATCTGCAGTAGGCGGTCGGCAAGTGGTTAAAGAAGCAGGCTGCCTGTGTCAGCACATGACGCCTCTATGATTACTTTCCAAGGGTGAATTTACAGTATACTTGATGCTAATGTGAATAAGCCTGGAAACGGTGTTCATGTTCTATGCTGGAGGCCATATAATCCTAGTTTGGCTGGGCACCTATTGGAGAGAGGCTATACATCCCCTCTCTTATCCCGTATCTTACACTCAGCTTCTGAATGTGAAGGAGGACGAGAGAACAGCTTCCTCCTCTGACCTTTTTATCCATGCCATTAAGTACTTAGAGACGGTTCAGAGTTGGGCTCCGTTCCCAGTTCCTCCAGCGTATGCTTAGTCAAGTCACCGTTGCCTGAAGCTTGATAATTGGTCTAGTGTATTACAAATGACTATTGATTTCCCTGCAAGATGCATTTGCTGTCATCAACATTACCCGTAATGGATGTTTTGGCTTCAGACTGACCTGGGCTAAACTAATTCAGGCTCACTCCATGGTGTAATGGGGTGGTCTATAAATATTTTCATCCATTTATACAGATTAATGCGCTCCTCGTAATACCTCCTAAAAGAAAAAAGACATTCTGCTGGGCGTGATCTGAATCCAAACTATTCATACCCGCTGTATAAATAACGAAAATGACTGGCTGGTGATTTCCGTTTCACCAGTGGAGTGAGTTTTAATTATTTACAATAAAAAATGCTATGTTATGCTGTTTCAGGCAAGTTTCACACATGGGGCTTGATTCAGTAAACCGTGATAACTCATATCACGGCTGTGCTAGCGTTTTCGCGCGCATTTTTGCATTTTCCATGCGTTAATCACAAATTTTTGGTACGCAATCAATTAGCGATTGCGTGCGACAACGCTAGCACAGCCGTGATATGAGTTATCACGGTTTAGATTTGAGGACCAGGCCACTCTCCCTGCACCAGTGGCAGATTCTCTCAACCTGGTGGCGGTACTCCTACTCTTCATTTTTGGTAATGAGGCCCACTATGGTGGTGTCGTCAGCAAACTTGATCTCTTTGACAGAGTCTGACGTGGATCTTCAGTTGTTATACGAACAACTGCAGAGCCACGTCAGGCTCTGTCAAAGTGATCAAGTTCGCTGACGACACCACCATAGTAGGCCTCATTACCACATGTGTCGAACTCCAGGCCTGGAGGACCAGATCCATGCCAGTGTTTAGGATGGACTGAGAAAGAAAGGAATGTGTTCTACCTGATGGACCACACCTTTCCTGATTCAGACCCATCAATTCATTTTGGCTGTATCAAAAATGTGTGAGGATCTCGGCTCTCGTAGGATCGGTTTGACATACCTGGTAGAGCCGGGACAAGGCCCTTCAGCACCCAAGGCTGAGACAGCAAAGTGCGCCCCTCCATCCCTCCCACCCCAGCCTTCACACACTGATTCTATTAGACTAATAGTTGCCCCAGAGCCCCCAACCTCCCCAACACCTTAATCTCTAGTTATCTGGCTTGCAGTCACTCTCATGTATCCCCTTTTCTTATTTCTTTCTGCTTCAATTACAATTGGGAATGACAGCTGAATGAATTGTGCACCCCCTCCTACACTGCGCCCTGAGGCTGGAGCCTCTCCAGCCTCTGCCTCGGCCCTGCTGTATACAGGGAGAATAAAAATGGTGACAGTACACATCCTTGAGAGGCCCCTGTGTTGGTGATCCTTGGTTTTGAGAGGATAGCGCCTAGTTTAACAGCCTATCCTCCTCATACCGCCCATAACAAGTTTAGCCACAAAAACACCTGATCTAAAGGATGGACTCCTTTACTGGGGGAAGAGAAGGTTAGTAGTCGGAGCCCCCTCAGATCTCTGGGCCCCCCTACGGTAGCAGGGACTGCTGCCCTGTAGTTACGCCCGCGGTGGTGGAGTGGGCAGGTGTACTAGTCATAAGTTTTCATTTTGCTTTGAATTTTGGTTTAAAAGTGACCAGTTCTCTTTTTCGCAGATGCCGTCCTTGTCATTTTAAAAGAGCAGCTGAGAGTGCTTTATGTCGTTTTTGCATTGGTCATTAAACTTAGTGCACTAGGCAACTTGCATGCTAACATGATGATTGCCCAGGATTTATGGTCAGTGTGCATCATGCACATTTTGAATACATACCACAAAGTGATGATAAATTATGAAACGTAGCAGAGCTGGCATATTCCCAGCTGTTACATGCTGAATGGATGGAATAGAGGCAAACTGCAGCATATATCATCTCCACTTGTCACCCTCCTTGTGGGCTGCAGCATCAGGAGCGCCACAGTCCTGTAGCAGCTGAAAGACAAATAAGCGCGGTGGGTCTTTTGTGATGATTTCTCATCTATCCTCATCAGCTGCTTGTTTGCATTTTTTACTCTATTATATGCTTTTTTAGTGGACCTTTGACCAGAAGCAAAAGATTATAATAGGGCTGTCAAGAGTTTCTACAAGGGGAGAAAAATTAAGCCTGTTTCATGTAAAGAATAATGTTGTTTCCAACCATCTTTTTAACGTAGTTAAACTTAAAGGAAAACTTAAGTCAGGAAAAAAAAATGACATTTACTCACCCGGGGCATCCCTCAGCCCCCCGAAGCTGGATGGTGCCCTCGCAGCCCCGCTCCGATCTTCCTGTCCCCGCTGGCGGCTACTTCCGGGTTCGGCAACAGCCGCCGACAGGCTGGGAACGCGGCTGACTTTCCGCGTTCCCAGCCGCTATATCACCCCCCTATGCTGCTATAGCGTATATATATATACGCTATAGAAGCATAGAGGGGTGATATAGCGGCTGGGAACGCGGAAAATCAGCCGCGTTCCCAGCCTGTCGGCGGCTGTCGCCGAACCCGGAAGTAGCCGCCGGTGGGGACAGGACGATCGGAGCGGGGCTGCGAGGGCACCATCCAGCTTCGGGGGGCTGAGGGATGCCCCGGGTGAGTAAATGTCATTTTTTCCCCTGACTTAAGTTTTCCTTTAAAGAGGCACCACAAATACAGAAGCAGTGGTGGCACTACACTGGGGCATGCTGGGGCACTGGCCCCCGCTGGGAATTAATACGGCTCCCTGAGTGTCCCCTCTGCTCAGTAACATACAGTTAACTGTTTCCAGGCTTTAGGAGTGTACATTGAACAGGATAGGGACTGTAAGAAACTTTCCATGTCAGTTTGAGTCTACATAGGCATTAAGTAAACCAAGGGTCTTATCTATTTGCCATAAATACCTCACAATACTTGCAAGACCCCTTGTAATTAATGTATCTGGATGACACTTACAGTATATTTGTAAAAAAAAATCTCTCTACTGCCATCTCATTGTATGTTCAAACAATTGTCAGTCAACAGGAATAGAGTCTGAAGAAGGTTTACTAGCTGGGAGCTTGCTGTTTTTCTTCTAAATTAGTCAATAAATGGTAGTATCCTGATTCACAACTTCCTGTCTGTAAAATGCAAGCTCTACTCTGCAGCAATGCTTAGCTACTAAGATAAGAAATTACACACATAGGGCTTGATTCATCAAGCAGCGCTGCTAAAGCAGTCCGGCTTAATGAGCCGTAGTGCGCCCTATGTACACCTTACATAGCAGTGCGCGCTGCCACGTAAGGAGTGTGCCTTCCTTAGTTACGTAGCAATGTAAATTAATACAGTAGCGGCCGCGAGTGAAGTATTGCAGTAGCGATACTTCACAGATGCAGGGCCACCCGCAGTTAATGTTACGCGCACTCCTTACATGGCAGCGCACTGCTATGAGAGGTGTGCATAGGGCGCACTACGGCTCATTAAGCAGCTGATAAATCAAGCCCTTAGTGTTTTTCTCCCTCTTGCCTCTTCCTGCTCCCTTTGCTTGTAGAGTTGTGAGACACAGGCTGGGGGCTGGAATGATTTGTCTGTGATCTATTCACACAGGAGCAGCTTGCTAACAAGTAAGGATTAAAGCATGTCAGCCAACTAGCCAATTAGATCTGTAGGTAACTTTTCTTCCATAATAGCACCATCATTTGGACAATCTTCTCTGCTCAAAAGCCTTTGAGTTCTATTTGGATTGTTTACATTTGGTTCCTATCATTGCTGAACTAGTTAGCCTTAATTTTATCACCTGAGTTAGGCAAAAAAAAACATTGATTTTGATCACCCAAATGGGCCCAGCCAGCCATTATGCCCGCTGTGTGCCCTCCCAAAATGTTGAAGCTGAAGCCACCACTGTACAGATGACTGAAATAAGTGTTTTAGGATGCCCAATTTTTATGCTGATTATCCTAGTTTCAGCATCAGAAACACAGCCAATATGTATATATTGCTGTATATTGGTATGTAACCACGTCCTTCCAGTGATGTTTAGCATAGGCCATGATGGAAAGAAGCCTTCTCCTCCCAGCGCTCTCTGGGAGATCAGGTGTTGTTTCTACTCACTTCGGAACACACAACAAACAAACATTCTGCAGTGATGTACCAGTAAAGATGTGGCCACCTGTGATAAATTTAAGAACGTAAATCGGGGGAGGAAAGATTTTACAATGGGCAAACACTGACTAAATAATGTATACAGAAATATTGTACAAAAGAAGCAATTTATTCAATAAGTTATATTCGGTCAAGGTCCTCTTTAACTCAAGAGATGCCCCCAAAAATGTTAGCTTATATAAATAGAAGGAGGGTAACTTACCTCCTAAACATAAAAAGGGCTTTGAGTCAATAGAATGAAGACAAAGGGCCATATCCAATTAATGCTGCGAATACACCATACAATTTTCAGTTAGATTTAACTGCCAGATAGATAAAGTTCAACATGTTGGAAATTTACCTATCTTATCATCTATCTGCCAAGCAATTAGGCATTGTTCTACTCAGCAGGAGATAAACAGAAGACAATGCACCAGAGATAATGACCATTCTCTACAGAAAATAATCTAATGATGCATTCTAACAGAAAATAAAACAGAAAAATCTAACAGAAGAATCTAACAGAAAATTGCATGGTATATTTACTTCAAGGAGATAATTGGCCTCAATTCACTAAGCAGTTTAAACTAGTCTACTGATGGTTTACAGTCTACTGATGGTTTGGTCAGTTGCATCAAAGGGGAATTCACTATTACCAAAAGTTTTTGACCTGTTTTTAGACCTGGTCTAAACCATTTGGTATTTAGGTGGGTAAAGCAGGGGAAATGATCAAAAGATTAAATTCACAAACAAGTAGCTATGATTGATATCCTTCTCTTTTGATGAGCTCTCCTCTACATACAATTAAACTCCTGCATAATTAATTCAAAAGGTTCCATCCTCACATCTAAAATACCTCACAGAATTACTTTACCTACAGAAATCAGCTGGTCTAATCTCTGTCAGAAAAAGTGGGCGTGGTTACTCCTTGTTTGCCTTTGTGAATTGTGTACTTACTGAATGTTAGACCAGGTCTAAAAACAGGTCTAAAATATCACACCAAACCATCAGTAGACTAAAAACCATCTGTAGACTAATCTAAACTGCTTAGTGAATTGAGACCAATGTTTCATCTTATCTAAAAAATTACTTTTTAGTACTTAGCAATTGAAAATGTACTATAAAGTATGTAAAAGGTTAATATCAAACCCATTTTAATTAATTTCTTGCTTGGTGGGAGGTATACAAATATTTTATGAGTAAGGTTTGAAAATATCTACATGGAGAAAACGCTGGAGAAAAGTAAAAAATATTTTTTTTTTAGTCATAGCAGCTTCTATGTTGCAGCCAGCAGGTTGTGAAACTGCCCAGGGGCAAGGGAGGCTGAAGGATCACTGTGTGTCTCAACAAGGTGGAGAAAACGGCTGTGTGTCGCACTGACTATATCAGACCACTGCCTCATCACAGGAGGATGATCATTTTGCCGTTTGGATCCTGACTGAAGTATAATTTGACCCAAAATTCGGCTGTTCGATTCCAGTTTGTCTAGAGCCCAATCCCACCAATATTCTTTTAAACTTCATCAGATTATCCTCTAATGCTTCCACCAAGCAGTAGCTGGTGGGAACAATCAGGGAAGTCTTTCCAACACTGAGAGGGTGGCAGATGTCCTACTAGATCTGGAATTTGGCCAAAAAAACAACAACCAAGCACTGGATTTCTGTAAAGGCCACATAGGCTGTAGCAGCTTCTGCCTAAATTGGTTGGCTGGAATTGGACATGGAAGAGGGGGTTACTGTTTATGGATGTGAAAGCTGAGGAAGAGAAGGCTGCAAATGGAATGGGGAGGCTGCAAATGGGTGAACAACACATGAAAAAGGGCAGTTGCATTCAAGGGAGCTGTACATGAATGAGAAAGGCTGTTGTACATGGAAAATAGGGCTTCACATGGAATGGGAAATGGGAAGGGGATAGCTGAATGATCAGTGGATGCTACTGTATTTTATAGTGTTGTTCAGTTCCTCTTCAGTCATGCCCAACTCTTTTCTACCTCATGGACCACTGCATGCCAGGCCCCTCTCTCCTCTGCTCTTGAAGCTTGTCCAAGCTCATGTTTGTTGCTTTCATGATACTTCATTCTCTGCCACCCCCTCCTCCTTTTGCTCTCAATCTTTTCCAGCCTCAGGGTCTTATCCAATGATTATCTATTTCAGCTTCAGCATTGCTCCTTCCAGAGTTACTTTCTTTAAGGAAGGACTGATTGGATCTTCTTGCAGTCCAAAGGACTCTCAAAGGTCTTTTCCAGCACCACAATTCGAAGGCGTAGATTATTTGGCACGCAGCCTTCCTTAGAGGGCATTAAAAACAAAAACCTGGTAAACTCTTCCTCATGAATCCAGATACCTCCCCACTCAGAACCTTCGCTCCTCCCAGGAGACCCTTTTGTCCTCTAGCTTGGTCACCACCTCTCACTCTCGCATCCTGGTCATGAAGTTTGCAAATGACACAACTATCATCGGCCTCATCGATGGCAATGGAGAAAGTGCTAATCAGAGTTTGATTGGGCGAATCTGCAGCAAGTGCAGGGACAATAAGCTCATCCTCAATGTATCAAAAACTGTTGGACTGATCATAGACTTCCAGAAACACCCCTCCACGCTCCACTCTGTTGTCATCGACGAGACTATAGTTTCTGGGGTATCAGATGTTCATTTCCTGGGCACAACCATCTGACAACTTGAGATGGGGACAGAACACTACCAAAATTCAGAAGAGGGCACAGCAGAGGTTATTCTTCCTGCAAAAACTGAAGAAATTTGGAATGCCATGCGAGCTGCTGACCAGCTTTTACACTGCTACCATAGAATCCATCCTCTGCTCCTCCATCATAGTTTGGAATGCAGGTGCAATGGCCAGCGACAGGTACTAACGCCAAAGAGTGATCAGCTCTGGGGAAAAAATCATTGGATCGATCCTGCCGCCTCTTGATCGCCTGCACACGGCAAGAATGAAAACAAGAGAACACTAAGATCTCACGTGACCCCTCCGACCCGGGCAATCGGTTCTTTGAGCTCCTCCCATCAGGCCGCCAGTATAGGACCAGCCTCTCTAGAACCAACAGGCGCTGGAACACCTTCTTTCCTCAGACGGTCCTCCTGCTGAACTCTGCCTAATCCACCCCCACCCCTGTATTACTGCCTGCCCTGTACATTCCTCCCAATGTTGCAAATGACTGTCTGCATGTATGTTTGTATACCTCTATTGTTGTTGCTGTTGTGTTGCTGGTCTGTTTGCCCAATGCTTGTCTGTATGCCAATGCCATGTGTACCGAAATCAATTCTGGGTACAACAACTCATTGTACTCAGTGAATAAAGCTTGATTCTGATTCTCACGAGGGGCCACTCTTCTTTTGAACCCTCTCCCACTGCTTGTCCATCATGCTCCAAGCCTGGAAATCTTCAAATGTATCCTCAAAAACACACCTTTTCAGACTAGCCTATAAGTTACTATAGGTAGCATTGGAGGTTCACTGCCTCATCCACTAACCCTTGTGTCTCTTTCCCTATTGTTTCCACCCCACTACCCTCTAGATTGTAAATTTGCAAGGGCAGAGACGTCCTCTATTGTTTCTTATTTTGCTGTGATTTGCCATATGAACGTGTATCAATTTTAGTGCTATCTCAATCCACACATGAGCTATGTATGTATTTGTACTTGTATTGTTCGTTGTCATGACTGTACAGTGTCTTGAACTTCTCATGTACGGTATGTTCCCCAATATTTGTTTTATACTCTGTATGGTGCTATAGAAGATGTTGGCGTATATAAATAAAAAATAATAATAATAAGTTCTTCCCATATTCTTACATATTCCTCTTTGCCACCTCATGAGGCTGGAAGGCAAGTCCCATCCAACGCTCTGCCTCTCGGAAAGAGTTTGACTGACTGCTTTGGGTGACGGCACTTGGCACCGGCTTCCTGAATAAGCCGGACGGTCTTACAGTAACCACCACAATCAAACAGTGTAACCGTGCCACTTCCCCCCAACATTCCCTGGCTTAACATTCCATGGCAAGCCATCGCCATTAGATAACTCTTCTGTGCAGCGCAAAAGCAGATAAAACACATCTGGCTCTGACTGAGAAGAAATGAGCCGCGTTAGTCCTCAGCCACGGGACAATGGACCTATTTGTCACACTGCGTCTGAGCACTGTGTCAGGCAAGGTCCTGTCATGCATTTCTCATAAATTCAGATCAGCAGCTGTCAATGTTAGCAAATGTTGCTTCCTGTCCGGCTGACCAAAGGTTCTTTATTATAGAGTGTGTCATGTCATCCTGGGACGCCGCTGTTTTCTCATTTCATCAGATCCCCGTCTCGTATACGCATGTCCTCTGCAGCACAAGCTGTTCCCGGTCCATGCAGGTGGCCTCAGTGCTTGATAGCTTCATTTCTCCTATAGCAAAATTATTTTTGCTATTGGTGACATTATTATCAGGTAAAGCTTAATGGGGAAGTCGTTTTTGCATTTAGCTTTGATAAATGTTAACGTTGCAGATTAAAAGCGCTTTCGGCCATATGCTGCAACTTTAAAGCGGATCTGAACTCAGAACTTCCTCTCTGCTCTAAAAGATAAGCAATAGCATAATAACCTTTAAAGAACAACATGTCTGTAAGGTCCGCTGTGCCTGTTCAGGGGCGGAATGCCGAGACTCGTCCTGTAGCTCCAACTTCCGAGTCTCGCCAAGCCACTGACATCAGTGGAACGCAGGAGACTTCTCAGACCTCATTGGATAGATGGAGGACGTGTTCCCAGTATGCGCTCCGCAGATGTAAGCAGTAACTCTGACGTTCATGCTTGCGTGATCAGCTGACACGCTGGATTACTATTGGTTTGTTTTCAATTCTGCTTTTTGTTGATTGGTTAGTTCTAGTATTTAAACCTGGTGAGCACCCCTAGTCATCACCCATGATAGCATTTAGCTGTGGCTTGTTGCTGGGTAGCGCTCACTGTCATTATTGATTCCTGTTTCCAACCTCTGCCTTGTATCTTGACCACGTTTAACCTCTGCTTGATTCCTGTTGCCAACCTTGCCTTGTTCCTCGACTACGCTTTGCCTTGCCACCTGGATTGACCTTTGCTTGGACACGGATTTACATGAACTCTGCCTGGACTGACTACGGCTTGCCTTGGAAAGCTCGTATCTGGACTCCCTCGCTGTGACTAGGAGCTCCTGGCTCTTCTGCCACATGACTCACTCGTCTGGATAGCCTCACCCACTAGGCCTCAGGTGACTATCTTGCATATATATATCCATTGTGCCCATAATTGCATTGCCAGGAATTATCAGGTTCTGTCTGGTGAATTAGCTATCTGTCAGACTGTATGCTACATCTACCTGCAGGGTGTATTGTAGTATTGTTTAAGGTAGGAATTTGCACAGGTGTTGCGGGCTGGGCTCTGGGTCAGTCATATGGGCATACAGTCTGAACTGTGGTTATTGACAAGACAAGCCTGACAATGTCTCAGCTGATACAAATCCTGCAATAAATCTGCAATGTGTCTACTTCCTGCTTTCATGAAAGAAGACACATTGTTTACATCCTGCGTTCACAAATTAGCTACTCTGCCAAGACAGCCAGGTGACACAGCTGAGTTCTCAAATTACACTGGTGATTAGTCACAGATGAGGGGAAATTCTACAGGCTAAACTCCCTAAATACATACAGGGTGCATTTCTCTCTGTTTTCCTTCTGTCCTGTGCAAGAGTTCAGGCCCACTTTAATGTTGCAGATTAAAAACTCCTTTGACCATATGCTGCAACTTAAACGTTGTTGTTTATTTTTTGCTTTATATATTAGCAACACTTATGTTAATGACTTGAAGAGGGGGTGGCTGGATGCCTTGAAAAGGAAACAAAGATACAGCAGAAGCCCAAATAGTGTAATATGCCAACAAACTGAGAAAAATGTAATGAAAGAAAAATGATACTCACAAAGGTAGGTTGCACAAGGGGGCAACCAACCACTTGAAGCAGGTGGAGATGCAAAAACCCGACTCCAGACGGATGTCCAGAAGATAAGAGGCGAGGAGAGGCATACCTTTCCGTATCAGATCGGGTGCATAACCATGGATACCAAGCAACATCCCATCATAGTCCAACAGTAGAAGAGATTGGTTAGCATTCCAGCTTCTCCATAAGCAAGGTTTATTCTCCAATCATGTGTCATCACCAGTTATGTGTCATTCTCCAATCATGTGTCATCACCAAAGTTAACAATTGTTCCAGGGCCACATAGGGTCCCCTTCATCAGAACAGTGCAGACACATAGGGTCCCCTTCTTCAGAACAGTGCAGAAAAAGTCTGCACTGTTCTGAAGAAGGGGACCCTATGTGGCCCCGAAACAATTGTTAACTTTGGTATTGACACACGATTGAAGAATAAACTTTGCTTATTGAGGTGCTGGAGTGCTAACCAATCTCTTCTACTGTTGGATGTCCAGAAGATACTGGATGCGTTCGCTCTTTTAGGAAGATACACGGGTACTAGATGTGGCAAAACCACAAAAGACCAATAACACCCATCCAAAGGAGGTTGAGAAGCACAAAGGGGGGTAAGAGGCACCCAGTGGTGTATAAAACTAAGTTAAAAACAACTAAGATTAAAAAAAGAGGTGGATTACCTCAAAAATGACAACTTCATTCAACAATGAAAAAAATGATGCACTGGCAACGCGTTTTGTGGGTTTGAGCCCACTTTCTCAGGCCAATTAAAGTGCCAAAACACTAATTGCTCGGCTGAACTGAGTGCGTTGGCACTACAACTGACCTGAGGAAGTAGGCTCAGACTTATGTATGGTGTGAACAGGTCCTTACAAAAAAGCCAGGAGAAAGCAAGACCCTGAATGCCCATGGATGAGAGAATTTGGAGAAGGAGAGGGTGGTCCACTGTGTGGAAAGCGGAAGCGAGATCTAGGAGAATGAGAACAGAATAGAGGCCTTTAGATTTAGCAGTTGCCAGGTCGTTGGTTACTTTGAGTAGGGCAGTTTCGGTTGAGTGGCTGGGGTGGAATCCAGATTGGAGGTTGTTAAAGAGACACTGAAGCGACAAAAATGATGATATTATGATTTGTATGTGTAGTACAGCTAAGAAATAAAACAATAAGATCAGATATATCAGTCTAATTGTTTCCAGTACAGGAAGAGTTAAAGAGTAACTGTCAGGCTGCAGAAGCTAATTTAAACCTCTATTCTCCTGTGTTAAACAGTTTAGAAGGAAGCCCAAAAGCCATTAGTGAAGATAAAAATCTCAGTTACCTTTGATGTGTGCTTATCAGCAAGGCTGTTAAAACCCAAGAGGACGCAAGCCGCATACTATACTGCAAAGCATTCTGGGGCCCTCCCCTCGGCTGCTAATGAGACGTTACAGCAGCTTGTAATCAGTCCAGCACGTAGCACTGATAAATCTCCGGGCAGAGTACACTGCAGGAGTCAGCTATTGTTCCTAGCCACATGGCTCATTAATATTCACTGCACACTGTGTTGTTCAAGTAGGAGCTTATCTGTGATCAGGAAGCAGGCAGGACATGACGACACATTTGACAGAAAAACATGGAGCCTGCCATGAGCTGTCAGGAGCATCTATCTCTGCATATACTATATACAAATTCTGTGAAATCCAAACGTGGACAGTGAAATGCATATGTAATGTAAGTACAGCCAATCTTTAGCTACTGATATATGTGTTTATTTTCTCTGAGACCTTATACCTAACAGCTCCTCTTTAAGAAACTCTAGTTGTTATCTATATGCAAACAAGCCATTAATCTCTACGACTTTTAAAGTCGTGGAGAGGGCTGTTGTCTGACTTTTATTATCTCAACTGTAAGTGAACTAATTACTTTTTCTCTACCAGAGGAGAGGTCATTAGTTCACAGACTGCTCTGAAATAATCATTTTGAATGCTGAGTGTTGTGTAAACTGCACATATTAGAGAATGATGCAATGTTAGAAAAAACACTGTATACCTGAAAATAAAAATATGAGGATATTTTCTTTGCTGCTAATCTTCTAGTAATTATTCATAGTACACAACCAATTCACTATATCATATATTTTTTTTCGCTTCAGTGTCTCTTTAAAACAGAGAATTATTGGTGAGGTGACGGATTCGATAATCCCATGAATAAGAAGGTGTACAGTTGTTCCTAATAAAGTGCTCAGTCAGTGTATCTGCAGAAGATTAAGGCAGAAAATGGTTGAAGCAAGGGCTCCTGGTGATTTGAGATTTATGTGACATGATGAAGCTTCTACACAGATAAGGCAAGGTCCATGGCTGAATGCTTGCACAGGACTAGGTAAACATTTGCGCCTTGAGTCAGGGTTTAAAATAAGCGTTGCATTCATAATCCTGTTTTTTTTAAGGTATTTACGTCATATATACATTGTTTAAAGAAACATTACATTTTTAAATTATCCATACATAAACATAACGCTGCCTATAACTACAGGACATGTTTGCTACTGTCGACGGCTGGGATTGCAGCACTGCAGGGAAAGGTGGGAGGTCCCCTTGCAAAATATGTAAATGCCAAATATACTTACACTAAACATATCAGCAAGCCATAAAACAGTTTATGTGGCTGTAATGTGTTTGACAACCAAGTCTGTGAGAGGAACATACAGTAGGTCTGACTAGAATGTGAACTGTACATGTTCCATGGACATTACATTTCATAAAATTGTTTTTTACGAACCGCTTCTGTCCTTATCTGCTAAAATTACTTATTTGTTGATTATTAATTATGTTGTTAAGGTTAAGTTTCCACATGTGGGGTTGGGAAAGTTGAGTTGCCTGGCACTTATACTGGAAGTGGGCCATCTGGCTGCCTTTATGTGTGTGTGTGTGTGTGTGTGTGTGTGTGTGTGTGTGTGTGTGTGGGGCGGGGCATCTGGCACCTATACTGAAGTACTGAGGGAATTCATCTGCCCACCTATACTGGGGGGTGTCATCTGGCCACCTACACTGGGGGGGGGGGGGGGTTTGTTATCTGGCTACCTATCCTGGGGGAGGGGGATAGTTATCTTGCTGCCTATACTGGGGGAGGGGATAGTCATCTGGCCACCTATACTGGGGGGTGTCATCTGGCCACCTACACTGGGGAGAGGTTGTCATCTGGCTACCTATACTGGGGGGGGAGGGTGTCATCTGGCTACCTATACTGGGGTAGTCATCTGGCTACCTATACTGGGGGGAGGGGGGGTGTCATCTGGATAACTATTCATCACTGTCCTAGTGGATATAATTAATAGATTTGACATTTGATTTGGAATGAACAATGCATCGAATAAAAATCTACTAAACAATTAAGTCCCTCTCAATCACTCTGATTATTTTATCATTTGAACCACAACCAGGATTTTGGGAGAAGCACAGGATCCACGGTTCCCCGATCTACTACAGACATCCTAGTGTATGGCCAGCTTTACAGAGTTTGCGTTCCAGCTATCTGCCAGCAGCACATAAGGAGTTAAGGTATGCATGTTGCTGGAACACTTGGTAATCATTCTTTATACTGTGTCTGTACACATAACATGCTGAGGCCTGGATCAGATACAGAGCCTTATAGGTACTTTCAGTTGTGTGATATCTGTATCTCTGTGTATTTTACCTGCTGGGACTTTGCTCTGTTATACCTTCCTATGGTCTTCCTAGTGCATAACCTCTGAATAAATACACAGGTATTTGTTTATTTTTGTTTATTTTCTTAGGAAGGGAAGATCTATTCTACACCCAGCTACTATTACTGGATATAATCGGATTGAGCAATGTGTAACCTGTTGTTCCCTGCAGTGTCTCATAAGTGTTAAGTTGCCTAATCTATTATATATTTAAAGAGAACCTGAGGTGAGAGGGATATAGAGACTGACATGTTTATTTCCTTTTGAATAATGCACATTGCCTGGCTTTCCTGCTGATCCCCTGCTTCTAATGCTTTAAAGAGAATCTGTACTGTAAAATTCTTACAATAAAAAGCATACCATTCTATTCATTATGTTCTCCTGGGCCCCTCTGTGCTGTTTCTGCCACTCCCTGCTGCAATCCTGGCTTGTAATTGCCATTTTTATGCAGTGTTTACAAACAAAAGACATAGCAAGTGATAGACTGAGAGTAGCTCAGGGTGTGAGTCATACAGAGTGTGCAGGGGGCGTGGAGAGGGTGTGTATAGCTTCTATCCAATCACAAGCGGCACAGCACATTCCAGCCTGACTGCCTGAGCCCGAAAGACCCGACAGAGGAGAGAAGATTAGATCATATAACAGAGATAATACAGCCACTGTGCAACTAGGAAAGGCTGCAGTAAGACAGAGCACATTAGAACAGCTATAGGAACTTATAGGATAGAAGAAATAAGGCTCAAAATTTTGTTACAGACTCTCTTTAAAGCTATAGACCCTGAACAAGCATGTAGATCAAGCGCTCTGACAAAAATCTAATTGGATTAGCTGCATGCTTGTTTCAGGTGTGTAAATCATACACTTCTGCAGCCAAAGAGATCAGCAGGACGCCAGGCAACTGGCATTGCTTAACCTCTTGAGGACCACAGGCTAACACCCCTCTAGTGACCAGGCCATGTTCAGGCCATTCAGCACTCTGCAGCTTTAACAGTTTTCCGCACGGCCATATTCACAAATGAATCTTGTCTCCTTTTCTTGCCACCAACAGAGCTTTCTGTTGGTGGCATCTGACTGCTGCTGCGATTGTCATTTAAAATTACATTTATGGTTGGTTTTTTTTTAAAAAAATGGCCTTTTTGATTTACTCGCACCTTCCCTTCTCCCCCCCCGAGAGCCAATCAGTGTGATCGCCTCTCATAGGCATCAGTCTATGAAAGGGATCAGTTTGTGAGCCACTCGAGGGGACAGCTCAGTGACTGAGCTATACCCAGTACAGTGCTGCACTAGATTGCAGCACTGTACAAACTAAATAATTTTTCCTAACAGCCTGCCAGGTTGCGGCTGGCAGGCTGATCATGGAGCTCCGCTCTGTGTCTCGGCAGGGAATGATTGTGCATGCGCACACATTCCCTGCTAATCTCCACCCCCAGGACATTAGGCCGTTCTGCAGGAGCCACTCTGCGGCTGCCAACTTTGCGTGAGGCGATAGCAGCGGGGTTAAAAGGAAATAAATATGGCAGTTTCCCTAGGTCTCACACCTAGAGTCGATTTAACAGTTTCTTAATTTAAAAAAAAATTGCTAGGGAACAGAAAAATTATGCTACCCCTTAAAGAGAAACTGTAACCAAGAATCGAACTTCATCCCAATCCGTAGCTGATATCCCCTTTCCCATGACAAATCTATTCCTTTTCACAAACGCATCATCAGGGGGTTCTGTATGGCTGATATTGTGGTGAAACCCATCCCACAGGAAACTGTGAGGACCATGGTACTGGCAGTTTCCTGTCTGTGAATCTCGTTGCATTGTGGGAAATAGCTGTTTACAGCTGTTTCCAACTGCAACAAAAAAGCAAACAGCATCTCCTTCCACTAACATAACCTGCCAGCAGTAAAAATGTCACCATGTGATACAAGTCAGAATGTAAATCAGGGAGAGTAAAGCTTTTACAACGGGCAAACACTGACTAAATCATTTATATATAATTGTTGTAAAACCAAAGCACTTTTTTTTATTACATTATTTTCACTGGAGTTCCTCTTTAAGTTTGTGCTTCTGGGAGTGATTTATCTTTAAAATGCTGATGTTAATGCCTACCCCTCTGCTGTCCATTATAATTATTATTATTTTTGATTTATATAGCGCCAACATATTCCACAGCGCTTTACAAAGCACAATAAGACGACAAGGGGAACATAGGTACAACCAAAAAATGTGCAGCAGAGACTAAAGCAGCACAAATATTGCAACAAGAACAGTAAACATTAGGAGGATGACCCTGCCCATGCAAGCTTACAATCTAATCATTCCCATGGAAGGAGGGGACAGCTTGGCCACACCTCCTGAAGTCCTGCATTATGCTGGGAATACACAATGAGATTTTTCAGCAGATTTACTGTCCGATCAATTTTCCGATTGATTTCTATTCAATCTATGAGAAATCAATCAGATCGGACCTTTCAGAAATTCAGAAAATCTATCTAACCATCTATCTGCCAAAAAATCTCATTGTGTATTCCCAGCATTAGAGAGATGCTGTGTGGCATGCCTCCTCTTGTAAGATCAAAGGAGATAGGAGGCCAACAGGAAGCACTGCCTGTGTCACATGACCACACTCTGAAATCCAGATATTTTGATATTTGTGTTGCCTGTTAACCAGCCAACCCAACCATTGCCACATAACGCCGATACTTTGCTCACTCAACTGACTACCCATAAAATAGAGAATCCTACTAAAAATTGGCAAGCGAACATTCAAATCTCTACATGACAAAGCCCAGGATGCCTGAAGGATTTGTTGCAACTGCATCACACCTGCCACAACCTCAAATCTACAGGATCTAATGACTTGACCACCCCCAAAGTCCAACTTAATACCTTCGGAGCTAGAGGCTTCAGTCATGCTGCCCCTACCCTCTTGAATGCTCTGTCACACCCAATCAAAACAGTTCCAACCTGGAGGTGCTTAAATCAAAAAACTGAAAAGCCACCTGTTTGGTCTGGCATTTATGATCACATAACTTTTCCCCCTGTAAACACAACACTACGTACTGATCTGAGACAAGCCTATAGCCCAATCTACACGATACGATTCTTTGTACGATTCGATTACGATTCTATTTACGATTCGATTAAATCTGACATGTCCGATCAGGATTCGATTCGATGCAATTCGATTTGCCATTGTTTTGCAATTGCAAATCGAACTGAATCGAATCGAATCCTGATCGTACATGTCGGATTTAATCGAATCGTAAATAGAATCGTAATCGAATTGTACAAAGAATCGTACCATGTAGATTGGGCTTTGTTTTGGGTCCTATGGGAGAAAAGCACTTCACAAATGTTGTTGTTGTTTTGTAAAAAAGAAAAACATGTAACTTAGGTGTATGTAAGTAATGAGGGGGAGGGGATACAAGGTAGGGGCCTATAATATATTCAACTAGAGTTGGGCCTAACCAAAACAAATTCAAGTGGAAATCCAGCATATTCAGTATTATTATACCACAAGTTATAATTACCTGCTGTGTCTTTACCTGTGTAGCCCTGCCCTTTGCTAAAAAAACACTATTGGATTTCTCTATCTCGAATAGAGAAAGCCCAGTGGCGTTTTTAGCAGGGGGCGGGGCGATGCACTGGAAGCGTGCGGCCCTCGAGCTATGGGAAGGATTTTGGAGGTAGAGGCACAGCGGGTAAGTACATCTTGCGGTAAGAAAAGGAACCCTTGAATTTATAATTGACGTTGGATTTCTGCTTTAAAGCGGGATTGTCAGTCACAAAATCAAATTCCATTTACTCACTGCTCTGTGTTTATTATGTAGTCTACATCCTGACCCTGCATTGCAAGCATTCCAATAGTCATAAATGTTTCTCCTGTAATGAATCTTATCTCAGTCAGCCTGGCTCTATTTTGGTACTTTGTCGGGGAGAGGGAAGCTTGTTATCTCCCCTCCCACATTCATGCTCCTCACTGATTATCTGAGTGCAGTTCAGTGTGGCACGAGATAAAAACAAGGAACACCAAGAGCCCCAATAGTGTAATATGTACTGGTAAATGGTTGCTAGATAGAGTACATATTAATACTCACAAACCAGGGTTACCATTAGGCAACCACTGTAAAGGCAGGTGGGGAGATTTTCCTGACCCCACTCAGAAATAAGAAGTCGCTCTCTGTAGATGAGAAAATATTATGCAGGAGAACAGTGGCGCCAAAAGGATAAAAGGAAGCTAAATGAGCTTAAAAACCAAATTCTTGGTAAATAGAGGAGGTAGTGGTGGACTTACCTCCTCCAAGTAGACACACAACGACTGTAGTAAAGACAGTCAATATATTTTATTTATGAACACCACCACTACCCCCTCTATTTACCAAGAATTTGTTTTTTAAGCTCATTTAGCTTCCTTTAAAGAGACTCTGTAACATTAAAAAGATCCCCTGGGGGGTACTCACCTCGGGTGGGGGAAGCCTCCGGATCCTAATGAGGCTTCCCACGCCGTCCTCTGTCCCACGGGGGTCTCGCCGCAGCCCTCCGAACAGCCGGCGACTGTGCCGACTGTCAGTTCAATATTTACCTTTGCTGGCTCCAGCGGGGGCGCTGTGGCGACTTTCTGCACGGAAATAGACGGAAATACCCGATCTCCGTCGGGTCCGCTCTACTGCGCAGGCGCCGGAAACTTGCGCCTGCGCAGTAGAGCAGACCCGACGGTGATCGGGTATTTCCGCCTACTTCGGCGCCGAGAGGCATCAGAGCGCCTGCGCAGGAGCCAGGAAGGTAAATATTGCGTCACGGCTGTACGGAGGGCTACAGCGAGACCCCCGAGGGACGCAGGACGGCGTGGGAAGCCTCATTAGGATCCTGAGGCTTCCCCCACCCGAGGTGAGTACCCCCCAGGGGCCGTTTTGTCGTTACAGTTCCTCTTTAATCGGTGTGGCACGAGGCTGAGAAAGAAAATACACCTCCCCCCTGTGCAGAAGCTGCTGAAATATGATCTATGCTGTGCTAAAATGTGTTTACAAAGCAAGCTAGATATGACAGTGCAGTTTCTAGGAGGAAAAAAGAGTAAAGGAGGAAATGACATCAGGATTGGCTTCAGTCAGAGGCAGTAAAGATGGAAAATGCCTTGAACAGTTTTCTCTTTATTTACTATAGAAAATACACTAGAAATCAAATGTACAATACAGTATGTTATGTAAGTAGAACAAGAATTTACCTACTTACATATGTTTTTATTGTGTAAACAAGTATTTACCTACTTATGCATGTATTTTTTCACCTGGGATAGTATGGCTGTCCCTGCTTCTTTAAGTTGTAATAAGAACGATCAACAATGTTTTTTTTATTTATGTAGTTGTCTTTTATGCTTTATCTTTGTGCTGAACATATATTTGTACATGAAAAATGTAAAATAAAAATTTACAGTGACAAAAAAAGATTTTTTTCTCATTTTACTGCCCTATTCACAGCATTGTTGGTCACAAAGGCAGAGTCGCCTTTTAGAATTAAAGTAAACCCGAGGTGAAAATAAACTGATGAGATAAACAATTGTATTAATCCTCCTGCTCCTAAAAATGGCAATTTTTTTTAGATGTTTCATGGTTTTATTTTATATTTCAACATTTACGAAGTAGATTGAATATTTTGTTGTCTCTGCTCAGTGGCAGCCAATTAAGTGTACCTGAGTGAAAATACATGAACTAATGACCTGTTCCTATCTGCCTCTGCTCTCAGGAGTTGTATTCTGCTAGGAAAACTTTTATGGCTGTACTTTGCGTATCAGTGATGTGTACTATAAACCTACCGACAAGGTACAGACAAGACAACAGCTGTCACTTCCATGGCTAAAAATTAACCCTTTCAGGCAGCAAAATAAAGCAAGTAAAACAGCTTGGTCATTAATATGTTTTGCACTCTACATACACGTTTATCTCATCATGTCACATGTCGCCTCGGGTACACTTTAAAGAGGAACGGTCACGAAAATCTTAACATTTAAAACACATACAAATAAGAAGTTCATTTCTTCCTGAGTAAAATGAGCCATACATTACTTTTCTTCTATGTTGCTGTCACTTACAGTAGGTAGTAGAAATCTGACAGTACCGACAGGTTTTGGACTAGCCCATCTTCTCATAGGGGGGTTCTCAGGGTTTTCTTTATTTTTAAAAGCACTTAGTGAATGGCAGTTGCTCCGTTCAACTGCCAAAATAGTGTACAGCGAGCAGGGAGGTTGGCCAGTATCTTTGTATTAATCATTTTCAGGGAAGGTCTCTATAAAGAATAAAGGCCAGGCTGAGAATCCTCTATAGAGAGATGGACTAGCCCAAAATCTGTCAGTAATGTCAGATTTCTGCTACCTACTGTAAGTGACAGCAACATAGGAGAAAAGTAATTTATGGCTCATTTTACTTTAGGAGTAATGTACTTGTTATTTGTATACATTTTACAATTAAAGATTTTCGCAATGGTTCCACTTTAAGTAGAAGTCCTTGTATTATCTTGATAGGTTGCCATGGATGGGACTTTGGAGCTCCTATATATTTTAATAAGCACATTATGAGCCCACAGTAAAGAGCAAAGCAATGGCTCCATTTAGAAGGCAGAGAAAAATACTATATTTGAATATATTTTCCATTTCAGAAATAACCCCGGTGACGTCCTCTGGAAAGACACAGATTCCAGCCGGAGATTACCGGTCGCTTCTAGCAACCTCCAGGAAACTGCGTGCAACTATTTTAATGAGATTAAAACGATATACATAGCATGGCGAGATCAAGTGTCATCCCTGCAGTCTTATTCACCCATCGACTTACGCTGCAGTAAAATAACAATCTGCAAGGGGAGAGATTGTTGTCTGCAGTGGGAATATGTTAAAGTGCACCTGTCAGTGTTTTTGGGAAGTGGCTGTACAGTATGCTACCATGGCCAGATGTTTTTTGCATGTTATTATTATTATTTATTGCATTCATAAAGAGCCAACATATTACATAGAACAGGACAATAAATAGGGATATATACAATGTTAACAGAGACACTATACTCGGGATGCTTATTTGGATTTCGCAGAATTTAAAACTGCATTTTTGAGCGGAAATTTTAGGCCAATCACAGAACTCGGAAGCACTGGACCAATCAGAAAATGCAGACAACTCGGAAGTATTTGGCCAATCAGACAGGCCCGGTCTGCCCATGATGCCAAGTGAGGCGATTTCCTCAGGCGGCAGAAGTCTGGGGGCAGCACCAGACAGAAACAGTGAAGAGAGTCCCTGGCCAACCTTTACTGGGGGCAACTGTACCTGGCTACCAATACTGGGCGCACCTATATCTTGCTACCTACCTATACTGAGGGTGTTTTTTGGGGGGCACCCCGCAGCTATAACGTGTGGTGCAAATTGTGATCATTCCAATTCGGGGAAGGGGGGAGGGGGGCATCCTCACAAGATTGCCTCAAGCAGCAAAAAGTCTACAACCGGCTCTGCAATCAGAGAACACAAAAAACGACCAAAAAAAAACTACTTGGAAATCGGAAAACAGAACTTGGATTTCTGCAGAAATACTGCTTCACCCCACTTTGGTAATTTAGTGGCCAGTGTACCCTGGGCCCGCCTCCTAGGCACTACCATCTCCAGTGACCTCAGCTGGAAGTCCAACATCACTGCCACCCAGCGGAAACGATTCTCTGCTCTTCCATCTTGGTCTGCTATGCTGACGCCACCACTGGTGGCAGGCACAAACTGCGGGATCATCAGGTCGGCAGAGAGGACCATTTCCTCACTCACCCTCCTATACAATACCAGGATGCATTCAGAGCGCTGAGGATTTCCACCTCTCACCCAGGTCACTGCTTCTTCAGCCCGCTCCCTTTGTGCCGGAGACTCCAGGCCATTTCCAACAGTGCCACTAGACACAGGAACTCTTATTTCCCTCGGCTGTCAGCCTCCTGAGCTCCCTTCATACTGCCCCGCCAAACTGTGGCCAACCACAGCCCTCAAGACTAACTGATTAGACTTTTTCACATCACTTTTTGTGAACTGTTTTGCATGATGTACACTGTAGTTTTTGGTTTTATTAGCTTCACATTGTGCACCTATCTTTCTATCTCTATCCTCTACTTGAGCTTTGTATTGTGCCAAACCCAATTCCGGGCGGGACCCAGTCATGATTGGCAATATAACCAATTCTGATTCTAATTTTAGCCCAATCACAGAACTTGGAAGCACTGGACCAATCAGGGACTGCAGAGTCAACTCGGAAGTATTTGGCCAATCGGAGAATGCAAAACATGACAAATTAATGCAAAACAGAAAACAAAAAAATACTATTCAGATCGGGTAAAGGTTGTATTTGGAAATTCTGGAGAATCAGAGGCAGAGCCCTTAAAGAGAATCGGTACTTTCCGATTTGTACAATAAAAAACATACCAATCGAGTCACTGTGATCTCCTGGATCCCTCTTTGCCGTTTCCGCCGCTCCCCGCCGTGATCCTGGCTTTTAATCGCCAGTTTTAGGCAGTGTTTACAAACAAAAAAACATGGCCGCTAATAAGGAAGTGATGTTTGTGTATATATACAGTATATCATGTTACAGTACACTACAAGTTTTTATTACATAGTGAATTATCTGCACTCCAGTCTGGGATTCTCACAGTTTCTCAGCATGGGCAGCTCCCTCCCCCCTCAGACAAGCTGATATTGAGAGTGGAGACCTGTCTGTGACTAATAAACAAAGCACACACACAGCGCCTGCAGGAGGCGTGCACAAGTTCTCCCTATCACAGCAGAGGCAGTGCATTCCTCCCTGGGTTGACAAAGCTTGACAAAGAAAAAAAGATTGGATGTATTACAGAGACAGTGCAACTAGAAAAGGCTGCAGTAATCCAGAGCACATTAGAACAGGTATAGGAACTTATAGGATAGAAGAAATAAGGCTGAACATTTTGTTACAGAGTCTCTTTAACCAGTACACTATCCAGCCACAGAGTCAGAAAGACAGGATGCAAACATCTACCGTATTTTTCGGGAATATAAGATGCACTTATTCTCCTCCACAATTTGGGCAGAAAAGTGGGTGCGTCATATTCCAGAGATATGGAAAATTGAATGCAGAGTGCGCAGGGAAGCTTTCGCCATAACTCACCTGCTCCTGCCGCCGCGATCCTCTACCACTGGCTCTGGCATCCTCTGCGATCCTCTCCAGCATGCCTTCTCCCATCCTCTTCTCCTGGCTCCAGGCAGCAGTAGGCAGGGACACCTGCCGCCTACCTCTGATCAGAACAGCCGGGTCCTTTATACCGCTGCCTCCATACACGCCGTCCCTGTACACTAAGGTCTTGTTCACATCAGGGCCGTTTGTGCCTGGTTCACATCTGTGCGCTGCGCTGAGCTGCGTTACAAAAATGTAGTGTTGCATGCATTTCTGTGCGTTGAGCTGAAAAGCGCACATCAATGCAAGTGAATGGGTGCGCTTTTTTAGCGAACAGAAGTGAATAGAAGCGCATGTGTTTTTATCCCTATTTGGAAAAAAAATACATTTACTGTACATATGAAAACAAAGCTTTATTGACAACTGCTACTGCTACAATAAGCAAAACATGCTTAAAAAAAGTGCACCACAATGCACTGAAATGCGCACAAAAGTGCATGCGTTTTTTATCCTGTGCTTCTACACGTTTTTCAACACACCAAAAGTGGATGAGGCCTAACCGTGCACTTGCGCCGGGGGTCACGCATGTATTGAAGTATACCAATTTAATAACTCTTTCCACTCGTATGTCCCGCATAGCGGGACATACGGAAAAACCCAATGCGCTCGTATGTCCCGCTATGCAGGCCATCCCTGCAGCGGCGGTTTGCAGCGCATCGTGACCGCCGCAAACCGCCGATCACTATGCGACCTTTAGTGGGCATGTAATACTACATGCCCACACTGTCAGTGCCCCCCCCAGCCCCGTACCGGAAATCCACGATCCCGGCCGGCAGGAAGTGACATTTATATTTAAATGTCACTCCTGTTTCTTTTCTTTTTTCTTAATAAAAAATGGTTGCTGATTTGAATCAGCAGATTCCTTTGAACAGATTCCATGCAGATTCCTGGCAGATTACTTTGCAGAATTTTTGCAGATTGCTTGCAAAGTTGCATAGGTTATCAATGGAATCCTATGCTACCAGCCAATAAAAGATGCCAAACTGTCCAAATAAGGTATCAAATTAAATGTTATAATGTGTTCTTTAAAATAGGATATACCATGTTATGGTGTTATGTTCCATGTTAAAATGAAAGAGAGAGTAAGAGGGAGAGCGCATTTCTTTAGAAAAAAAATCATCAGAGCAGAAACGACTTTCTTTAGGAAAGAACTCCGAGTTGAAAGGGTTAAATCATAGAAATAACATTTAGAGTCCAATAAACACATTTTCAGTAGAAAAATACATAGATTTACATAGATCTGCACAAGTATTGAAAGAATGACAAATGGCTGCATAGTGTACTGGTTAAGGGCTCTGCTTCCGACACAGGGAACCAGGGTTCAAATCTTGGCTATTCCAGTAAGCCAGCACCTATTCAGTAAAGCGACCTTGGGCAAGACTCCCTCACATTGCTACTGCCTACTGAGTGTGCCCCTAGTGGCTGCAGCTCTGGTGCTTTGAGTCTGCCAGGAAAAAAAGTGCGATATAAATGTTCGGTGCCTTGGCAAATTTAATGAAAGAGGGACTGGGTTCCCAAAGGGGGACTGTCCCTCCAAAAAAGGAACAGTTGGGAGCTATACATACTGTCTTCTCTGAACACACACACAAATCAAGGGAAGGTAGGGCTGTAAATTCAGAGGCTCAGTTTGCCATTAGTGAGGCGGAGGTGGGAAGGACCATCTGCCACTGAACCCCCCTCCAGAACCTCTGGCAGGTGCACAGCACTTTGTCTTGCCTGTCACATGCAACCAGTTGTTTTTCATCTCACTGGCTTGCTTTGATAGCGCCCAGGCCCTCTGCACACGCTTCTCTGCAGGAGAGCATGAAATCCAACTGTCTGTCTGTCTGCAGATCTGCAGCTGCTCCACCTGCCTGTGTGAGGAAAGGGGGAAGCTGAAGCAGCAGCCAAAGCCACTAATAGAATTCCTGCTTCACTTAGCAGAATGACAGCCATAAAACACTGGCGGGTCCAGGCACAAAGACTGCTGGGAGAGAAGCAGCAGCCCTGCGCAGCATAAACATCCAGTCTGCAGAGGAATGTTAATGATGAAAGGCTGTGAAATGTAAAATACAAGTTATTTCGGAGTTAAAAAAAATCATTTACATAGTCTTTCATGTCGCCACTAGGCAAGCTGGTTTATTAAAAATAAATAAATAAATGAATGAAAAGGAATTGACAGACTCATGGGATTGAATGTGGTTTGAACTATTACGCACATTTTTGATGCTTATATTTCATTCACTTTGTTTTCTCTAAACCAGCTATGAAAGTGTAGCGCTAAGTTCCAGTTTACTCGGAAAACATCAAACAGAAAATTATATAAAAATATTTTTTTTTTTTTACAAAATTAACCTATTCGCGTTCCGTCGTTTTCACGTGACAAATGTTCACCTCCCATTCATTAGCCTATAACTTTATCACTACTTATCACAATGAACTGATCTATATCTTGTTTTTTCCGCCACCAATTAGGCTTTCTTTGGGGGGTACATTTTGCTAAGAGCCACTTTACTGTAAATGCATTTTAACAGGAAGAATAAGAAAAAATGGAAAAATTCATTATTTCTCAGTTTTCAGCCATTATAGTTTTAAAATAATACATGCCTCCATAATTAAAACTCACGTATTGTATTTGCCCATATGTCCCGGTTATTACACCGTTAAAATTATGTCCCTATCACAATGTATGGCGACAATATTTTATTTGGAAATAAAGGTGCATTTTTTCCATTTTGCATCTATCACTATTTACAAGTTTAAAATAAAAAAAATATAGAAATATTTCATATTTACATTGATATTTAAAAAGTTTAGACCCTTAGGTAAATATTTACATGTTTTGTTTTTTTATTGTAATGTTTTTTTTTTTTTTAATAGTAAACAATTTATTTGGGTAGTTTTGGGAGGGTGGGAGGTAAACAATAGATTTATAATGTAAATGTGTGTTCATTTTTATTTTTTTTTTCCTTACAGTTGTAGTATTACTTTTCGGCCACAAGATGGCGGCCATGAGTTTGTTTACATGACGTCACTCTAAGCGTAACACCGGCTTAGAGTGACGCATCGGGGATTGAACAGCCAGAAAAAGCACAGCTTCCGAGAGAAGCTGTCGCTTTTTCAGCGGGGGAGAGGAATCAGTGATCGGGCACCATAGCCCGATACATTGATTCCTTGGCTACCGAATCCGCGGCCGGGAGTGTGCATGCGGGAGCGCGCCGTGCGGGAGCGCGCCGTAGCGTGCATGGTTCCTGGACGTAGTTTCTACGTCCAGGAACCAAAATAGGTTGATTATAGACTATTTAATTAGTGTTTGGCCATTGTAAAATCTTTCCTATCCCTGATAAACATTTTGAAATGTATCACTGGTGGTAACATCTTTAGTTCTGCCAGGTGATCTGAACTGAATGTTTGTTTACTGAGAGTTCTATGCACAGAGGGAGATATTGCTTGCTGGGCAGTTGTAAAATGCTGTTATTTCCCACAATGCAACAAGATTTACAGACAACAAACTGTCAGGACTATGGTCATGATATCACACTGTGGGAGGGTGTAACCACAATATCAGCCATACAGAGCCCCCTGATGATCTATCTGAGAATAGGTAAAGATTTCTCATGGGATAAGGGGGTATTAGCTACTGATTGGGATGAAATTCAATCCTTAGTTAAAGTTCCTCTTTGAAGTTAAATTCCATTAACTGAGAAATAAGCTATTGCTTCATCAGTGGCATAACTACCTTCTTTGGTACCCACTGCAAATTTTAGACAAGAAAGAAGGGGTTCTGGGGGCTAGTTGAGGGGACCGCTCCCTGCTAGCTGCAATATGGTCACAACCACTTGTTTGTAAAAAATAGGGGACACAGCAGGAAACATGATCCACGCCACCAACTAAATTAGGTTCAGTAAAGTTGTACGAGCAGAGGCGGTAGCCGAAGCAAGTGTCATGCCCAACGCTCAGTGTTTGAAGGCTGCGGGTGAGAGTCCTGGTGGATGCAACCAATTTGCCTAAAACAGAAAGAGGCCATTGGTCTGGTATTTGACAACCGGTGCAGATTATTTACAGACATCCCCCCCCCCCCCCAAAAAAAAAAGAGAGAGTAAAGAAAAAAATGGGTGTGGCCATGAGAAGACGCAGGTAGTGTCCTAAGTGTCCTCAAAAACACTGGCAGCAAAATATATCAATTTTCCTGTAGTATTTCTTTTGGTTCATTTATTAGCATACCATTTAGTAATCATGAGCCCCCAAAATGCCAAATGCTGCAAAGATAACCCCAAAGTAGTAAATGCAGTCACTACGACCATTAAATATTAGATGCAGCAACATTACCTACCACACATTCAATGAGGCAAATGTTACCTCTGACACATGAAATGCAGCAAACAATACCTCCAATACATGCAATGAAACAAACGTTACCAACAACGCATAAATTGCTGCAAACTTTACTTCCCACACATGCAATGAGGAAAACATTATCTCCCACACATGAAATGCAGTAATTGATACCTCTGACACATGCAATGAGGCAAACAATACCTCCAACACATGAAATAAAGCAAACATGAAATGCAGCAAACATTACCTTCCACACATGTTAAAATTCAGTAAACGTTTCCTCCCACACATGACATGCAGCAAACAGGTCAAATGCAGCAAGCAGTACATCTGACATATGTGAAATACACATATACATTACCCCACAAATATGAAATGCAGCACATTTTACCTCAAAACAAAAATGCATCAAATGTTCCCTCCACTGGGTGCTGGTGGAGTGGGATAGAACTGCTAAGTGGGATGGGTGGGTGACACACTGGGTGCTGCTGGGAGGGTGACACTGGGTGGGAAGAGGGTGACACTGAGTGGGAAGAGGGTGACACTGAGTGGGAAGGGTGACACTGAATGGGGAGGGAGACACTTGGTGGTAGGAGGGTGACACTGAGTGAGGAGAGTGACATGGAATGCGAAGGGAAACATTGGGTGAGAGGAGGGTGACACTGGGTGAGAGGGTGACACTAGGTAGGAGGAGGGGGACACTGAGTGGGGAGAGTGACACTGGGTAGTCAGGGTGACACTGAGTGGGATGAGGGTGACACTGGGTAGGGAAGGTGTCACTGGGTGGGAGAAGGGTGACACTGAGTAGGGAGGGAAACACTGAGTGGGAGAAAGGTGACACTGAGTAGGGAGGGTGACACTGGGTGGAAGGAGAGTGACACTGAGTGAGTAGGGAGGGTGACACTGGGTGGGAGAAAGGTGACACTGGGTGGGGAGGGTGATACTGAGTGGGAGGAGGGTGACACGGAGTGGGAGGAGGGTGACACTGAGTAGGGAGGGTGACGCTGGGTGGAAGGAGGGTGACACTGGGTGGTGGGTGGGAGGAAGGTTACAGTGTGTGGGGAGGGTGACACTAGGTGGAAGGTGGATAACACTGGGTAGGGAGGGTGACACCAAGAGGGAGGAGGGTGACACTGAGAGGGAGGACGGTGACACTGAGTGAGGAGGGTGACACTATGTGTCAGTATAGGTAGCCTGATGACCTCCCATTACAGATAGCCAGATGACCTCTCTTGCCAGTATAGGTAATCAGATGACCCCCTCCACCCAGTATAGCTAGCCAGGAGACCCCCACTAAGTAAAGAGGGTGCACCAACCCCAGCATTTTCAGCAGAGGGAGAATTCAACTCTCCTGTATCCATCTTCCTCCTATTAGGCTCTCCTCTGTCATCTGCATCATGCAGAGAAAGTGGATCCTGGAAAAGTGACTTCCCCCTGAGCTGTGTGCGCTCTGCACAATGGCTTGCTTGGCTTTGCTGTTCCCCTCTTGGCTGGTCATTGCTCCTCATTAACTTGCGGCTCCGCCCATTCACCTTCAGCTCCGCCTCTTTGCCCATAGCCCCTTGCCCCTCACCCAGCCGAGCGGTAGAAAACTCTGTTGGGGATTCCCCCCTTCAGTATAGTGCCACCTTTATGGTGGTCTCCCCTTTATAATGCCTCCTTTATAATATTACCACCATGTAGTGCTCCATTTGTAGTGCTCCTACCATATGGTGCCTCATTCAGTTGTGTCCCACTGCCCCATTAATGCTGCTCCAGGCATTAAAATCCACTGTCACCCTCTCTACATTACAATCCAGCAAGGTCATACCTCAAAGGTGCAAGGGGATAGGGAGTGGTCTTGCCAAATCCCAGAGCAGTCTTGGAGCAGGCATGCACCTGACAGTAAGAGACATTTTTGTACAATCTTAAATATATGTTAAGTTTGTGGCAGATCTCATTCCAGAACTTGGATGTAAACTCAAATCCTAAGTCAGAGAACACATCGTAAGGCAACTTCATAGGTAAAAAATAGCTAATCTGGGCTAGCCAGTTTAAGAGTAGAGCTGGATCCTTTGGATTTGGGCTGTTGTACATTAAAATCAAATGAACGTAGACACTTTGGGCAAGTGGGGATGTGGAGGTCTTAGCAAATCTCCCACAGTTTGGTCCTAACGTTTTCCTAAGAATTTTAGTTAGAGGGCTTTTAGGTCCATTGTTGCCCCTTACACACTCCTATGCGTTCGGGTTCACCATGCTGTGTACTCTGGACCTCTGGATGTTTCAAGTCCTACCCCATAGAGCCACATTAATCTATGGCATGCACTGATGAGGATCAATCAATCTGAAACAATCTGTATGCATGTTCGATTATTATGGCTTTGTAATATTGACTGACACATCATTACATTCCAGCAGATCTGAAGGTGTGGCTATCTTCCAGGGACAACAATAGATAATTTGCATATTTCAGCAGTGATGCACTGAATTATTGCAAATTCTTTCTGTTTTAAGAAAGCAAACTTATGTTTTCCTTAGCATTTTAGTAAGGGGGCTTTTAGGTCCATTGTAGCCCCTTACACACTCCTAGGAGTTCTGGCTCACCGTGAGCTTGCTGGGTACTCTGTACCAAGGGATTTGGAGCAGACACATGTCAGGAAGTTTCTCAAGAGGGTCCAGAGGTGCCCCCCTCCTGAGGTAAGCCTTTTGGCTAAGATCAAGTGTAGTATCTGTTCTTATCAGTTTCAGGGCAGGCCGGGCCTGAAGTAAGCTCCGACAATGCCGGAAGTGGGGGGGGGGCACCTTAGAACGAGTGAGGAGGGGGAGGGACACCCCCAAATCCTCTAGTACGGGTGCCCACTGTTTGTGTCTTACGTTCCCTAGATTCTGACTAGATGGATCTACCACGGTCGAAGCTGGAAGGCTGAGGGCTTTGCTTAGGCGTACTGCCCCTGGAAGTGGTGCTCCAGGAGTACCCGAAAAACCTGGGATGTGGGAAATCCCGGGCGGAGTAAGGTGCTTAGGTCTGTACTGCCCATATGCATAACCGAATAATGCAGCTCCCCGCCCGGCCTTTTGGCTAGGGAGAGAGCGGAATTTTTATATTGCCGGCCGCAAGGTCGGGGCCAGCTTGCTGGCACCGGGGACTTGTCCCCTGGGGACTTTAGTCCCGCCCCAGCTCCCTCTCGGGGGAGCCACCCAGACCATGTGGGATGCCACATGGCCAGGCCCTGTGGGTGACCACAGGGCAGATAGGGGTCCTCCAAGAGTTTTCTTTGTTTTCAAAAGTATTTCCTGAACAGAAACTGTCAGGACCTTTGTCATGACATCACACTGTGGGAGGGGTTTCACCACAATATCAGCCACACAGACCCCCCTGATGATCAATTTGAGAAAAGGCAAATATTTCTCCTGGTAAAAAGGGGTATCATCTTAATCCTTGGTTACAGCTCCTCTTTAACAAAACTCTTCTACTTAGCACAACTCGTGCTCTGCTTATCCGCACTGGCTTGACAAGGAACATTTGATTGCAATGAACTATCAGACTGCTGCGCCGGCCCTGCAGCCGAGGTCAGTTACCCCAAATCATTTCATCCGCGATAACCTGTTTTTGAACTGGCTCTATTATTCTCCTCCACAGCAGTGTAACGTCCCTCTGTCACAATGAAAGGCTGCTGAGGTCACTTACAGCAGCAGCATATGGTGATGTGGCAGAGCGCGCTGCTATTCAGTGTCATAAAATGATATTTGGCAGACTTTATTGCCATCTACCAACTGTATGCTAATCCGTCCGACGTTTCATTTTATTAGTCTTCGGTCATGAAACTTTCATGCCATTCAGCTTCTGAAATAAAATATGAATGCTGCTTTGAAACAAGTACAAAGAGCGTAATGACACAGAGATTAGGCAGAGATGAGCCGTTCACCCAGCTATCCGACTCTACGCGTCCAAATCTGCCAGCAGATAGAATGTTCCCACCGGCAGCTTCCTACGCTTTACCAACGTCCACCTGTGCAGGAATGGCGTACCTCTGCTAGCTGGCTTTTAAAGGGGAACTGAAGTAAGAGGTATACGGAGTGTGCTGTCACAACAGCCTCCTTTAATGTTATTTAACATTATTTATATTCTTTGTATTAGTATATTCCAGTCCCCCTGCAAGATTTAGTTATTTAGCATTTCCCAACTGTAACTCCCTGCTCAACAGCCTTGTCTAGATGTTTCTGCAACAGTTGAGTTCAGTTAGTGAGGAGATCCTGCTGTGCTTGTAGTCGCATCATATTTTTTACCTATGAATATGCTCTAAAAAACATCTTTGTATGCTTTCAACGCAAGTAAAGATACTACAGATTATACTTGGAGTCATTATTTCATCGAGTAAACTGCCTGTGGAGGTTTCTAAATCAGTGTGGAGTTATACTGCTATACAGACTGTGTCTTCTGGAGTATGCCTCACACATAAAGCGGGAATTCGAAACAGAACAGTAAAAATATGATATCTGCAAGAAGGTAATGGGATTTCCTGTCATTTCATCAGTAAAGGACTGATCTGCAATACGATAAAGGATTACCTAGCTACACCTCAAACACAAATCTACAAAGAGTAAATAGACGTTCAGCAAAAAAGTACAAGAATTGCCTGTCTGCCTTCCTACAGTGAGTACAGACTGCTTCAGAAATTGTTCATTTCTTCTGTTTGGGACTATCGCTATTAAGTTTAAAAAAAAAAAAATAAAAAAAAAAATCACCCAGTGATAAGATTCATAAGCATCATATCTGCAACCATAGAGCATGTCTATTTCTATGCATTCTATTAACATGGAAGATGAATTAATGCTCGGTCAAGATGATTCAGATAAACATGTTGTACTACCTGAGAGACCAAGGCGGTCAATACATCTTTCTCTAAAGGCAAGAGAGAGGTATGAAGCAGAAAGTGAAAGAATGTCCCATAGTCTGTCTGAATTGTCGATAAAAATGCTGCAACACATATCTGATATTGAGAAGACTGGCAGTAATGGAGAGCAATTAAACAATGCACTTACAAGACTTAAGAAGACATATGAAAATTACAGGAAACTCTCTGAAAAATATTCTTCCTTTCTATCACAAGTTAGTACAGAACAAGCGTCAAAAGAGTTGAATGACTTTACCACTGCTGATCAACAGAGACATGTTGCGTTTATGGAAGCGAAGTTACAGTTAGAGAATAGGATAGCAAATTTGATCGAAACTACATCCTGTACCTCTATTTCTTCTAGACACTCAAAAAAACCGTCAGTGCAAGCAACCTCTCACAGATTTACTAGATCAAGCAAATCGCTGCAGTCACTCTCCCAGAGGTCAGCATTAAGCATTCAGTTAGTCAAAGCCCGTGCAGAAGCAGAGGCTGCGAAAGCACAATCTTATTGCTTTGAACAAGAATCGACTCTTAAAGCGGACGCAGCACGCAAACAGGCGGACGCAGCACGCAAACAGGCGGAAGCACAGGCAGAAGCAACACGTGTGCAGGCAGAAGCACAGGCAGAAGCAACACGTGTGCAGGCAGAAGCACAGGCAGAAGCAACACGTGTACAGGCAGAGACAGAGGCCCAGTTAGAACTTCTGCAAAAGAAAAGAGAAGAAGCAGCAGCTCTAGCAAGGTTAAAGGTCTTCAAACAAGCTGTGGAAGAGGAAGAAGGAATGAATTACCCTAACCTAAAGTCTGCTGACGATCCTGCTAAACGAACTTTGCAATTTGTTCTGAACCAGAACAATGGATATACTCCCCTACATACAGCTGAAGTCTCTGCACCTACCTGTTCAGCAAGTAAGCAGCCAGAATGCATATCGTTAAAACATGAATCTCAGTTTAACACTGTACCTTTGAAGGATTCTACTATGCTGTCCAACACTACAAGTCCAAGAGAACAAATCTATACACCTTGTCAGACCTCAGCAAGATATAATCACAAAGAAATATCACAACCAATTGGAACAAATCCCATGAATCTCATAACACAGTCTTTTTCAAGCTCCCATGCTCCAAACATCACACAGATCAAACCCTCGCCTGGAGTAAACGCATCTGCATCTCCATTCTCTACATCACCACTGGAACAGCACAAGCCACATACTGTCTGCAGTGGTGACGCATTTCCACGTACAGAAATAAAATCAGAAAAGTCTGAAATGGAAGAAGTTGGCAAGTATATGATTCGCCGAGAGCTTCTTAACTCTGGACTAACGAAATTTGATGATCAACCAGAAAACTACAGAGGTTGGCGAGCTACATTCAAGACTATAATCCAGAACCTGGAGATTGAACCTATAGGAGAACTTGACCTACTTATCAAATGGTTGGGACCGCAGTCATCAGAACAAGTTAAAAGACTGAAATCTGTTCATTGCGATGATCCAGCAACGGGTCTTAACATAGTTTGGGAGAGATTAGAGAGAGTTTATGGATGTTCTGAAGCTATTGAGCTTGCTTTATTCAAGAGACTTCGAAACTTCCCAAAACTGTCTAACAAGGACAACCACAAGTTTCAAGAATTAAGCGACCTTCTTCTTGAAGTAGAAAGAGCCAAGGCAGACCCACACCTTCCAGGTCTTGTCTACTTGGATACAGCTCATGGTGTAAACCCAATTGTACAGAAGTTGCCACCGAATATTCAGAGTGAATGGGCAAAGAAAGGATCTAAATATAAACAGGACTATAAAGTATCCTTTCCACCTTTTTCTTTTTTCTACAAATTCATTAGAGACATAGCTACTGTAAAGAATGACCCAAGCTTTTTATTTTTTGATACTACAGTTCTTCCTTCAACATCTTTAAATTGCGATACTCAAGGCAAGTTTAAGGACTCACGGAACTCTATCTATGTCAAGAATACTGGAATCTTCTCAAGTTCTCAAGACTCTGATTTTAAACCACAGCAAGTCAAGGAAAATGATCCTAGGTATCAATGTTCTATTCATAACAACAACAACAACAACAAATAACATTTGTAAAGCGCTTTTCTCCCGTGGGACTCAAAGCGCATAAGCATGGCTCCGACCATCGTGGTACAGAGGAAGAATTTTATAAATCTGGAAATGCCAGGCTAAACAGGTGGCTTTTCAGTCTGGATTTGAATAGCTCCAGGGATGGTGCTGTCTTTACTGGGTGTGGTAGGGAGTTCCAAAGAGTAGGGGCAGCATGACAGAAGGCTCTGTCTCCAGATTTTTTGAGGTGCACTCTGGGAGTGACCAAGTTTATAGAACTTGCTGATCTGAGGTTGTGAGAGGTGTGGTGCAGCTTCAGCAAGTCCTTCATGTATCCAGGGCCCAGATTGTGCAGGGATTTGAATGTCAGCAGTCCAATCTTGAAGAGTATTCTCCATTCTACTGGTAGCCAGTGCAGTGAGCGAAGGATCGGTGTAATGTGACAGTGGCGAGGCTGGTTTGTTAGCAATCTGGCAGCAGCATTCTGCACTAATTGCAGGCGACGCAGGTCCTTTTTGGGGAGGCCAGCATAAAGGGCATTGCAGTAGTCCAGCCGTGATGTGATGAAGGCGTGGACTAGGGTTTGAAGATCCTCTGGGGGAATCAGATGTTTAATCTTTGCAATGTTCTTCAGATGAAAGAAGGAAGATTTAACTACAGATGAAATTTGGTTTCTGAAACTCAATTCCCCATCGATTAGTACGCCAAAGCTGCGCACAAGGTTGGAGCTGTTTATGTCTGAATTCCCAATCCTGATTGGTGTTGCTTTAGGATAGAGCTGTTTTGATGGCGAGCACTGGCTTTGGACAAACAGGACCTCAGTTTTGTCAGCATTCAGTTTCAACCAGTTATCATTCATCCGTGCCTGAAGCTCAGCTAAGCAAGAGTTTATTTTTGGGGTAGGGTCTGTTCCACCAGGTTTGAAGGACAGGTATAGCTGTGTGTCATCGGCGTAGCAGTGGTACGTCAGGCCATGTCGTTGGATAAGTGTACCGATTGGCAACATGTAGATTGCAAACAGCAGAGGGGATAGGATTGATCCTTGTGGCACTCCGAATTGTAGAGGTGCAGGTTTGGACATTATAGGTCCTAGGGATACTCTCTGTGTTCTGTCAGTCAGGAATGATCTGAACCACTGGAGGACTGATCCACTGATGCCACAGTACTCCTGCAGTCTGTTAAGCAGGATTTTATGGTCGACTGTATCAAAAGCAGCTGAGAGATCCAACAGGATTAGGATGGAGCATTCCCCTCTGTCCCTTGCCATGAGCAGATCGTTGCAGACTTGGATGAGGGCTGTTTCACAGCTGTGGTGTTTCTTAAAGCCAGATTGTAGAGGGTCCAGGATGTTGTTTACTGACAGCCTGGTTTCAAGTTGCAGATAGACAGCCTTTTCAATAACTTTACCTAAGAAGGGGAGGTTGGAGACAGGTCTGTAGCTGCTCATAGCATCTGGATCCATGGAAGGTTTTTTAAGAAGGGGCTTGATGATTCCTTCTTTTAGAGAGGTAGGAAACCTCCCTGCTTGCAGAGAGCAATTTATTATTTTGTGAAATGCTGGACCAAGCAGGTCAGGGCATTTCAGCATATGTTTAGTTGGTCCAGGGTCCAGGTCGCAGGTTGTCTGGCGGAGACGACAGAGGATGTCTGAGATCTCTTCCTCACTAATACTTTTGAAGTCAGTCCAGGGTGTTAGGTTGTTTTTGCAGCTATTTCCATTAGTTGCATGAGTCTTGGGTGCTGTGGACTGAATGAGAGACCGAATAGAAGATACTTTGTCAGCAAAGTAGCAAGCAAATTTCTCACATAGCTCCTTTGAGGGAGTTATAGTGGGTTTTAGACAGGATGGATTACATAGTCTATCAACTGTGCGGAATAGTTGGGCTGGTCTGTTGGCGGCCTTTGCGATCTCCTGTGATAGGTAGGAGGATTTTTTCTTGGTGATCTCATTTTGGTAGCTTTCCAGGTGAGAGACAAGGGTGTGTTTATCTTTTGAAGTCTGAGATTTTCGCCACTTCCTTTCTAGTCTGCGCACTTCTTTCTTTATGTCCTTTAGTGAGCTGTCAAACCACCGTGCATGGTGAAGTGGTGTAGATCGTTTGATGCGAACTGGAGCGAGGGCGTCATAGGCAGATGACACTGCATGGTTGTAGATCAGGACCATGGAGTCTGGGTCTGCGCAATGATTGGTTAATGCGTCGAAGTTGAGGATATTCTGAACGTGCTGGGGTGAGACATCTTTCAGTGAACGGTATTTTATGAGTTCTTTCCCTCTGTGTTTTATCGCTGGTGCTGTCAGAGAGAAGTGGATGGTGTGGTGGTCTGACCATACCACTGGGTTTATATCCATGTGTGATATTAAAAGTCCGGAATGAAATATAAGATCCAGGGTGTGCCCTTTCGTGTGGGTGGGGAGGTTGACAGCCTGAGAGAGACCCAGTTCACTCATTATGAGAAGTAGTTCACTTCCTAGCTGGGAGTCGTGATCATCCACCCATGCATTGAAGTCTCCCAGGATGATCCATCTAGGGTGTTCCACTGTTACGCAGGATAAGAGTTCAGATATTTCCTTAAGAAAGGCTGGACCATTTTTTGGGGGGCGGTATATGAGCAATATGTTGATGTTTACTTCTGCTGACAGTTGAGCTGCAAGACATTCAAAGGTTTCAGTGGGGCCTATGGGCAGGGGCCTTATGTTCAAAGAGGATCTGAAGCATATGGCAACCCCCCCACCCTTGTCGACTTGTCTCTCACAGTGCAAGATTGAATAATTGGCCGGCACGGTTGCTTCAAGAGTTGGGCCTGCATGCTTCCCAAGCCAGGTCTCTGTCAAAAAGGTCAAATCAGAGAGCTCTATTAGGTCATGTATAGTTGCAGTCTTATTATTTATCGATCTGGCATTGCAGAGTGTAGCTGTGATTAAGCTTTTCTGGGGGCAAATATGTTTTTTATACTTGGATCCACTACCTCTCCGCCCCCTTCTGCATTTCCTGAGTATACCAAAGGATTTTAAGCGGAGAGCTAGTGAGGTGTTAATTTGTAATTGTTCCTTGGGAGGGCAGGCAGAGAGAAGGTCCTTTGATGAGTATTTGTATGTTGACATTAGAGACAATAGACTTGTTCAGATAGCTTGTACTTCTGGAGTCCTGCTGAGATCAAAGGGGATCTGTGCAAACTCCTTTCATTCCTGCCCAGAGTTGGATCATAGATTTATTTTAAGTAAAGTTCCTTGTTTTAGAGTTAGATGATAAATGATAACATAAATGTGGAAAATAGTCACTTGGTGCATATGCCTTGGATAATGAATAAAGGATTACTCACAGGGTGGAGTGAGGGCAATCACAGGCAATCAAGTCTTCAGAGAGGTTGAGGGTCTTGTTTCAGGTCAGCTGTTAGAAGGCTTGGTGTGTTCAGCAGAGGTAAGCTTCATGGAGGATTTCAATCCAGTTTAAATCTCTGCCATCCAAAGTAATCCGATTGTTCTGGTTGGTTGTAGTTGTAGTCTTGGTCGTGGTGGGTGGAATTCCTCTGTATTTTGAGTCCAGTTTCAGCACAAATAGGTTTAAAGGTGTAGAAATCTGAGACAAGGTCTGGAGCAGCTTAAGAGAGCTGCAGCCCGGCTGGGCGCGCTCAGTAAAAAAAACAAGCCACACCCTCTTAGAAATTGTCGTGTGTTTAAACAAATGCCCTTTGAAGAGCGCAAATCTTTCCTCAGAGAACACGATATTTGTTATAGATGTTGTGCATCTACAGACCACTTTGCTAAAGACTGTAAAGTTCCTGTCAAATGTTTTGACTGCAACAGTGATAAACACATAACGGCTTATCATCCTAGTTCTCCCAAAGAAGTGCTTCAAACTGCTCAAGCCTCAAAGACCACACCAAGTTATGGCGGGGAGAGTACTGAGGAAATGACAGCATCTGTATCCACAAAATGTACTGAGGTATGTGAAGAAGGATTCCACAGAAAGTCATGCAGTAAAATATGTCTGGTCAAGGTATATCCAGAAGGACGACCACAGAGCGCAGTGAAGATGTATGCTATCCTTGACGACCAGAGCAATCGTTCATTAGCAAGTCCAGAATTCTTCAACGTGTTCAATATTCAAGGAGAAACATGGCCCTATACTTTACGAACTTGCTCAGGCCTGGTTAAGGTATCTGGAAGAAGAGCACATGGTTTTGTGGTAGCATCTGAGTATGGAAACACAGAATTTTCACTTCCAACACTTATCGAATGTGATCAGTTGCCAAACAATCGAGAAGAGATCCCTACACCAGAAGCGGCTCTTTTTTATCCTCATATGAAACACATAGCCAGTTACATTCCACCGCTTGATGATGATGCAAAGATTCTCCTTCTTTTAGGCAGAGATATCCCAAGAGTCCATAAGGTGCGACAACAATGCAATGGACCAAATGATGCCCCTTATGCACAGAAATTAGATTTTGGATGGGTCATAATAGGAGATGTTTACTTAAATACATTTCAAGAGTCTTATGATGTGTTCTCATGCAAGACCAGCATCAGAGAATCTGAATGCACCTTTCATTCACTTAAACATCCTTTTAACTTTCAAGTTCAGGAGAGTTTCAGTTTAAAGACTTCATGCGATGTACAAAAGCAAATCAGTTGTAAGAACAGTTCTCATCAAGACTTTGGTGACACTATATTCCAAATAACTCGTGATGACAATAAGACAGTTCCTTCCATTGAGGATAAAGAGTTCATAAACATCTTGAATAATGAATTCTTCAAGGATGAAACTAACAGTTGGGTAGCTCCTTTACCATTTCGTTCACCAAGAATTAGACTTCCAAATAACAAGAAACAAGCTATTTCTAGGCTAACTTCACTTAAAAAAATTCTGAAGAACAAACCCGATATGAATGATCACTTTATAAAGGCAATCACTAGTGATGATGGAAAGGTTCGCAAGGTGAAAGTGAAGACAGCAAGAAATGGTAGTGTTAAGACTTTGTTTAGACCCATCACGGAGACAGTCTTACTCCTGCCTTCAAATGAAGATGTCTTATCTACTCGATCCAAGGGAACAGCCTGATATGCCTTCGAGTCTACTGAGTTACATCCTTTCTCCAGTGATGGAAGATTCTTCAAAGATCTGCATTCAAGAATTAATGTTTATGTTTTATGTTTTCTCTCTTCTCTACAAGTCTTAATTATACTTATAGTTTTCAATGTTAAATTGTATTATATATAGTGGTATCTACCGATACCAAGCGGGGAGTGTGCTGTCACAACAGCCTCCTTTAATGTTATTTAACATTATTTATATTCTTTGTATTAGTATATTCCAGTCCCCCTGCAAGATTTAGTTATTTAGCATTTCCCAACTGTAACTCCCTGCTCAACAGCCTTGTCTAGATGTTTCTGCAACAGTTGAGTTCAGTTAGTGAGGAGATCCTGCTGTGCTTGTAGTCGCATCATATTTTTTACCTATGAATATGCTCTAAAAAACATCTTTGTATGCTTTCAACGCAAGTAAAGATACTACAGATTATACTTGGAGTCATTATTTCATCGAGTAAACTGCCTGTGGAGGTTTCTAAATCAGTGTGGAGTTATACTGCTATACAGACTGTGTCTTCTGGAGTATGCCTCACACATAAAGCGGGAATTCGAAACAGAACACGGAGGCTGCCATACTTATTTCCTTTTAATCAATACCAGTTGCCTGGCAGCCCTGCTGGTCTATTCCTCTGCAGTAGTATCTGAATAACACCAGAAACATGCATGCAGCTAGTCTTGTCAGATCTGACTTTAAAGTCTGAAACACCTGATCTGCTGCATGCTTGTTCAGGGGCTATGGCTAATAGTATTAGAGGCAGAGGATCAGCAGGGCTGCCAGGCAACTGGTATTGCTTAAAAGGAAATAAACATGGCAGCCTCCATATACCTCTCTCTTCAGTTCCCCTTTAAGATTAAAGTGGACCTGAACTCGTGCACAGGACAGATTAAAAACAGAGAGAAATGCACCTTGTATGTATTTAGAGAGTTTAGCCTGCCTAATGCCCCCTCATCTGTGACTAATCACATCTGTTATTTAATCCCTTAGCTTTGTCAACTCAGGAATTTCCTTGGCCATGTCAGAGCAGTTAAATTGTAAACACGGGGAAGTCTAAAATACCGAATGCAGTGATTTAACGAGCATTTTACATTCACCGCACACAGCTCTAGGAATTGAGGCCTATGTCTGCTTCCATGAAAGCAGGAAGTAGACACACTGCAGATGTATTGCAGGATTTGTATCAGCTGTAACAAGAAATGTTTTTCTTTAACCTCCCTGGCGTTCTGATTAATTGCGGCGCACGGCCGCGGGAGGGTTTTTATAGTTAATTTTTTTAATAACATGTAGCTAGTCTAGCGCTAGCTACATGCTTCCCCCCTCCCTTCGCTTTCCCACCCACCCCTCTAATCGCCGCTGGCGCAAATACCCAACAGGAAATCCCGTTCTGAACGGTATTTCCTGTATGGGCTTCCAATTATTTTTTAATAAAAATGTCTATTTTTCTTAAAATTTTACTACCCATCATCCCTCCCTCCCCCCGAGAGCCAATCAGTGTGATTGGCTCACATAGGCATCAGCCTATGAAAGCCGATCACTTTTGTGGCCAATGGAGGGGACAGCTCAGTGTTAGAGCTGTCCCCGTACAGCGCTGCTATAGATTGCAGCGCTGTACACGGAAATAAACTGTTTTTTTTTTACTGTTTACAGTCTGCTAGCGGCATTTACCGCTGGCAGACTGTTCAATCGGTGATACATGCACCCCTGCAATCTCCACCCCCAGGCTGGAGCGGTAAAAGTTATTATGTGCTGTTGCTTATCTTTTAGAGCAGAAAGGAAGTCCTGAGTTCAGGTTTGATTTAAGATTAAAGTTGTAAACACCCTAAACGAAATGCCCTCTCCTACTCTGATGCTGCAGCACACCCAATTCCCTGATGCAATATCCCTTCCATTTGATTATAATAGTTGAATCTGGCAGATTTCAATGCCACAACATGGCCCACGGACAGGGGCGGTTCTAGCTAAAATTAGGCCCTGGGGCAAAAGTAACTTGTGAGGGTCCCTGACTCCCCCCTTGCAACCAAATCACCCCCAGGTCCCCTGAGCCGGCTGCCCTCCCTCAGGTCACACAATATTATTAGGAGTCCATATGTCCCCTAAAAACATTTTTGGGGTTCCCATTATTCACCTCCTCCTTGTCCAATATGGAGTGTACACACAACATGGGTCACCATAACTAGAGGGTGGCACCTTGGGGGGGGGGGGGACCCACAAGCTCAGGGGCAATTGCCCCTTTGGCTCTATAGAAGCGCCGGCCCTGCCCAAGGATCAACTGTTTTGATTGCTTTCTGGCTGATATTGGTCAAAAGGATCGATCTGACATGCTGGAAAATTTTCACAAAAGCGTTTGAATTTACCAAAGACAGATGGACCCCGTAGGTTTCCTACAGGTGTATATGAGTGTTGTCATCCCTGAAATTTATTGAAAACTGTCTGTGTGGGAAGGTAATAGATCCCTCTTTGACCATAGAATGATCTATCTGATGGTTGATCTGGTGACTGGTTAACATCGGTATGGCCACCTTAAAGCGGATCCGAGATGAAAAACTAACTATAACAAGTAACTTGTATATACATCTTATCTAAGTTTAGATAGTTTACACAGCAAAACTAGCTGAAAACAGCTTTAATAAAATAAGACAGCAGCCATGTTGTTTGTAAACATTACACAGAGGCAGGCTTATCTGCATCTTGAGCAAAAAAACCCTAATCCCCCTCCTCCCCCCTCCCCTCTGCCTCTGAAATCTCTGGCTAGTAATACCTCCCCCTCCTCATGCCCAGACTGAGCTCCCATGAGCCCTTGCTACTGCCAAGGCTCTCTGAAAACTGTGGGTGGGGCTTCTTCAGTTTATAGGGATTTAGATTATTAAAACAAAAACAAAAAAGTATTTGGCTTGAGGAATGTCCTATAAACAATAGGAAAGGAACACAATTATGCAATGAGTAAAAGTTCATCTCAGATCCACTTTAAGTATTCTCAGAAAAAAAACAGTAGCAGCCCTGCTCACAAAGTCTGATAATAGCTCCCTTAGCAGGGCTGTTTTATGTCACAGAACCAATTTTCTGCTTTGCCCAGCAGATATGAGCAGCATGGTGGTGTAGTGCATAGCCCTCTCACCTTGCAGCACCAGGGTATTTTTCTGGATCAGTACACTATTTGCCCTTATCTCTTCCAGGCACTCTGGTCTCCTCCAAAATCTCAAAAAATATACACATAATTCACCCCCCACCCCCCAAAAAAGGCTGTGATGACTATGAACTATGGCAGGGATTGGACTTTGAGCTTCTCTGAGGAACATATAAATAAACATAATTTGTGAGACATTGTAAAAAACTGGTTATATGTGTTAAATGTGTGGCCTAGGAAGGACAGAAAGCCAACACCCTCCTCCTTTACTATGCTCTATAAGAACTTATGAAATGATAGTGATGCTTCTTATAGATGGCTACTCTGGTAACAGATGACAGGCAGCAAACAGAAGTAATGTGGTACACCAGGTCATCAGAAAGAGGGATGTTGGTCCAGGACTGATCAGTGGTTGCAAGAGGCAGCAGATAAGCTCATGATCAATCAGGACTGGTGGCAGACAGGTGGGAGCTAATAAAGCAGCCAAGACTGTCAAGTGGAAAAAGGAGACAAAAGAACAAAGCAGGAAACATGGGAGCAGAATAGTTGAATTTGGAGGCCTATGTGCATAGGCACATATGAGGTGTACTGGAATTCCTTAAAGTGACACTGAAGCAAAAATAAACGTATTAATAATTAATGGTGTGTAGTACCGATAATTAATAGAGCATTAGTAGCAAAGAAAAGTATATTTTTATATTCAGTTATATAGCTTTATTTATAACATTGCATCATTTTGTCATATTTGCAGTTTAGAAACCACACTCTGTATTTTAAGCTGGAAAACAGAGCAGAGCTAATGACCCTTTGAACTTTCCTGCAGTAAAACCTTATCTCAAGCTGTCTTTCAAGCGGTCTCTCACTGTTTCTTGGCTGTTTAAGATATTTAGAAAACAGTTCAACCATCTTGGTTGATTAGCTCAAAGAAGCTCTTTTGCATAGATAACAACTCAAGTGTTTTATCTCTTCCTGTACTGGAAAACAACATGAAACTGTTTTCTTTGCTACTGATATTCTGTGTTCTCTATACGACACATACAATTCATTGGGCTCGATTCAGTAAACGGTGCTAACCCAGTTAGCACGCCTAAAGGCTTTGGGCGTGCTAACTAGGGTGCTAAGTAGTTAGCACATACAAACTACTTAGCACCGTAGTTAGCACATGCAAACTTAGCACCGTAGTTAGCACATGCAAACGACTTAGCACTGTAGTTAGGACATGCAAACTACTACTTAGCACCGTGCTAACTAGGGTGCTAAGCTCCATGGTTAGATACCCCTGGTCTTGCTAATTATGATCTTGTAAAAGATAGAATATTTGGAAATTTAAATTCAATCTGAGCTCTATATATTATGTGACGATCATTATATTATTGTTAACAATACCTCTCATCTTCCACAGTGATAATTGATGCTGAAGCTACTGTTGGAAAAGTTAGGAGGCGCACTGCTACACTGCATATTCTGTCATATGTTCCTTTTCTTTGTAGAATAAACACTAATTTTTTTTTAAAAAAACTAGGGTGCTAAGTAGTTTACATGTGCTAACTACGGTGCCAAGTAGTTTACATGTGCTAACTACGGTGCTAAGTAGTTTGCATGTGCTAACTACTTAGCACGTGCAAAGCATGTTAGCACATGTAAAGTGGCTTTTCACTGGCGTGTTAAAGGGATACTGTAGGGGGGTCGGGGGAAAATGAGTTGAAGTTACCCGGGGCTTCTAATGGTCCCCCGCAGACATCCTGTGCCCACGCAGCCATTCACCAATGCTCCGGCTCCGCCTCTGGTTCACTTCTGGAATTTCAGACTTTAAAGTCTGAAAACCACTGCGCCTGCGTTGCCGTGTCCTCGCTTCCTCTGATGTCACCAGGAGCGCACGGCTCAGGCCCAGTATGGTCTGCGCCTGTGCAGTACACTCCTGGTGCCATCAGCGGGAGCGAGGACACGGCAACACAGGCGCAGTGGTTTTCAGACTTTAAAGTCTGAAATTCCAGAAGTGAACCAGAGGCGGGGCCGGAGCATTGGGGAGTGGCTGCACGGGCACGGGATGTCTGTGGGGGACCAAAAGAAGCCCCGGGTAACTTCAACTCATTTTCCCCCGACCCCCCTACAGTATCCCTTTAACACTTAGCACCCTTTTCTGAATCAAGCCCATTATCTCCTAAGTTTATTTTCACTATGCATCAGTTAAAGAGGGACTGAGAGAGCAGTACCAGTATTATTCTATAGGTGGCGTGCATGCAAACCTAAGCACACATGTTCTTTGGTAGATGCATGGGATGAAAAATGTAATGGCATAAGTCATTCAAGGCTGGAGACAAGATGGCCTAGAACAAGCAAGCCAGAGCAGTGACAGCTGTGACAGAGAAAGGGACAAGGTAGACAGAGAGCAGGTTGGAGGATTCAGGACAGAGACTGGCTCAGCAGTCACCGGTCACCTGCTAAACTTCTGTGATTCTAGCCCCAAATATTCACCAAAGCCTATTATACATCATGACAGGTGGAATGGTCATTGCGACAATCTAGAAGCCCTGTGCCAAAATCTAGAAGATAACCACAGTTTCATTTTACACCACATCTTGCCTCGCACATGTAAGCTTTGATTAAACCCAGCACTGCAGACAACATATCACTTCCTCTTTCTACACCAGGACCAGTGATTTTCTCTTTTACTGAGTCAGCAAGGCTCCAGTGACTTCAATCACTCTGTCAAAAGTTTAGACTTTTTTGTAGGAGTCATAGAATAATCCAGCCAGGCAGCGTGCTCTCCGTGCTGCGTAGTGTAAATATTGATCAGATAGAGCCCTTCTCGTTTTTTTTGTCTCCTTGTCTGCGTGCTTTTATGTTTGCAAGACCCTTTATTTAAGTTATACAATTTTATAAAGTGTTTAGATTGAACGGGAGACCACGCAGGCAGGGTAAGCTGACCTCCGCTAACCTGGACTGTATATACAGCACGGTTCAGTTGTGGCACACGTCGTTGCAAGACTGTTTAAACAAGGATTTGGGGAAGCCTATTAGACAAGGCTGCATACAGGTTCTGTCAAGTGCCGCCTGTTTTTGTTGGGGTTTGCTTGTCATCTAATAGAGTTTTGACCTCTCTCTGGACATCTGGCATGTTTCCAGGAGTCAGACTGAACAGTGTCTGGCTAGCTGACACTTATGACTATACCTAGGACATAACATTGACACAAGGATCAATAGCACCCTATTATGATGACCATAAAAGGACATGCTAGACATCCATACTTGGCAAAGACTTTGCAAAAGTTCTCTGCAAGTTAGCTTGCTGTTTAACAAGGTGATCTGGCAAATGGAACATATGTCATTTGAAGTTAGTTAAAGTGAGCCTGTAGCCGATTATATGAAGTAGAGCAAACCCCTGAAAACATTAAACGTGTTACCATCATCATATTGCTACATGTCCAACTTCAATGTTATCTTTCTTTATGTTGAAATTCCACTTTTATGTGTGTATGAATTGAGACACCAGCCTAAATTGGAAATTGTGCATACCCCTTCCTCCATCCTTAAGCTGCTCCCATCTAACTGTTGAGTTATGTAATACGGGGGATAACTTGGTGTGAACCAGACTTCAGTTAGGGCTACTGCAGCTATTTTTGAGTAAGAGTCAGAACTTCTACCCAAAGCCTCATGTGTGGGAAGTATTTGTGCTTGCTGCCCATAACAACCAGGGATGTTTCTTGTTTATTTGCCCGGTGAAATTTGCCTTCTTAAAACCGAAGGAAACTTGCCACCAATTTAGGGTTGCCAGGTGTCCGGTTTTAGACCGGACAGTCCGGTTTTTGGCCGCTGTGTCCTGTCCAAAAAGGCATGTTAAACCGGACAATTAAGATGTTCGGTTTTATGCCTTTTGCCACTTGCCGCCACCCGTCCGCCAGCGCTGTGCGACCGCTGATTCGCTGCCTGGCTGTCAGTCAAAGGCACAGCCAGCCAGCTTACGCGGCGTAAGTTACTCCAGCTTAAGTACCGCCCCCGAGCCCGCGCTTCCCGACGTTGTTACGGCAACGCCAACGCTGCGTTGCCAACGCACGCATGACGTGCGTCACTCACGTCATTTGCAATGCGATTCTGCATCTGCGAAGGAAGCAAGGTAAGGTCAGGAGTCTGGAGATATGGTGAGTGAGTGACCCATAATTCTCTGGTTGTATTTCCGCTCTTTGTGTGCATTGGCTCCGCTCTATCTCCCCTCCGTATAGTCCAGGCGTGACTTTCAATCTCATTCAATCTCGCCTGAGCCCGCTGCTTACTATACTTTACACTTGAATTCATACTATTGTACAACGCAATTTATACTGTTATACTGTTATATTTGCTCAAAATGTGTACATACATGTATGCGCAGATTTATATTTTAACTTTATGCCTATGTATGTCCACTTTATTGTTCTCAATAAAAAATTTTGGTGGGAAAAAAAAAATAAATTTTAAAACTTCCCGCAAGAAATCGACCACTTCACTGTGCAAAAACGCCATAAATGCATTGCATTATTTGCATAGTTTTCCAGTTTTGTAATAGTTTTCTGCTCTGTCTCTTATTATGTGCATTTACTGGTGAAAAGCGGTCTCTTATTATGTGCATTTACTGGTGAAAAGTGGTCTCTTATGTGCATGTACTGGTGAGGACAGCTAGTGACATGGCTATGTACCCTGTAATGTGCTGCAGAAGATGTCAGTGCGATATAAATACTGTAAAAAACATTTTTTAAAAAGCCCATTGCTTAGCCCCACTCTACATAAAAGTGCGCTTCTGACTCCGCCCCTAACTCCACCCCCTGTCCGGTTTTCTCCATCAGCCGACCTGGCAACCCTACACCAATTAGTCTTTCATTGAGTGGTATGTTTCGCTTAAGGTGGTCACTTACTGTCCAATTTTTAGCGAAAAATCGTTTGAGCGCTTAGAAATTCTGATCGGGTTGGTTGAAAATAATCTCAGTTGATGGGCACAATCGATTATGAACGATTATGAAAATAGTCCTCCGATAGGATTTTGGTCAAAACAAAATTTGGATTTTCTTGATTGGTTGTGATAGATAGGAAGCAAAGATTGGTTTGTTGATGGTGTAGTGAACGATTTTTCTTCAGATCAGAATTTCTGATCGCTCGAGTGATTTTTTGTTAGAAATTGGACCATTAGTGGTCACCTTTAGAATGATTTTACTCTAAATGCATTTTAACAGGAATAATAAGAAATACATTGAAAAACTCATTATTTCTCAGTTTTCAGCCGTTATAGTTTTAAAATAAAAGTGCTCCCACACATTTTATTTGCCCGTTTGTCTCGGTTATTACAATGTTTAAAATATGTTCCTTGTACAATGTATGGCGACAATATTTTATTTGAAAATAAAGGTGTATTTTTTCAGTTTTGCGTCCGTCACTAATTATAAGCCCTTATTTCCAAAAATAACAGTAATATACCCTCATGACATATATGCTAAAAAAAAGTCTCTAAGGTAACTATTTTTTTATGTAATTTCTTTCTATACAAATGTTTTATTTTGTTAAGTATAAGAGATTGTGGGAGGTAAGGGGTTATTTTTAATGGGGGATTCATTTATTTTTATTTAATTTAATGTGTTAGGGTGTATTTTTACTATTGTGAACAGTACACAGGAAGAAGTGTTTGTGAGTGTGTGTTTTCACATTCATTTTATCAATGACCACCGGCATCTTTTTGATGCCGGGGATCATTGATCACATGCACTTTGATCAGTGAATGGGGACTGTGTTCCCATTCACTGATCCGTGTACTAATGGGCGGTGACAAAAGCGCGCACGGGAGCGTGCACGCACAATAGGTGATTGTGGCGAGGTACATATATCTACTCCCCTGGAGCCATTAATATCCACCAACGGGGCGTATATATACTGCCTCCACTGCAGTAAATGGTTAAGGCTCGAGTGTAACCAAGTGCTGGGAAGACAAAAAAAGTCATCCCTTGGCTGAGAGAGGACCCACCACGTGGGGTGAAGACTGTGGAGGAGATTGGGACATAAGGATGGAAGGAAGGCAGGAGATCCGATAGGCCTCACAATAGAATTCCTTTTGTCCAATTGCTATTCATTTTAAGCTGTGTGCACAGATGGCAGCAGACAGAGAACGATCCTGTTTGGAAACACACATTGCCAGCCAGAAATATGCTGCGGCAGAAGTGGAAACACCATTTTAAGAATTTAATTTAAATCCCACCTAAACCCACAATTTAAGGAGGCAAATTCTAAAAGCAATCTGTATGGTACGAGAATATGAACGGTGTAGATCAGCAAAATGGTAGACAGATTACCTTCTTCAAAATATTATTATAGTGGGATATCAACCTAATTCTAATAGAGTCTCACCTAAGGATATAGCATGCAAAAATAGGGATTATAGGGAGCCTCTTAATCATCATAAAAAATACGCTTTATTAAATATTGCACATACTAATATAGCACACACAGATGAAAATCCCTGTAACCCTCCCATTAAAAGCAAAACAGGCTGTGTACATTGGCCGAGCTATAGCCCTAAATTAAAGGAGTGCACTCCTAATGTCCTTAACAATAACTGTTATCTTCAGGGCCCCCTTTGATAGCGTTTTAAGGCTCAGTGCAATGCACAAACGATAGCACAAAGAAGCTTCCAAGTAGCATTTAAGCATATGCAGCACTCCAGCAAAAGTAGCAGCGTGTAGCAAGCAAATAATGTGCCTCAAAAAACACCCCTCTAATGCGTGGCTGTGTCTACCATTCGCATACCCGTCCATACAAGATAGCCCTCCGGCGTTTGCCGGGACTCACGCGTCCAGATAGTGTGGCGATTGGCTGGTAGGGCGGGTACTGTTGGTGTTGTCCAGCAGTTCCCAACAAGCCCTTAACAGGAACACTCTCGTGTGCTTGGAAGCGCCGCTTTGCTGTGCGGTTCTTGCTCGGTCGGGGAGCGGGTGGAGGCAGGCAGGCAGTGGAGGCAGATGGAGGCGGCTATCGCATAGCTTCAGCCCACCTAAACCCACAATTTAAGGAGGCAAATTCTAAAAGCAATCTGTATGATACGAGAATATGAACGGTGTAGATCAGCAAAATGGTAGACAGATTACCTTCTTCATGATAGAAATGTTCTTGGAACTACAATACAGCTTGCAACCTGACCTGTCTTGATTTGGCTAGTGGGCGGGTCAATCAGGAGAGATGATGTGACTTCCAAAGTAAGTAACAATAGAAGCTAGACTACATTTCCCAGCGTTACTGTAGTAAACATGGTTGAAAGTGATAGCAAAGGCTGTATTTAGCGGCAGTAACAAGGGCTGGGCATGATACAGTTTGCACATTTGTTTCTTTAGCTGCACAATTCTGCTCCCTTCTTATCCACATTCATTTTCATGTACAAGAAATGGCCAAGAGTTTGTGTAAGTCACTATACTGGCAAAGCCTACCGCAGATTTGTAGTTCACAGGAAATAGGATTTCGAGAGCCCACTTTCTGAACCGGAAGTTAAAAGTTGCAGATGTCTTGCATCTGTAGGGACCATGTACTGTAATTAAACACATTTAAAATTTGGCAATGCAGTACCAAAACTAACAGTTTTCATTTACACGATTCATCATATGCTTTCAAAATCTGACAACTTGCACTTAGATGGGCTTTTACACATGGTAAAATTGACCTTTAAACGGCACCCGAGGCAAAAATAAACTAATGAAATAAACAATTGTATTTATCTTCCTTCTCCTACAAATGACTTTACAAGATATTCTACAGGTTTATTTTATGTTTAAAGGGACTCCGAGCACCTCTCATGGGCATGCCTTTAATGCTGCATACACACGGTGCGTTCGCGCACTCGATTTCCCACTCGATTCCCGTCGATTCGTTTATTTCCAACATGTCCGATTTGGATTTCGATGGATCGTTAGGTCGATTCGCATGCAAAGTATGCCAAATCGACCTAACGATCCATCGAAATCCAAATTGGACATGTTGGAAATAAACGAATCGGTGGGAATCGAGCGGAAAATCGAGTGCGCGAACGCACCGTGTGTATGCAGCATTAGAAAGATGACTTCCTCTGGAGAAGCCTCTTGCAATGGCCATGCGTGTCACTTCCTCTTCCTGCTTCATTCAGTGATGCACTTCTCTAACTAAGAAGATAGGGGTCACCCGGAAGTTATAACATAGCCAAGATGGCAGCCGCCATTTTTAAATTGATATCGAACAAAAACTATTTGAACATGCATCAGATGAAAGAGGAGAGCACAAGCTACAGAAAGGTATGCATCTTTAAGTACTTTGCAGTACTGTTCGGAGTCTTAAAGGCATGCCCATGAGAGGTGCTCAGAGTCCCTTTAAATCTACTTTTTAAGTTTTAACTGTTTTATTGTTTTTGCTCAATGACACATTCATTGCAGTATGCCAGAGCTAAAATCTATGAATTATTGACCATTTTTATATCTTTTCTGCTCTCAGAAGCCATTTTCTGCTAGGAAAGTTTTTTAGTTGGAATTTCTTATCAGTGAGGGTCAAACTGTAGTCATTTCCTGTCTGAGTCAGGACTGAGTCAGCCACCTACATACCTGATATTTAACTCTTTCAGGCAGAGAAAGAAAGAAAAGGAACACAGCATAGTTATTTGTGTGCTAGGCACTGTACATACCCATGTCTATCTCATCATGTCACATGTCACCTCGGGTATCCTTTAAGTGGAAGGACTAATCAGAGAGCCTTAGATTTCCCATTATTATCTACAGCGCGTCGATAGCTTTGGTCCCAGTTGAGATAAAATACAATGGGCCTATATGCAATTAGCCTCTTCTCCTAAATTTTCTCCATCTTCTATTTAAAATACCTTTTCATCACTTTGCAATTGAAAAAGTACTATTAAATTTATTTTGAGTACGGTATTTTCCTGCTTGCTGGTGGTTTATTGACAATTTTAAAAATATGAACTAGGAGAAAACTCAGGAGATAAAGTTAAATGCAAATGGACCATAAAGCCTTATTCAAGTCACTTTTTCTCCTAAGTTTTCTCCTTGGTGATATTTTTACACCTTATCAATGAAATGCCTTTAAAGGCACCAGCAATCAAGATAATACTCAGAATAATTCCGTCAGTACCTTTTCACTCGCTATTGGTACCTTTTTTTTTTTAAATACACAGCGATGAAAAGTTATTTTAAAGTATCCCAGAGGCGACACCTGACAAGATAAGATAAACGTGTGTATGTACAGTGCAAAACATATTACTAACTAGGCTGTTTCTTGTGTTATATTTTATTGCCTGAAATGGTTCATTTTCAAGCATGTAAGTGACAGCTTGGTACCTTGTCAGGAATGCAGTAAACCTCACTGATAAGCAGAGCCGGACTTGAACTCTTTTCCACCCAAGGCCACTGTCAGCAGCCACCCCCTTCAGTATAGGTAGCCAGATGACCCCTCCCTCAAGTATAGGTAGCCTGTTGAACCCTCCCTCTATGTTAGGCAGCCAGATGACCCTCCCTCCACCTCCAGTATAGTTAGCCAGATTACCCTTCCCCCCTCCTCCAGTTTAGCTAGCCTGATGAACCCCTTTTTGATGACCCCTTCCCTCTAGCACAAGAAGCCAGATGGCCCTCCCCACTTCTGATAGAAAGCTTGATGAATCCCCTCCCTTCAGTATAGGTAGCCTGGTGACCCCTCCCTCCAGTATAGGTAGCCTGGTGACCCTTTCCCCCATCCCTAGTATAGCCTGCTGCTCACCTGCCCTTGATCCTGTGGTGCCCTAGGCCATGGCCTATGTGGCCTTGGCTTAAATCCAGCCCTGCCGATAAGCAAATTACAGCCATAAAAGTTTTCCTGGTAGAATACAACTTCTGAGAGCAGAGGAAAGATAGAAAAAGACCAATAGGTCATGTATTTTAACTCTGGGATACTTAATAGACTGCCATTGAGCACAGACAATAAAACATTCAATCTACTTTATAAATGTTCAAATATAAAACAAAACCAAGAGATTTCTATTAAAAAAAAGTCATTTTTAGGGGTAGGAGGACAAATACAATTGTTCATCTCATCCGTTTATTTTCAGTAAGAGAAGATGAAAACTTATCTCCTAGGAGGAAACTTAGGAGAAACGGTGAACTGAATAAGGGCCATGATGAGCTGCCATAGGCAACATCACTGCTACTGCTCTGCACTGGTTAGCTTATAAATCAGCCCTTGTAAAGTGTGTTTACAGAACACAGGCAGCGCTGCCCTGTACGTTATTTGGAAATCCTCATTAATTCGCTTCCATTCATCGTTGTTACAAATGACCTATTTGTAACTGGCCCTTTCACATTGTATTAGAAGGACAAAGAGTCATAGATCTCCTTAGACCACACCCAACTGTTCCTTCCAAGCCAGTTGGCAATAGCTCCTCTGGAGTCAAAAATTAAAGAGTTTGCTTTGGAAGAATGTTATCATAGTATCATTTCTGTAGAGCACCTGCTCCAGCATGTGGCATGTGTTTGTTTTCCACCAAGGTCATCCAGGAATTATATATCCATCACCCAGACTTTGTAAAAGCTAAGAGCTTGCGACATGCCTCCACTCTTTTTTTTTTCTGCATTGTAGTAGCGCATTGATTGAAATTTAAGAGGAGCTGTTCTGTGTTAGATAACGTCAAGTGTTAGTGTACATGAACTTAAAGCGGAACTGTAGTGAGAAATAACACAATGAATAATATTGATTATTTGTTTTACAATATGCATTTTTAAATTATTTAGTCATTGTGTGCCCATTGTAAAACCTTTCTCCTCCCTGATTTACATTATGAAATGTATTCTTGTCAGGTGATCTCTGTGGAATGTTTGTTTACTGAGAGTTCTGAAGCCAGTACAAAACTTACCTGGTTTCCTAGAATGCTCTGGGGAAGTGGGGGGGAGTTCCGCATAGCTAATCAGCCTAAGTCAGGGGTGTCAAACACAAATACAAAGTGGCCAACTCCCTCCTCTGTACAGTACCTTAGAATCTAGTGGCCCTCACCCTTATACAGTTCCTTGTGTCTAGTGGCTCCCCCCCACCCCTATACATTTCCCAGGTGTTTTGTGGTTACCCTCCCACCGCTACATAATTCCCTGGTGTCTAGTGACTCCCTCTCATCTACAGTTTCCTGGTGACTAGTATCCCAACGCCGACACTGTCTCGCAGACTGGAGGGGAGGAGATGCTGTCTCCTCATTTGCTGCTCTTTCCATTTCAGCCACGCCTCCCCTTCCCCGTTCCTCACTGATGCAGCAAAATCTGACAGCCGCGGCTGCACAGCTTAACCACCTAAAGACACCTAACGCCGATAGGCGTCGTCTAAATGTCAACACGCGGGGAAGAAATCCCCGCTGTTTACATCATACGGCGCTGCTGCGCAGCTGCGCCGTAAAGGAGATCGGCGATCCCCGGCCTCTGATTGGCCGGGGATCGCCGGCATCTGATAGGCTGAAGCCTATCCGAGGCGGCGCAGGACGGATCTCCGTCCCGTGCCGCCCACAGCAAGGAGGGGAGGGAGGGAAGGCGAAGGTGCGCGAAAATCGCTGCGGAGGGGGGCTTTGATGAGCCCCCCCTCCGCTCGGCCACACAGAGTGGCGGTGATCAGACCTCCCCAGCAGGTCATCCCCCTAGTGGGGAAAAAAGGGGGGAAGTCTGATCGCCCTGCCTGATTCCAGATCTGTGCTGTGGGCTGGAGAGCCCACGCTGCACAGATCTGCGCAAAATGGCCTGGTCCTGAAGCGGTTAAGAATGTAACAAGACGCGGCCGGCCGCGATCTACTCTGAAGGCAGTCGCGATCTACCGGTAGATCACGATCGACCTATTGGGCAGCCCTGAACTAGACAAATGCAACTGTGTGGCAAAAAGGTGTACAAGGACTGGCACTACGGCAGCGTGCAATCAATATTATATCATGAATCAGTGGATATTGCAATTCCTGGGTATGTCGCACGTACCAACACAGCGTGCTCAGGATCCAAATAGAAAAACAAGCATCAATATCATTCAATGGGTAGAAATACATAGGTCCGGCACTGCATCACTGGTATAAAAAGAGCTTTATTCCTGGTGGCTCTTTCAAAAAGTAAAAGTACATATACATTCCATAGATGTTTAGCACATACCCGTAGTGGTCAGATGAGGTTGTGGGGCATGGTGGTGATGGTAACGGCCCGCCTAACGTCCGTTTCGCTTTACAGCGTCTTCAGAGGCAGTATGGCAAACGCGGCTATCCGTTTCCGGGTCTTATAGCAGGGGAAGATACACTTCCGGTTCACTGCGCCGCATAACGCGTACGTAATTACGCATGCCGTCACTGACGTACGCATGCAAGCGTACTGGCGTCAGTGGCGGACATACCCTTGGCATGAAAAAAAGCGTTGCATCGCGTGCGTAACCACGCATACAACCACTGGCGTACGCATGGAGGCGCAATGCGTCAATGGAAGTTGCGTACCATGTATTGGGTTGCTTTCCCAGATCTTGGTTCAGCACCCCACTACATGGCCACCAGGTGGCATTACAAACGGGTGTGTGCTATTATACAGCATAAAAAGTAGGGAATAAACGTATAGCATAAAGGGACATATTTCAACCTAGCTAAAAGTGCTAGGAAGCTTAATGGAGTTGCATGTGGGCGGAAAGTCAAAATTTCAAAACATTTTTAGTTTATAATGGATAATATTCAACAGTTATTATAAATAGATAGTAGAGAAATACCGCCTCATTCAACTCCATTAACAACGTCCCAAAAATGCAAACGTGTTACCCTACAACTTAAAAACATAACAAGAAGTAAAGGACCTACTCTATATTCATTAAATTTATAACACTAACTACGTTCTAAGGGTCTAAGAAGCATGCCATCTCTATACTCTCATTCAAGCCTAGAGGGCCCATAGCATCTGTCCTTATGATCCATGATGACTCTTTCCTTAGGAGTAATCGCTCTCTATCCCCTCCTCTACGTGGTACTGGCATATGATCAGGGGCGTTTCTAGGGTCCCTGGAGATCAGTGGCACCTGTGGGCACCAGGAGGGGAGGTCAAAAAATGGGCGTGGCCATGCGGTGAGTGGGCGTGGTCATGGGTGGGGCCAAATGTACATGAACTTAGCAGCGGTGTAAGCTACGGATAACGGGCCTGCCCATCGAAATATTGGACGGAGCCCCCTGTCCTTTATTTCGATCATTTACAATCAGTATAGGCATAGATCAAAGATGTATACGCACATACAATTTTGATTGGTCAATCACTGACCCCCAATTTCCCACCCCCGTGCAGTAAGTGGGCCAACAGACAATGAATTTTATGAACAGAGCTAAAATTGGCTAATCAAAATTGTATGTGTGTACCAGGCTTTACAGCTAATACTGTACATACTGAAAGTAGCAGGGATCAGCATACAATACAGCTGGTTTACAATCAATAAAGGCACAGAGTAACACCGTACACTGTACACACTGGAGGTAAATCAGCACACAGTGCAAGCACTAGAGAACAGCGTATACTGTACATACTGTAGGCAGCAGAATTCAGCACACTGCAGCTAGCGTGCCAAAAATATGACGATCACGTTGTGTGGCGTGCTTATCGCGCCGCACCAAAAAATGGGTGGGCCATGGACCAGAATATAGGTGTGGTAACGGGTGGAGACAAATTTACATGAACCTAGCAATGGTGGGACATCAGATTAGGACAGTGGTGGCGAACCTTTTGGAGGCCGAGTGCCCAAACTGCAACCCAAAAGTCACTTACCGGTATCTATCGCAAAGTGGCAACAGCAATTTAAACTAAATACTGTACAAACGTTTTAACTCATACATGAACATTATGGAAAATCCAAGTTGAAAATAAACTGTGAAGATAAACAATTTCATCCATCCTACTCCTGAAAAATGTATTCAATTTTTTAGAACCTCCCAGTTTTATTTTCTGTTTTAAAACGCTAAAAAAGTAGGTTTAATGCTATTGTCTCATATGATAAGGATTCAGCTTTTCCCATAGTCTCGCAGTTAGCAATCATGTGACCCCCAACAAGACATATTCAGCAATCATGAGGCCCCCAACAAATCAGGAGGCCCCAAAAAGACAAATTCAGCAATCATGAGGCCTCCAACAAATCATGAGGCCCCCAACAAGACAAATTCAGCAATCATGAGGCCCCCAACAAATCATAAGGCTCCCAACAAGACACATTCAGCAGTCATGAGGCACATAAATAGACAGCATTTCACATAAATAGGCAGAATGCCCCCTTAATATGGTAGCCCCCCCAAGTTAGGTAGTGAGTGACAGGGACCCCCAGGTTAGCTAGTGAGTGACAGGCGCCTCCAGTTAGGTAGTGAGTGACAGGGACCCCGATAGTGAGTGACAGGGAGCACCTTTAGGTAGTGAGTGAGTGCCAGGGAGCCCCTTTAGGCAGTGAGTGAGTGCCAGGAAGCCCCTTTAGGCAGTGAGTGAGTGCCAGGAAGCCCCTTTAGGCAGTGAGTGAGTGCCAGGAAGCCCCTTTAGGCAGTGAGTGAGTGCCAGGGAGCCCCTTTAGGCAGTGAGTGAGTGACAGGAAGCCCCTTTAGGCAGTGAGTGAGTGACAGGAAGCCCCTTTAGGCAGTGAGTGAGTGACAGGGAGCCCCTTTAGGCAGTGAGTGAGTGACAGGGAGCCCCTTTAGGCAGTGAGTGAGTGACAGGGAGCCCCTTTAGGCAGTGAGTGAGTGACAGGGAGCCCCTTTAGGCAGTGAGTGAGTGACAGGGAGCCCCTTTAGGGAGTGAGTGAGTGACAGGGAGGCCCTTTAGGGAGTGAGTGAGTGACAGGGAGGCCCTTTAGGGAGTGAGTGAGTGCCAGGGAGCCCCTTTAGTGAGTGAGTGCGTGCCAGGGAGCCCCTTTAGTGAGTGAGTGCGTGCCAGGGAGCCCCTTTAGTGAGTGAGTGCGTGCCAGGGAGCCCCTTTAGTGAGTGAGTGCGTGCCAGGGAGCCCCTTTAGTGAGTGCGTGCCAGGGAGCCCCTTTAGGGAGTGGGTGCGTGCCAGGGAGCCCCTTTAGGGAGTGGGTGCGTGCCAGGGAGCCCCTTTAGGGAGTGGGTGCGTGCCAGGGGAGCCCCTTTAGGGAGTGAGTGAGTGCCAGGGGAGCCCCTTTAGGGAGTGAGTGAGTGCCAGGGGAGCCCCTTTAGGGAGTGAGTGAGTGCCAGGGGAGCCCCTTTAGGGAGTGAGTGAGTGCCAGGGAGCCCCTTTAGGGAGTGAGTGAGTGACAGGGAGCCCCTTTAGGGAGTGAGTGAGTGACAGGGAGCCCCTTTAGGGAGTGGGTGCGTGCCAGGGAGCCCCTTTAGGGAGTGGGTGCGTGCCAGGGAGCCCCTTTAGGGAGTGGGTGCGTGCCAGGGGAGCCCCTTTAGGGAGTGAGTGAGTGCCAGGGGAGCCCCTTTAGGGAGTGAGTGAGTGCCAGGGGAGCCCCTTTAGGGAGTGAGTGAGTGCCAGGGGAGCCCCTTTAGGGAGTGAGTGAGTGCCAGGGGAGCCCCTTTAGGGAGTGAGTGAGTGCCAGGGAGCCCCTTTAGGGAGTGAGTGAGTGACAGGGAGCCCCTTTAGGGAGTGAGTGAGTGACAGGGAGCCCCTTTAGGGAGTGAGTGAGTGACAGGGAGCCCCTTTAGGGAGTGAGTGCCAGGGAGCCCCTTTAGGGAGTGAGTGAGTGCCAGGGAGCCCCTTTAGGGAGTGAGTGCGTGCCAGGGAGCCCCTTTAGGGAGTGAGTGAGTGACAGGGAGCCCCTTTAGGGAGTGAGTGAGTGACAGGGAGCCCCTTTAGGGAGTGAGTGAGTGCCAGGGAGCCCCTTTAGGGAGTGAGTGAGTGCCAGGGAGCCCCTTTAGGGAGTGAGTGAGTGCCAGGGAGCCCCTTTAGTGAGTGAGTGAGTGAGTGACAGGGAGGCCCCCTCTCTAGCCGCCGCCGCTCCCCCCCCTACCTCTCAGCAGACCTCAGGATCAGCGGCGACCCGACCAGATGTACGAGCGGGTGCGTCCAGCGCCCGCACTGATATGCGGAAGTGATGTCACTTCCGCATATCAGTGCGGGCGCTGGGTCCTAGCGCCCGCACGATTGGTCGCCGGCTCGCCGCCTGATCCTGAGGTCTGAGACGCGGCGGCGGCGGCTGGAGGGAGCCGCTGACAGAGGGGGCAGCGGCGGCCGGGAGATCCGTGGCACCCCAGGAAAGATTGGGGGCACGTGCCCCCCTAAAACAGGGCTAGCGACGCCCCTGCATATGATCTAGGCCAGCAAAAGTCAAACAGTTTGGATTACTTCCATGGTTTGTTCTTACATGCTCTATGAGTCTTGGGCATCCTTTTCCTGATTCGACAGACCTAAAGTGTTCTAATACTCTCGTTTTCATCTCTCTTGTAGTCATGCCTATATAAAAACGGTGACATGGGCACCATATGATGTAAACAACAAATTTTGTCTGGCATGTAAAAAAATATTGCACTTTTGTGTCCACAGGACCCACTCGTATATTCCTTCCTCTACCTAGTTGCATGCAGATAGAGCAGTGTCCACATCTAAAGTTTCCTTTTGTTTGACTCCTCTCTAGCCAATTCAATTCTCTTGGCATTAAAAATTCGCTAGAGGTAACTTGATTACCTATAGTGGGGGCACGTCTAAAGGTGATCAGAGGTGGCTCTATGTAGACCTCTTTCAAAGATGGATCTTGTTTTATAATATTCCATTTGTCTAGGATATTCCGTCTAATTGTATCTGCCATGGGGGTATAATCGAATGAAAATACTAGTCTCTCCCCTACATTTTTACTATTTCCTCTTTTTTTCTTTTTCACTATATCTTTCCTATCAATCGAAATCGCTTTCTGCATTGCTTGATCCAGTTCCTGCTGGGTATAACCTCTATCCAGCAATTTAGTTTTCAGATCTTTGGCTTGCTCTAGGAAATCTTCCATAGTAGTATTATTCCTTCGTAAACGCAAGAATTGTCCATATGGCAGTGACTTGAAGACATGAGATGGATGATAACTGGACCGGTGTAGAAATGTGTTCCCAGAGACTGGTTTCCTATATCCTTTTGCTATTAATTGATCATTGTTGATACATAACTCCAGATCTAAAAAGGCTACTTTTTCTCTGCTATACTCATAGGTAAACTGCATATTATCTTTTCCACTATTCAAATAGCTCATAAACTGTAAAAACATCTCATAAGTCCCGGACCAGAACACCAACACGTCATCCACGTATCTAGACCATCTCCTGAGGCCTCCCCCATGGGGAACATCGGCACCGTACACGTACTTCTCCTCCCACCACGCCAAAAAAAGATTGGCGTACGTGCACGATACCGAGGTCCCCATAGCTGTGCCGGACAGCTGCCAGTACCACCTGCCATCATAGAGGAACGCATTGTGCGTTAGTACGAAATAAAGGCATTCGCAGATATAATCTACATAATTTTCATCCTTGTCACTCTCAGACAAGAATGTTCTTACAGCAACAATCCCAACGTCATGGGGTATACGATTGTACAAATTGACAACGTCTATAGTCACCAATGCGTCACCAACTTTCCAAGACACATCTTCTATGCTTTCTAGCACGTCCAGTGTGTCCCTCAAGTGGGACCGCACCCGTCCCAGCAAGGGCCTCAGGAGATGGTCCAACCATCTCGATAACCTTTCAGTAAGAGAGCCGATCCCCGAGACGATGGGACGCCCCGGTGGACTGGTCCGGGACTTATGGATCTTTGGCAAATGGTACCAGATGGGTTTTTTAGGGAATTCTGGCAAGAGATCTTCCGCTAATTTCTTTGAAAGAAAACCTCCCTCTACTCCCCTTCTCAATAATGATCTCATGGCATTTTGAAACTTCACTGTAGGGTCTCCTGTTAGCCTTTTATATACTGTTGGATCACTTAATTGGCGCAATGCTTCTTCATTGTATTGTGTTGCTGTTAGTACTACTATTGCTCCTCCCTTATCTGCTTTCCTAACCACTAACTCTGGTCGATCTCGAAGCCATTGCAAGGCCTTCATTTCCTCCTGGTTCAAATTGGGATCTGCCTGAGTATATGTGAGGGCTTTCATATCTTTCTCCACCAGACTTTGAAAAATGTCAATCGCTGAACCTTGAGTTATCGGAAACGGTCTAATTGATTTGCAGGGTACAAACTTTTGTTGAGCCTCTAATGAGTCTTCCATATAGGACTCTTGATCATTATGTTCTTTATTTTCTGTTAGCAACTCCTCTAGGATTTTTAAGTTCCCCAAATCCTTGTCAGTCCAAGACATATTTGGCGTAAAACCCAGGGGGCCCACAGGTCCTGCTTCAGCTTTTGACCGTGTATAAAGTTCTTTTTTTAGAAAAAATTGTTTGATACTCATTTTTCTTACTCCCTTGTATAGATCCACCTTAAAACGACAAAAATCAAACTTTTGAGAAATGGAAAAGTTTAGTCCCTTTTTCAAAAGACCCTCACATGACGTTGGTAATGCTGTCCCGCTTAGATTTACCACCTCTATTTGTTGTTCCCTCTGTGATATTTCCTCTTCTTTGATTTCTGCTGCACTGGTTTGCTCTGATTGTCTTCCCAAGTCAACTGCCTCCCTCCTTTTCCTTTTGGTACGGCCCCTTCCTCTGCGTATTTTCTCCCTAAAGGGATATTCTTTGGATTGGACACACATTCTGGTTGATTACTATCCGGATTATCTTTCTTATTTTTAGGTACACGTCTCCCAGTTTCCTCTTCACTTGTGTCCGTGTCGGTTGTCCAATAACCTTTTCTTGGACGTTGTGGTTTGGGACCTGTAGGTCTACCAAATCTTGGTTTATAGAAGCCCCAGTTAAATTCCTTCCCAGCCTTAAAGAGGAACTCCAGTGAAAATAATGTAGTAAAAAAAGTGCTTCATTTTTTACCATAATTATGTATAAATGATTTAGTCAGTGTTTGCTCATTGTAAAATCTTTCCTCTCCCAGATTCACATTCTGACATTTATTACATGGTGAGATTGTTACTGTGGGCAGGTTATTTAGCTGTTTTTAGCTGCTCTGTCTGTTACAGATAGCTAATAACAGCTATTTCCTGTCTGTGAACATTGTTACATTGTGGCAGTTTGCCAGCAGTACCGCGGTATTCAGAGCCTCTTGTGGGAGGGGTTTCAGCACAAAATCAGTCACACAGCGCCCCCTGATGGTCTGTTTGTGAAAATCATTGTCTTTCTCATGTAAAATGGGGTATCAGCTACTGATTGGGAAAAAGTTCAATTCTTGGTTGGAGTTTCTCTTTAAAGTCGTCTGTATCCCTAAGGTATTTCTGTAGTTTTCTTTTCTTTATTTCCTCCTGTATTGGAGCTAATCGTTTGTCGATCTTTTTCAGGGTCCCACTGTAACGTTCCTGGTCCACAAGGCTCCTATATTGCTCCTTTAGGTCTTTTATTTCCTTCTGGATCACTAAATGCTCCTCTTCAGTTCTTTCTAGGACAATGTTCTGTAATGTTGTTACGTATGTTAGATGTGCTTCACGCCACTTTTCCATAAACTTAGTGTCGTTTTGATATTCCACTGGCTCTTGGTACTTCCTGAACCCTCTTGCCACAATTTTCTTGCTTTTATACTTTTTGAGAGTAGTAACTGTCCAAAATATCTTTACTTCTTTTTCACACAGCCTCCCTAGTTTGATCTCTGCCACCTTTGCTCCCACAACCTTGTTGCGTGTAGTCAAGACAGCTGGATTATCAAATAGATTATCTGCATCTTGCCTTCCGGCTTCAACAGCTTCTTCTACTACGCTCTCCCCACTGGAATCGGAGAATTCTTCGTCTATCTCCACATCATCATTAGACACGTTGTCATCACAGGTATTCCCACACTGCATGTCGTGTGCTCAAGTCAAAAAAGAGATACAATCAATACGTGTGGCAAAAAGGTGTACAAGGACTGGCACTACGGCAGCGTGCAATCAATATTATATCACCCGGAGACCCGGAAACGGATAGCCGCGTTTGCCATACTGCCTCTGAAGACGCTGTAAAGCGAAACGGACGTTAGGCGGGCCGTTACCATCACCACCATGCCCCACAACCTCATCTGACCACTACGGGTATGTGCTAAACATCTATGGAATGTATATGTACTTTTACTTTTTGAAAGAGCCACCAGGAATAAAGCTCTTTTTATACCAGTGATGCAGTGCCGGACCTATGTATTTCTACCCATTGAATGATACAAATGCAACTGTGCCTGCCGTGCATGTCCTCGCTCCTGCTTGCGTGTCCGGGAGCCTCCTGCGCAGGAGCAGTACAAAGCTTTCTCGTACTGCGTAATAAGTTCCCGGGGATGCGGTAGTGAGGACGTGCACAGCTTCGCAGGTGCAGTTGCATTTGTTTAGAATAATTAGACAGTGACCGGCGGCGGGGAACGGAGGATCGTAGAGGATGGCGCGGGACAGGACAGCTGCAGGGGGCCGGTAGAAGCCCCAGGTAAGTGTGAGTTTTTCTTTTTACAAAGAACCACAGAACCCCTTTAGCCTGCCTGGCGTTCTGACGTTTTTTGCACATTTTTTTTCTTCTTTTCATGTAGCTAGCCTAGCGCTAGCTACATGATTCCCCCCTCCCTGCGGCGTCCCTCCCTACCCTCCGATCGCCGCTGGCGCAATGGCCTGCCCGGAAATCCCGTTCTGAACGGGATTTCCTTGAGGGCTTCCCCCGTCGCCATGGCGACACACATTGTGACGTCATCGATGTCGGCGACATCACAGGGAGACCTGATCCACCCCTCAGCGCTGCCTGGCACTGATTGGCCAGGCTGCGCACGGGGTCTCGGCTAGGGGGGCCCTGTATTGCGGCGGGTAGCAGCGGATTGGCAGCGAGCGGTGGCAATCTGGTAAGGCACGCAGCAAGGAAAGTGCTTGCTGCGTGTTTAAAAAAAAAAAATTGTTCAAATCAGTCCAGTGGGGCCTGAGCGGTGACCTCCGGCGTCTCTGGACGAGCCTAGCTCATCCAGAACGCCAGGGAGGTTAAGCATTTCTGCAGTTTAAGTAGGTGTTAGACTTACCGGTAATAGTTTTTATATAGCTTTGCTTCCTTAGTAGGATCTCTCCAAGAGGTAGACGGGAGTTCCTACAACTGAAGCATTTGCAATCCTTGGACAGCACAACTTCCTCAGTATTGTTCTCTTCTCCTTTGCTCCCCCCATCTTATTCTCAGTGCGTGTCCTTTAGCTATGATTAGTTAAAAAACAACAAGGTAGTCACATAGAAGCCCTGAAAAAAATAAGGGTTTATATAAGGATTATATAATTGCATCAATGAAAATTACTCTTCCTTTGGATTGATTAAGCATTGCTGGCCTCCAGTGGTGTAGCAATAGGGGGTGTAGAGTTTGTGACTGTACCAGGGCCCTTTGGCCAGAGAGGCCCCAAGGGGCCCTCCCTCAACCACAGTATTAGCTCTTTATTGGCCCTGTGCTGGTAATAATCACTTCTATAGGTGCTTTGAATGGTAGTAATCATTGACAAACTTTTCCCCATTCTCTTCTTGCACCTCTGACATTGTGGTTGTCCTTGGCAGGTTTTGGTGCGCCATATCAATTGTTATGTATTGAGCGCTTGATAGGGCCCAATGTAAAACTTGCACCAGGGCCCAGAGCTCCTTAGCTACACCACTGCTGGCCTCTGAGGAAGCTGTGTTTTGGCCGTGAAGTGTGCATCAGGAAAATGTAGCAGTGCGCTACAGTCTAATAAGACAGCCAATATTTTTTTGTATAGTAAATGTAACATTGTTTATCCAAATCTGTTAAAATTGAATGTGCGATAAAGATGTAATTTTAGAAGAAAGTGGTGCTATATATTGTATTTTACTGGTGCACAAGAAAACCCCTACTGTATTCTTTTCAGGGCTCCTGTGTGTTTTTTTTTTTTTTTTCAATTTTTTGGACACCAAAATAAAGGACATAAGCCAAATACAGCATTCCAGCAAAAGAACTTCAGACCAAATGTCAACTGTGAAGCATGGAGGTGGAAGTGTCACGGTTTGAGGATGCTTTGCTGCAGCAGGACCTGGCCAGCTCACTACCATAGAATCCACCATGAATTCTAATGTGCTTGAGCAACATGTGAGACCATCTGCAAGAAAATGTAAACTGAAGCGGAACAGGATTCTACAACATGACAATGACCCAAAAAATCCCAGTAAATTTACCAAGGACTGGCTGAAAAATAAGAAATGGAGAATCTTGGAGTGGCCGAGTCAACGCCAAGACCTTAATCCCATTGAGGTACTGGGGAGTGACTGGATACAGGCTTTACATACAAGAAACTCTTCAAACGTCTCACAGCTAAAGCAATTCTGCACTTTTTTCAGAATGGTATCAGAGACTGGTAGATGGCTACAAAAGGCTGATGATAATAATAATAATAATAATAATAAAAGGCGTAACACTAGCTAGGGGATGTCCTAATGTTTTCTTCAGTTAGAATACACATTTTTGTTGATATCTTTGTCTAAATACAAGATTTCAGAAATAAAATCTATTTTCTAAATTATAATAATAAATAGCAGCCTTTTTTCAGCTACATGATGACAAATATACAATATTTTACATTTATTGGAGGAACCCCTCCCTTCCTTTCATATTGTCAGGACAGAATCCGGCAAAATGCTGGAGTAGGTGGTGTCCGGCAATGGAGGAATTGCTAATGGCTGCCCCCTGTATAACCCTAGTTATGAAAAGAGTAGGGTGAAAAGCATGCACTGAAATGCCCATAGGCTTGAAGGAGTTTTTATTTATCTTTGTATGTGTCAGAGTGGTGCAACTAAATATATTGAATTAAAAAAATGTTTGGTTTGGGTCCGCTTTAAGGCAGCCATACACTGGTCGATTGCCACCAGATCGACCAGCAGATAGATCCCTCTGTAAATGAATCTGATCAAAGAGGGATCTATTGGCTGCCTACACTGCAAACAGATTTTGAATCGATTTCACTATGAAATTGATTCACAATCTGTGGAGCTTCCGCTGCCGCCTCCCCCAGCATACATGATTACCTGATCCGATCGGCACGAGTCCCACTGTCTCTTCTCCGCTTTGGGCTCCAGCTTCACTTTACTTCCTCTCGGCGGAAGTTTAAACAATAGAGTAGAGGGCGCTCTACTGTTTAAACTTCCCCCGACAGGAAGTAAGTGAAGCCGGACGGAGCCCAGTGTGGAGTAGGGACAGCGGAGACACGCGCCGGCTGGATAAGGTAATGTATTTTCACTAGCGTCGGTCATGGGACATTCAAACGCCGCTAACGCCGCACTCCCGACCGAAATCTTCTGCGCGGACAGATCGACGGGATCGATCGATTTTGGACGGAAATCGCTCGAACGGTCAGCATTTGCGTATCGATCACAGTGATCAAATCTGCTGTCTATCGGTGGGAAATCGAGTACGTGTATGGGCACCTTTAGAGGGAACCTGAAGCAAGTAAAATTATTTAAAATAAACACATGACATTGCTTCAAATAAATATTACATACTTACTTCGCCGTCAGTTCCTCTCAGAAGCTCACCATTTTCTTCTTTCAGTGATCCCTTCCAGGTCTGACAATATTCGGTCAGAACTGAAATATACCAGTTGCTGTCAGTTATATATCAGCAGCTGTCAGTTACAACTGAATGTGCAAGGTAATGTCAATTTTCCCCTATGGCTCAAGTGGGTGATATTACAGTTTCAAAAAAGGAAAAATCCAAGTTCTCAATCTGCATATCAAAATTTATTAATCAATTTACACACATATTCCCATAAAAAAAACCCTTCCCCCTCCCTCCTAAAAAATCCCTGCCTGGACCTAGGAGCGCTCCTCACACTCACTCACCAACCACACATAAGGCACTGCATCTGGCCAGGTAAGATGCTAATAGCTATCATGGCAACAAGGACAATGATTCTTCAAAGTGACAAAACACGGATTTTCTGTCTTAATCAGATTGTGGGCTCCATAGGCTGAATATACTGCAGTAAATATCTTCCACCGATCATACCTCCACAATTCAGTCAATTCGTAACTTCACATTAACTGATAAGACATCTCCTTCTTATGTTATTGTTCAACAAGATCCTTCAATGTCAGCCACGCTGCATAGCAGCACTCACCACCTCTTCTGTGACCCTGCGCTGTCTCCAACTCCTTGGGCTTGTGGCTGCGGCGTCCCACTGCTCACACCGCCCTGATGTTCCAACACTGGGGACACTCACGAGGTGTTTCTTCCCTGGCCGGCCAGACGCCAAACTGTAGTAACGTGGTGAGTGTTTGCGGATTCCTGCGTTCCCGCTCCGGCGGTTAGTTAGACCACGCCTGCATACGCGTTACGCCCACTCAATCACGTGGGCTTCGTCAGTGCATCATGCTGTTGTCTCAGTATATTCAGCCTATGGAGCCCACAATCTGATTAAGAAGGAAAATCCGTGTTTTGTCACTTTGAAGAATCATTGTCCTTGTTGCCATGATAGCTATTAGCATCTTACCTGGCCAGATGCAGTGCCTTATGTGTGGTTGGTGAGTGAGTGTGAGGAGCGCTCCTAGGTCCAGGCAGGGATTTTTTAGGAGGGAGGGGGAAGGTTTTTTTTTTATGGGAATATGTGTATAAATTGATTAATAAATTTTGATATGCAGATTGAGAACTTGGATTTTTCCTTTTTTTGTCGCAAGTATACATGATTCAAAGTTCTCCTCGCTTGAGCTGCTGCCACAGGCTTGAAGACTAGTTCACCAGGATTTTAATTTGAAATTGATATTACAGTTTAACAGTGTGCTGACCAGGAAGCTGTTAGAGGGTAATGGCCATTTTTTAAATGGAGTACTGAGAATTTCATTGATCACCATAGACAAATGGGACGCAGGAGAGGAGAAAGAGATTGAGGAATAGACTGCACAGGAGGTAAGTATGACCTGTGTATGGTTAATATGACTTTTTATTTTCAGTTCAGGTTCTTTTTAAAGCAAACCTAAAGTGACCCCCCCCCCCCCCCCCCCCTTGTGATAGAAAGAATTCTATGTGTAGGACAGATAACGAATAGTACATTAGTAACAAAGAAAAGAGTCTCATATTTTTATTTTCAGTAATAAAGCTTTTTTTATAACATTGCATCATTCTGTCACATTTGCAGTTAAGAAACCCGACTGTCTTTTAAGGTATAAAAGAAAGCGGAAATAATGACCCTTTGAACTTACCTGCAGTAAGACCTTATCCAGGCCCGGTCAGCCCATGATGCCTAGTGAGGCGACTTCCTCAGGCGGCAGAAGTCTGGGGGCAGCACCAGCCAGAAACAGGAAGTGAAGAAAGCGCCTGGCCAATCTATCCTGGGGGCAACTTGGCTAACTATACTGGGGGTACTGGGGGCAACTGTACCTAGCTACCAATACTGGCTACCTACCTATACAGAGGGTGTTTTTTGGGGACTCACCGTAGCTATATAACGTGCGGTGCAAATTGTCGAGTGCTGTGCAATCATTACAATGTGGGGGCATCCTCACAAGTTGGCCTCATGCAGCAAAAAGTCTAGAACCGGCCCTGACCTTATCACAAGCTATCTCTTGTTGTTTCTTGGCTGTTCAAGTGCTTCAATAAAACCAGACTGTATTCGACCCCAGTTGGTAGAAGAGCACAGAGAAGCTCCTTTGCATAGATAACAACTGAAGTTTTTTAACTCATCCTGTACTGGAAAAAAACATGAGACTCTTTTCTTTGCTGCTAATGCTCTATTGCTTATCCGTACTACACATACAATTCATTATATTATAGGTTTATTCTCGGATCAGGTTTGCTTTAATAAAGAACTAAATATTTGATGGGGTATGCTCATTTTTTCATGTGACTGTAACTGTATGTGAGTATATGTCTGTATGTCTAGATACAGGCGGATATATTAAATGTAAGTACAATGTACAGTATGCAGGAACCGTACATTCTATTACATACCTCGCTGAGTCATTCCGATGACATCTATGTTTATTGTTTTTAGAATTATTTCAGAAATGCATTGATTTATTTGGGTTATTGTTACTTTTTCCTGTGCCCTTTTTTTTCTGAATTTTTATTTGACAAAGGAATGTTTCAATGGTCATAGTTTAAGATCTTTGTGTCACGCTTCCTGAGCACACAAAGGCCCCCTTTTAAAATAACAGCTCTTCAATTCCCTTTGGCAAAGCAACAAGGTTAAACCATTTCCAAACAACTGTTTTGCATAATAAAACATGCTTTCGGACAACAGTGTGGTGCCAGTAAATGCCCTTAACAGAAAATTACTCAGACAGAAAGCCCCCAAGCCACTCGCTCATGTAAAAACTACTAATCCATTCACCGGAACACGGTCTACTCCCCGTCACCATGCTGACAGATAAACTTCTAATCGGTTTTAGTTTATTGATTAAAAGTGTGATCAGTAACCATGTAGCAGTGGGTAGGGAGGCAGCACCAAGCAGTACAAGGCTTTCAATCGGATGTCTGCTGAAATCTGATTGAATTTTGGTGGTGCAATCTGGTACTTTATTATCTGCTCCCCAATCAGTTTCCTCTTAAAGGATACCAGAATTCAAAAATTTTGGAGAAACGGGAGGAGCAGGCATATACTACCACCTGTCTTTATCCCCACCGCTCCCCTCGTTCTCCTGTCAGCTCCCCGTAGCTCACCTAAAAGCCCCCCGGGATTCACTTCCGGTCGGCACTTACTGCACAGGCCCTGGGGGGAATGGTGGGCATAAGGAGAGGTGGTAGTATATGCCTGCTCCCCCCATTTCTCCAAAATGTTTGACCTCTGGTATTCTTTAAAGTCCCAGGTAGCGGCAGTTGTTATGAGGAGGACCCGGGAGACGTCTGAAGCATCCAGAAACTTCCCTTCCATTAACTATTCTTTTTTGGTTATTTCCCCCGCGGGAACACACGCATGAGTAATGTTGCCTACAGAAACTAGGACTCAATCTCTCAGGCATCAGCTTGGGCCCGAGTGCTGTAGAGATGTTGCTATGAACTCCAAGTAAAGGCAATAGAAGTAGTCTTTACATGTCCATATCCCACACTGAAGGCATGCAGCGTACGGAGGAGCTCTTCTTTGTCACTAGCATGTCGAATGGGATAGTTATTATTTTTGTTACATTGTTTGGAGCTTTGATAAAGAATCCTTCCAGGAGGAAGAGGGCTCTCTGGCTGCTCTTTCTTTCACAAATCCTCTTTTTTTTTTTTTGAGTAAGCTTGAGAACAGTATATTCATATCTAATGGAAATTACAATGGTAATATTGTTGCTTACCATCAGTTTGTAAGGAAAGGGACAGCTGACGGGTTTAAACGGATGGCGGATGAGACCAATCAGACGCATCAAACCATTGTTCACATTTAAACATTCACTAGTGGAGATAATTTATCTTGCTGCGACAGTCTACTAAGATGATGGTAGGTTAGCCACTAGATTGTATACCTAGCCCATTGCAAAGAGTCAATATCTCGCGCAGCAGATTTGTTTCTCCCTTGGCAAATTTGACAAGGCAGCTGACAAACCTTACAAAGACGACCAACTAAATTATTAAGAGACAAACTGGGCTTATTTAGCTTAGGAAAAAGGCAACTGAGATGTGACCTGATTCACATTTACTGTATAAATACATCAGAGGGGAATACAAAAGCTTGGCAGATGAGCTTATTTGTCCCAAGAGTGGTACAATGGAGAGAGGGACATGATCTGCGAATGCAGGAAAAAAAAGGTTTTTGCAATCTATTTAGAAAGGGGTCCTTCAAAGTGAGAGTGGTAAAAATCTGGAATATCTTATGTCAGGAAGTAGTTATAGCAAAATCCATATCTGCGTGGGACAGACGAGGACAGGGGAAGCCTCAATAGGATCCAGAGGCTTCGCCCTACCAAGGTGAGTAACCCCCAGGGGGACTTTTATTTTTATTACAGAGTCTCTTTAAAGAGGGCTTGGATGCTTTCCTTGCATTGAAGGGCATCCATGGCTATAATACTAGGTAATTCCTGGAAGAGTTGATCCAGGGATTTATCTGACTGCCATCTGGAGTCGGGAAGGAATTTTTTCCTTTTAAGGTTACTTGGCCCTGGCCTTGTAACATGTCATGGTTGTAACTCTGTTTGCATCTAATACAGGCATTATCTGCTGAAGCCTTTTGAGTGTGTGTTTTTATTTAATTTTGCTGCTATGATGTCTATGGAGGGGGGATAAAGACCTATGCGCATTGCTTGGTGGACAGTCTTCCAGCAGGTGTAATGAGGATCTTTAGGCATGCTGGGGGGCTCCAGTCTTATCCTGCTGTGCTCCTGCAGTAAATGCCCCTGATCATGGAGTCCCACTTAGCCTGGAACCCCCCCCCCCCCCCCTTATGCAACTGGGATTTTAGTCCATCCAATTCCCATGTGTTTGCTTGCCCATCTTCTCTGCAGCAAAGTAGTGGGGCAGTACTGAAGTGTCCTATAGAGAGGAAGTTCCAGGCTGCCCCCCCCACACACACACACTGTATGTGATGTCATTATCATGCATGTGCTGACATACAGGATGCTCTGGGACAAAGTGCTGGTGGCAATGGAGACACTGTGGCAAGTCATTGGTGGTCAGCAGTGTTTGGAGGACATGCATATTTCCTGTCCAATCACTTTTTTCGCTCAGGGTGCCGGGTCAACATTTACTCCAGGACTTCTTTCCTTTGCAGGGGTGTACTTTCCCACCCTTTCCTTATCTCCCCTTGATGACCCCCACTGACTGGGGGCCCATCTGGCAGTGGTCATACAACAAATGTGGCCATGATGATACCCTCACCCATAACCAGTGTGACCACTACAACTAATCTGGAGGATGGATACCTGTATGAGAAAGAGGTAGGGTAAGTGGTTGGGCCCCATAACTCTCCCTTGTGGTCCCAAGGTCTGTTCCCCCTAGAGTTTGTAGTTACACATTTTTTTCTCATTACAGGTTAGTTTACCTAAAAACAGTTAAATGGAATAGACATTTGTTGCACAGATCTTTTGTTTCCTGTGCATTCTCTGAACAGTTTGTTCCTCAGTCTTCTTAGCTCCGTAGCCATAAAGGAAATAAGCTTAGTTATTGTACGTAGCCTCTTGGAAGGAACCATCATCGTGTGTGAATCTGTAACAGGAGATGTCAGAATGTACTGCTCCGTGTCTATATTTAGGCCAAGTGGCAGACATACCGTATTACTGAAAAAAAAAAAAAAGAGAATGACACTTCCAGGAGAGCAGTCAGTGTCCACGTGACACCCGAGTAGTCCTGATTGAATTTTCGAGATGTCTGTGTAAACTTTTTATAGAAACGTACGCGGCCCGCGGTTCATACACACCTCACTAAATAAACAGGGGTTCCTCGCTATCAAACCTGTTATTGGAAAGCAAGTGGCCTGCTATTTGAGCTAAAGAAAACAGGGCCAGCAGCTGTTGTATGGAAAAAAAAGCCGTACACATATAGATATATACGTCTGGGATCCTTTTCCTATAGCTGGGTGAATTCCACTGACTTCAATGCAGGGAGAAGGCCAGCTGAACGTCTATTTCCATGGAAAGCTCACATGTATTGTAGTAGAAGTCACAGTCTGCAGATATTAAAGCTTTTCTCTCGAGATAAATGTTACATACATACATTGGCTTGATTTGTAAATAAATATGACTTGTCTAAACGGACCACTTACGAAACCCTTTTTGCAATGATAGGTATATTTGCATTCCAAGTGCAAAAGTAAACAGAATAGGGTCTCCTTAGTGGCTTTCCAAAGCGCATAAAACTTTATTGCAGTTAAGAACAACCAAATAAAATGTTCAGGGTCACTAATATAGGGCTGGTGCATACCAGAGCGGTTCGTGAGCGTTTTTTCCACAAACACAAAGTAGGGGGCTGCAGCATTTTTTAGATTTCTGTGGCGTTTCTGCCTCAATGTTAAAGTATAGGAAAGTGGAAAACCGCTCTGAAAAACGCTAGATCAGAGCGGTGTTCCAGGCGTTTTTGTTACAGAAGCTGTTCAGTAACAGCTTTACTGTAACAATACATGAAAACTGCTACACAAAAACGCTCCAAAAAAAGGTTGGCATGTTTAGAAAATCTCTAAAAATGCCATTTGTATTCTCTACTCAAGATAGAGAAAAAAAATTCAGCGGGGCGGAGAGAATCTGCACGCCTGAAGTTGGCGAACATGCAGCCCCCAGTGGTTGTTTACAACAATAAGTCACAGCAGGTTATTATAACTTTACAAAAAAAATAAGTAGTATTCACTGGAGATCCGCTTTAAACAAAAATATCTTTAATGCATGCTTCAAAAAATAGGACACCATCTGTATCTTGAAGAAACAGACGTTTGCTTCCACTATTACCATTGTTTCCATAGCTGATTCTTGCAGCCTCATTTTCTCCTTTACATGGGCGTCATCACCTCTTGTGATGTGATATCAGCAATATGTGTAACAGCCTGTAATAATCCTGCGTATTTGCTCTGTGTCTTCGCACAGCGATCTCACTCTGTTATCTGACTCCTGAGCAGTTAGCACTCTTGCCTTGCAGTGCTGGGTCCCCAGTTCAAATCCCAGCCAAGGAACTATCAGCAGTTTGAAACGAAGAACAACAAACCGAGAGCCCATATATGGTGTAGTATTTTAAGTCAATTTAATAAATTGAGAAAAGAATATCAATATTTATACTCACAAACACAGGTTACCACACAGGCAACCACAGGCAGAGCAGGTGGGGAGAATTAGAACCTGACCTAACTCAGGTTTAAGAAGTCGCTCTCTGTAGATTGGAAGAAATAGGGATGCACCCCTCCACCAAGGGTGGACTAGACTGAATGCAAATTTGTATAAAGAGGCGCCAACAAGGTTAAAACCGTTTAAAAAGGGGGAAGTTTGGTGGACTTACCTCCCTCGTAGAAAAACAAACTAAAGAACGTAAATATAATTCACATTTATTAGATACTCCAAAGCACTTTGAAGTATCTATTAAATAGGAATTACATTTACATTCTTTAGTCTGTTTTTCTACGAGGGAGAAAAGTCCACCAAACTTCCCCCTTTTTAAACATTTTTTAAACGTTTTTAACCTTGTTGGCGCCTCTGTATACAAATTTGCACACTATCTGTAGTTTGTATGTTCTCCCGTGTCTGCGTGGAATCCATGTGTCCCTCAACTTTGACAAGATTACCAGTCCCTGCACTGGCCACACAGCCCCACAGCATGATGGAACCACAACCATATTTTATTGTAGGTAGCAGGTATTTTTCTTGGAATGCTGTTGTGTTCTTTTTCCTCTATGCATAACACCCCTTGTAATGGCTAAATAACTAAATTTTAGTTTCATCAGTCCACAGCACCTTATTTCAAAATGAAGCTGGCTTGTTCAAATGTGCTTTAGCATAACTCAAGTGGCTCTGTTTGTGCTGTGGGCAGAGAAAAGGCTTCCTCTGCATCACTCTCGCATACAGCATCTCCTTGTGTAAAGTGTGCCGAATGGTTGAACGATGTACAGTGACTCCATCTGCTGTAAGATGATGTTGTAGGTCTTTGGTGCTGGTCTGTGGGTTGACTCTGACTGTTCTCACCATTTGTCGCTTCTGTCTATCTGCGATTTTTCTTGGTCTGCCACTTCGAGCCTTAACTTGAAGCCTGTTGTCTTCCATTTCCTCAATATGTTGCCAGCTGAAATCTCTGAGTCAGCTTTCTGTAGCTTTCCCCTAAACCATGATGGTGAACAATCTTTGTCTTCAGGTCATTTGAGAGTTGTTTTGAGACCCCATGTTGCTACTCTTCAGAGAAAATTAAAAGAGAAGGGAAACTTACAGTTGACCTCCTTAAATACTCTTTCTCATAATTGAATTCACCTGTGTATATAGGTCAGTTGTCACTGAGCTTACCAAGTCAATATGAGTTCCAATAATTAGTTCTAAAGGTTTTGAAATCAAAAAAATGACAACAGTGTCCAAATTTATGCACCTGCCTAATTTTATTTAAACAATTATTGCACACTTTCTGTAAATCCAATAAACTTCATTTCACTTCTCAAATATCACTGTGTGTCTCCTATATGATACATTTAACTGACATTTTTTATCCTAACAACCAACGATTTATACAGGGAAATCATGACAATTAACAAGGTTGCCCAAACGTTCGCATCCCACTATATATTTATACACACACATATATAAAGATCACAGTGTACCACAGCACAGAATGATAAGGCGGTACTATGGGGCAGCACAGTAGTTGGATTTGGCTGGTTTGAAGGCCCAGTTACACCCACTCCTGCCCCTATGATTGCAATGCCTCCATCCATTGTTGCTATGCAGGCCTCATCTCCTTACAGCCTCCTGATAACATAATCATTAGGCCTTTGCAATAACACTGAGGCCAGGCAGTGATCACAAGTACCTGGGAGGGAAATAATAGTCTTGAGGGGACATCTCAGGGCTTATTAGAGGTCCTATTCTTACAGTAACCAGTGCTGTAGAGGTAGTAAGCCTATATTCTATACAGCTTCAATACTAGATAGGGCGACCTACAAGGTCACTTTAAAGTTTGCGAGCAACACTTTTACTCCCAGTGCAACAAATTTGGCCCAGGCACAAGTGGTGAGTGTTCATTAAATTACCATGTCTTTTAGTTCGGCAGTGTTAATCCACTTCAGTGGTTCTTCATGCGTGGATTAGGGATGGCAACTAATTTTCAACACTTTCCACAATTAAATTATGTAAACACACTCAGATGAAATCTGTGGCAATAAATGAAAAGGCTATTCCTCTGAGCAGTTCCAATTAACACAGAGACCCATATGCAATTTATCCTAGGAGACACCATATTTTTTAGGCATGTAAGTCACACTTTTTCGCTTCCAAAAATGGTGAAAAAAAAGTCCCTGTGTCTTTTGTGCCAGATACAGGCTGTCCCTAACTTAAGAATGCCCGTCGATACAAATTACTGCCCCGCTGAAATGTCAGGGACTCCCTGCATTGTCCCGCCCGTTCTCCTCTGCTCCCCTGTGTATAGTTATAAGCAGCACCAGTGCAGCTCACCTCATCCATTGGCTCCATCGGTGATGAGAGACCTCTCCTCTTCCTCACTGTTCCCCTAATGTCGGCTTCTGCTGATGAAGCGAGTGGAGAAGTCTTTGATTGTTGCTGGAGACGATGGATTAGGTGAGCGGCACTGCTGCTACTTATAACTAGAGGTAGTTCCCGACTTAAGAACGCCCGACTTACGAACAACCAGCCAATACGAACGGCATGGATTTGTGTTTCCACGGGAACAAGTCAAACATTTTTTTTTCCCAAATTGGAGTTTTTGAGAAAATCGTTTGTAAAAAATTCAAAGAAAAAGTGGCTTTTAAACTTGTATAAACAGGTACAAAGGGCAGAGGTGACACAGATGGGGGACACTGGAGGCACAGGGGGGCACAGAGGAGGTACAGGGGACAGAGATGGCACAATGTTCCGACTTAAGAACAGATTCAGGTTAAGAACGATCCTACAGTTTCCATCTCATTCGTTAACCGGGGACTACCTGTATATATGGGAAGCATGGGAGAGTGGAAGGGACACATGGGGGAGCGGAGGGGACATATGGGGGAGCAGAGGGGACATATGGGGGAGCAGAGGGGACACATGGGGACAGAAGGGGACACATGGGGAAGAAAGGGACACATGGGGACAGAAGGGGATGCATGGGGGAAAGAGACACAGGATGTACAAGGAGGACACAATAATTGAAGGAGAACATCTGCAAGATGCTCCTGGACTATGGACGCACCAGGTTTAGTATATTCCCCCCCCCCCCCCCCCTGGTTTTTGCCCTATAAACCTAGGTGCGTCTTATATTCCGAAAAACACGGTAATTTCTCATTTTCTCGTTAAAAATATTTTTCAGCACTTTGCAATTAAAAAAAGCATCAAAAAGTAGTCGATAACGTACTATGGGGATTCTTTTGAGTATTTTCTTGCTTGAAGGTGGTTTAAAAGACATTTAATTGTGAAAATATCACCTAGGAGAAAAGTCAGGAAAAAAAAGTTAATTGCATATGGGCCAGAATATCACAGTGAGGGCCCTTTCACATCGAGGCGGTGCTGTAAATGTACTGCACCCAACTGCAGCCTAATGATAATCTATGGGGGAATTCACACTCCTCACATTGCGGTATGCTGCGCCGGACGTGCCCTATCTACCGTGATTTAATACCTACGCTACCGCGTGGTTCCTGTGGCATCCTGCGAAAATAAAAAGTACATATATATATATATATATATATATATACATATATAGTTCTATCAGCACATTGCTTCCTAGATAACCACCCAATCATGCTTCCAAACAATAAATATTGGTTACTGGCACTGCGCACACTTGGTTTTTACTGGCACTGCGAGCACTTGGTTACTGGCACTGCGCACACTTCTGTAATTAAAGACATACTGCTGCTTTACAAACCATGAAAACAACACACATCAGGGATGAAGAATTGCTGTTTAGCTTGCAGTTGGAATAACAATGCCTCCTTAGCCGGATCTTCTACAACTAACAGTTGCTACAGTTTGAAAAACAATCTCATCCCAAGTCCCCAGTCCTGAAATGTAGAACAAGAACAATGCCTAGGACAGGGGTCTGCAACCTTTAAGACATAAAGAGCCACTTGGACCCATTTCTGAAAAGAGAAAAAAACTGGGAGCCGCAAAACCATTATAAAACAAATCTAACACTGCATATATTGTTTCTTACCTTAATGCTATATACAGGATCATGCAGTTAGCTGTCAATCTGAAGAAATATGACCCCCATATGCACAAATCGTTAGCAGATATGACCCCCATATGCACAAATCGTTAGCAGATATGACCCCCATATGCACAAATCGTTAGCAGATATGACCCCCATATGCACAAATCGTTAGCAGATATGACCCCCATATGCACAAATCGTTAGCAGATATGACCCCCATATGCACAAATCGTTAGCAGATATGACCCCCATATGCACAAATCGTTAGCAGATCTGACCTCAATATGCACAATCCTTCAGCAGATCTGACCCCAATATGCACAACCCTTCAGCAAGATCTGAAAAGAAAAACCCATTTACTCACCTAGTCAGAAGACCTCCTGTCACGATCTCCTCCTGTCCCGACCTCCGGTCCCGACCTCCTTGTGGCGCGCAACTCCCACGATCCTCTTCCTTCCCAACGTCACGTCCTGCCTGCATTACACTGCAGGGCTACGGGAAAATGGCCTCCCGAAGCCCTGCACTGCACTGGTCCGGCGGCCTCTCTGATAGGCTGCTGGTCAGCGACAGCACACGTGCGCCGCAGCCACTGACACCGGAGGCGCGGCTGAGCCGGCTGACACGCGCGCCGCAGCCACTGACATCGGAGCCGCGGCGAAGGTGAAAAAGAGCCGCATGCGGCTCTGGAACCGCGGGTTGCCGACCCTGGCCTAGGAGGAAGATTATAGTAAAAGATTTATGGAAAATCAAGCTACAGTGTTATCTCAAGCAGACAGTATGGGGTGGTCATTTGGCATTAGATGTTTGCAAGTATAGTAAGACATTTTGGCTTATTGTTTAAATGAAAGCCAGCACAAAATGCTTAAAGAGGAACTTCAGCCTAAACAAACATACTGTAATTAAGTTACGTTAGTTATGTTAATTAACATAGATAGGTAATATATTCTCTTACCCACCCAGTTTTAAAAGAACAGGCAAATGTTTGATTTCATGAGGGCAGCCATCTTTTTGGTTAAAAGGAGGCGATAGGGAGCATAAGACACGTTCCAACTGTCCTGTGTCCTGATCACCCCTCCCAGTTGCTAGGCGATGAGAACAGCAGCATAGGAGATCCCATCATGCTTTGCACAGCATCAGGGGAGAAATGCCCCGGCAGGTTTCTTTGATGGGGCGGAGCTTAGCTTCTTTTCAGCTAAAAATGAGGCTTACATAAGGAAAACAAAGTTCTGATGCTGTGAAACTGTTAAAGAAACACCAAGCCTTTTCAGTGCTGCTGAGTAGATTTTTAGTCTGGAGGTTAACTTTAACCACTTTACCCCCAGCGGTACGAATTTCTCCGCCCCTTTTTTCCCTCCTAAAAAACCAGGGACGGAGAAATCCGTACCTTCCGCGCTACCGCTGCTGTCCGCGCTCCCGCCGCTCGTGCGCGCGCACCCGCCGCTCGTGCACGCCGCCGCCCGCTCGCCCGGAGATCAATGAACGGGAAAATCCATTCCCGTTCGTTGATCTAGCCCCCGCAATGATCTGTTGCTTCTTTCAGAAACAGCGAGATCATTGTGCGTCTCCCAGCCTCCTACTGCTTCCTGTAAGCGTCCTTCCGGACGCTTACAGGTCGCATGTAAACAAACACTCTGTGGCCATCTTGTGGCCAAATAGTAAACTACACCCTAAAAGCATTTTACATATACAAACATTACATTTACACAATAAATTAACTCATTACCTCCCACACTCCCCAATTTTTATTTTTTTTTTGTAATTAAAAAAAAAAAAAATACAATAAAAAAAAAACATAAATAGTTACCTTAGGGACTGAACTTTTTAAATATTTATGTCAAGAGGGTATAACACTGTTACTTTATAAACTGCGGGCTTGTAATTAGGGATGGATGCAAAACTGAAAAAAATGCACCTTTATTTCCAAATAAAATATTGTCGCCAAACATTGTGATAGGGACATAATTTAAATGATTTTATAACCGGGACAAATGGGTTAATACATTTCATGGGTTTTAATTACAGTAGCATGCTTTATTTAAAAACTATAATGGCCGAAAACTGAAAAATAATAATTTTTTCCCACATTTTTTCCTATTTTCCCATTAAAACACATTTAGAATAAAATAATTCTTGGCATAATGTCCCACCTAAAGAAAGCCTAATTGGTGGCAAAAAAAACAAGATATAGTTCATTTCATTGTGATAAGTAATAATAAAGTTATAGACGAATGAATGGAAGGAGCGCTGAAAGGTGAAAATTGCTCTGGTGGTCAGGGGGTAAAACCCCTCAGTGGTGAAGTGGTTAAACAATGTAAGCACAGCGTTGCTCAGCCGTATCACATAGGGGACCTCTTTCTGTGATAGCGGTAACTCATGGGGGTTGTTACGGATGGTCTGATTCCATACACCGGCATCAAATCCACATCTGGAACACACATATCTGGAACACACATATACCTCCCAGCTCTCAGAAGAAATGTGTTTACTGTAAAGGCTGCACCCCAGCCCAAAGCCATTTGTTAGGCCCCTATACCACATGCATAAGTACTGTTGTCCATAGGGATTGAGGCTTGATCTTCCAGGCAAAAGTTCAGGGCTGAGTGTCTCTAGGTTAGCCACACATATGTTGCTATAGAGGATGAAGAACAATGCATTCGAGGTTCGGCCATGCGTTATTGTCACTAAAGATCTGGCATGGCGAATTTTTAGATGTCATCAGTAGGCTTCTGTGCACGTTAGATTCTCAACCAAGATCGACGTTTACAGCCAACTTGGCTGAATTTAACCCAGCAGGTGTACCTAGATCCGCCCCTATGGTATCCTAGGCACAACGACCTCTGATGACCGCCCCCTTCTCACGTACACATACTCGACTCTACGTAGAAAGGAGAGAAAGGATGAGTGGTGTGGCATCAGCCAACAAATTCGCTTAGTTGAATTTTGTTAGTACATAGGTTACAGTAGAGTGCCCGGTATACTAGAGGTTACCCCAGACCTTTGCCTATACAGCCTATGTCCAGAAATGGCCTTGCCCTAATCACAGCTCCAATCATACATACCAAGAAGAAGTAGCCTATTGGGTCACTACCTACCAATTTGGCAGTAAAGCTGTATACTATACAAATTTTCATCTACTGCAGCACTGGCATTTTGTCAGGTCATGTGAATGCTGGTGAGTTTCTGGACTTTTTGTTTAGGGCTGCTTCAAACGGACGTTTTGCTGGTATTAAACGTGGCATTTTAAAAGTAATGCTTAGGTGTCCCAGTAGTTAGCTAGGCATAGGTATGTGTTTCCGTATAGGTAGGTGCCCCAGTAGTTAGCTAGGCATAGGTAGGTGTTCCCGTATAGGTAGGTGGGTGCCTCAGTAGTTAGCTAGGCATAGGTAGGTGTTCCAGTATAGATAGTTAGACAGGGACTGGCACAGTATAGCGATTACCAAGGTCCAGCTGCAACAAATAGGGCTGTATAATGCAGTGTCAGTAGGCAACATATAAAAAAAAATAGATCACAAGAACAAGATTAGCTCTCAAAAGAGCTGTTGTGGGGTGCTATTTTAGCAATAAGAATCAGCAAGGAGCAAGCTAACAAGCCTACAAGAGCCTAACTAATCTTTCCCTTTGAGAGAGTCTACAGCAGCTGTCCCTTCTCTATTTACTGCAGGTACACGAGTGAGTCCAAAGCCTGACGCTGCCTGCCTTTTATAAGGGGGGGAGTGGCTCCAGGAGAGAGTGTAGCCTGATTGGCTACAATGTGCCTGCTGTCTGTGATGTAGAGGGTCAAAGTTGACCCTAATGTTGCATTATGGGGGCGAACCGAACTTCCGCAAAAGTTTGTGGTTCTCCACGAACGCGAACCACCAGAAGTTCGCCGGGAACCGTTCGCCAGCGAACAGTTTGGGCCATCTCTAAATCAGAATTGTGCAGAGGGAAAGATCTGACCTGGTCTTTGAAACAGTGCATTTGCACTTTTACCCAGACTTTGATTGATGCGATCATGTTACCGGTATTCTTGGCTTTCAGGATAGGTATGATTTTAGGTGTCCTAACATTTACAGTCAGTCACTTCCCCAACCAAAATAACTTCATGGTCAAACTCTACTGCTAAAAAATTCTAATTGAGCGAGGTAGCAAACTGCAATTGAAAGCTTATTTTCAAAATGCTATTTTGGTCTTGGGGTGCGTTTTAAGTAGCCATTGATTGCAATGAGAAAATGCATGTGTTGTGCGGTAAAGCAGCGCAGGTTGTATCATTTTTTGAACGCTATGCAGAATCGCAGATGCCGCCTGAAAATGCGGCAGCGCCATAGACAATCAATACATGCATTTTCTCATGCGTCACTGCTGCAAATAGCTGCAGATTTTTCCAAGTGTGACCCCTGCCTTAGAGATCTGGACAATCTCATCATCAGACTCCCACACACTGAGAGTTTTTAAAGCAGCAGGGTCAGCCATACTATGCCAGGAAAAATAAAACAAATATTAGTAGATAACTACTTGTTCTACTTACACAACAGATGTATTGCACTCTCCATGTTTTGATTTCAGTTCATTTCAGTGAATTTTTTATAGTAAATAAAGAGGATTCTGTTCCTAGCATTTGTCTTCTTGAGTCCCTCTGACTAAAGCCAATACTGATGTCATTTCCTCCCTTACTTTTTTTCCCTCCTAGAATCGTTACTGTCATAGCTAGCTTGCTTTGTAAACATGTGAGCACTGCAAGATCAGATTTCAGCCTCATGTCACACTGAACTGCCCACGGGCAATCAGTGACGAGCAGGAATGTGGGAGGGTAGATGACAAGCTTCCTTCTTGTCAGCAATGTACCAAATAGAGCCAGTCTAAGTAAGATACGATTTATTACAGTAGAAACATATCTGAATGGATTGGAGTGCTTGCAATGCAGGGTAAAGTTCCAGGCTACATAATAAACACAGTGCAGTGGGTAAATGGAATTTGATTTTGTGGTTGACAATCCCTCTTTAACCACTTTACCCCCACAGGTACGGATATCTCCGTCCCTTTTTCCAACCTGTCAACACCAGGGACAGAGATATCCGCACCTCCCGCCGCTGTCCGCGCTCCCGCACGCTCGTGCACGCGCCCCCGCACTCGTGCATGCTGCCGCCCGCTCGCCAGGAGATCAATGAACGGGAAAAACCATTCCCGTTTCTTGATCTCAGCCCCCCAGCAATGATCGGATACTTCTATGAGAAGCAGCGCGATCATTGTGAAAAAAAAAAAGTTTCCCAGCCTCATTGAACGTACTTCCGACCAGGGCTGTGGAGTCGGTCCAAAAATCCACCGACTCCGACTCCGACTCCTCAGTTTAGGATTCCCCCGACTCCAACTCCGACTCCACGACTCCGACTCCTCTAATTTGCATATTACAATTTTGTTGATTAAAAGTATGTAACATGAAATTCGTCTCATAACTGCCAACGCTTAGGAATTTTACAAGACAACTGAAGTGAGAAGGATATGTAGACTACTATATTTATTCCCTTTAGACTAAAACTAGTCCTTAGTAATAGTACTTGTAAAAGGTACAAACCGGAACAAAGAACATCTATCAGGCCCTAGGCAATGTAAGTGTGGGTACATGTAAGAATGATGTGCAGGTACTCTGCAGGGGAATGAGGAGATTGTAAACAGACAACACCTCTGTGTTCAATGTGCACAGCATTCTCAGTGGATTCCCTGCAGCTCTGTGAGGAGTGCATATGTAGAGTATAGTACTACTGTGTAACAAAGTAAACCTGAGACAGATGAAATTAAAGTTTTATACATACCTGGGGCTTCCTCCAGCCGCCTTCAGGATAATCAGTCCCTCGTTGTCCTCCTCCACCACCTGGATCTTCTGCTATGAGTCCAGGTACTTGAGCCAGTCTGGCGTAGTGCGCATGAACACACTCCACCGCTAGGAGCATACTACACCTGTGCAGCACTATTGCGCAGGTGCAGAATGTTCCTGGCTGTGGGAGTGGCATGCGGCCGGACTGCGCTGACTGGCTGAATTACCAGGACTCATAGCAGAAGATCCGGGTGGTGGAGGACAGTGAGGGACTGATTAGCCTGAAGGGGGCTGGAGGAAGCCCCAGGTATGTATAAAACTTTACTTTTCATCCGTCTCAGGTACCCTTTAATTTGTAGTCACTAAACCAAATTTTAATAACATATCAAATTATTTGATTTCATCAGCAAAGGGAGTGCATACATTTGCATAAATCAGCATCAGTGCAGAATTATTTCCATCTCATTGACCATCTCTATTAGTGACACAGCTACACATCAGGCTTTATTCTTACAGCATAGATGTTATTTAGTATATATGTTACGGCCAGAACCCGAAGTTTGGCCAGAACTAGAAGTGGCCGGCCACTTCGGGTTCTGGCCGGCCAATGCGCGAACTGGCCGCTGCGCTGCGGCCAATGTGAGAAATGAAACAATTCCTGTAAGGTTTAATGTGATGTTGTGGCCGCAGCGCAGCGGGGGGCAAAAAATGTATCACACATCTTTACTTTATTCAATGGCATTAAGCCGCCCGGCTTTTTCCTCTGCCTCTCTCTCCTCCCCCCCCCCCCCCCCCCGCCTCTCTCTCTCCTTCTCTTTATGGGCACAGCCGGGCGGGGACACGCGTGTCCCTCCGGAGTCGTTCGTCGCGGCAGGGGAATCCTGCCGTTCTTGCAGAGCGGGTGCTGGCAGAAGCAATGTCTGCAGCCTCCCCCGCTCTGCTCTCCTGCCGCGAGGAACGACTCTCCTGGACACGCGTGTCCCCGCCCGGCTGTGCCCATAAGAGAAGGGGGGAGAGAGAGGCGGGGGGGGGGGGAGGAGAGAGAGGCAGAGGAAAAAGCCGGGCGGCTTAATGCCATTGAATAAAGTAAAGATGTGTGATACATTTTTTGCCCCCCGCTGCGCTGCGGCCACAACATCACATTAAACCTTACAGGAATTGTTTCATTTCTCACATTGGCCGCAGCGCAGCGGCCAGTTCGCGCATTGGCCGGCCAGAACCCGAAGTGGCCGGCCACTTCTAGTTCTGGCCAAACTTCGGGTTCTGGCCGTAACATATATAAGAGATTCCTGTGTACGCATCATATATACAGTCACAATCAGATATGTATATCTGACCTTAAAAATACGGGGACTGCTTTATTGAAGCAGCACAAGTAACTCATTTTGATTGGTTTATTTCATTTTTGTGGACTAAGCACAGCTATTACTGTATATATACATTATTTTTAATGACTATTATCTGAGAAATAGAACATTTTATCATATTTTCTATTTTAATTACAGTTACAAATTCATTAGGAGTCGGAGTCGGTGCATTTTTTCCCGACTCCGACTCCAGGCACCCAAAATTGCCCGACTCCACGACTCCGACTCCACGACTCCGACTCCACAGCCCTGCTTCCGACGCTTACAGGACGCATGAACAAAAAATTACTGTCTTGTGGCCAAATAGTAAAACTACATCCAAAACATTTTTCATATGCAAATACATACATTTACACTATAAATTAACTCATTACCTCCCACACTCCCCAATTGCTTTATTTTTTGCAATAAAAAGAAAAAAAAATTACAATAAAAAAATACATAAATAGTTACCTTAGGGACTGAACTTTTTAAATATTTATGTCAAGAGGGTATAACACTGTTACTTTATAAACTATGGGCTTGTAATTAGGGATGGACGCAAAACTGAAAAAAATGCACCTTTATTTCCAAATAAAATATTGGCGCCAAACATTGTGATAGGGACATAATTTAAACGGTTTTATAACCGGGACAAATGGGCAAATTGTGAGAATCTGCTCAGCTGCCTGTGCAGACAGGCAGCGTTTTGACCACTGTTCACGTCTGCATTCTGCAGGTCTCTTTAAGAGAGACCTTTTGTCAGTTCTGCAGCTTGCTGCTGAGGAATTTGCATACATTCGTTATGCAAATCCCCTACCTGCCTCCTGTGATGACTGGCAGTATAAAGGTTGGGATTACCCACAGTCCTTTGCTGGTCATTCCTTCAGGGTTTGTAGTATACACTCCTAGTGAGTGTCAGCCATGCTACTTCTCGTTGAAGATTAGTTTAGAGTTATTTGTGGGACTGCGCTAGGCAGATTCCCTAGTCTAGTTAGGATTGTATTATTTGTATTGCCTGTTCTGTCTGTCTGTGGGGTGCTAACCAGAGCAGCGGTTGCTTCTGGTAGGCCCTTCTGTTCTGTTATTATCTTCTCTGGATCGCACTAGTCTCTTTGAGCTAGTGCTGTGGATCCTTCTGTTCTGTCTTCTGGGATCACGCTAGCCACTTTTCGCTAGCGCTGGGGATCCTTCTGTTCTGTCTTCTGGGATCGCGCTAGCCACTTTTCGCTAGCGCTGGGGATCCTTCTGTTCTGCTACTCTGTACCTGGATCGCGCTAGCCACTTTTCGCTAGCGCTGGGGATCCTTCTGTTCTGTCTTCTGGGATCGCGCTAGCCACTTTTCGCTAGCGCTGGGGATCCTTCTGTTCTGCTACTCTGTACCTGGATCGCGCTAGCCACTTTTCGCTAGTGCTGTGGATCCTTCTGATCTGTCTTCCTGAATCGCACTAACCGCTAGCGGTAGCGGCTGTGGATCGTTCTGATCTGTGTTTCTGCTTGGATCACACTTGCTCTGACGGAAGAGCGGTGGATCCTTTCTGCCTAGTTCCTGTTTCACGTTTGTCTGTCTTGTCTGATTCGAAACGCTTGCTGTAGGCTCGGTGAGGTAACCGTTAAGCAAGCGCTCGCGTTCTCTGTTTCGTGTTTGTCTGTCTTTGGTTAGTTAGGCGTGCTTGTCTCTGTTGTGCGTAACACGCGGAGACCGCGCACAAACGCGTGCACTGTTGCGAATGAGTGCGGTGTTCGCGTTCAGCTAGCGTTTTTGTTATTTTCCTTATCTTTCTCTTTGTATGATTTGCTGTGCCTTTGCTACCCTTGTGCTCTGTCCTGCTCAGTCTTGTGTCGCTATTGGCAATCGCCATTCTTGCGATTGCGTTTCCTACTTCGTTTCCGCCGTTGTGTGTTCGCCGTCGCTGGGTGGCGACTAATTTGGTGGGCACACATTGGTTCTGTCCTTTTGCTCTGTTCCCTGTGGGCTATCCAGCCCTGCCTGATTGTACCTTGTCCCGGATCTGTACAATTCCCATTTGGCATCTGTGGCTGTGCAGCGGCTGTGTTCGCCTGCACTCCACAGCGCCATCTGCCGGTGGGAATTGCCCTCTGCGGGTGCATAGCACCTAGCCTGGGTGTCCGCAATAATACGCTTGTGGAGGAAATCCGCCGCGTCAGCGCACGTCTGGTGCGCTGACCACGGAGACGATTCCACAATCGTTACAGAATGACCAGCCAAACCAAAATTCCCAGGGCAGAGGGAACCTTTGATTTGATTCAGATGTCATTGCCTGAGACAAAAGCGTATGTGGATCCTATTATAGGTAGGATCGCACACTATATAAAAGCAGTTAAAAAATCGGTGCTCGTCCCTGATCCCCACCCATATGGGGATTATCTCGATACCGGGCTATTTGAACCGCCATTTGCCTCATGGGAAATTGGGGCCTTGGTGGAAGAGTTTGATTTCGATTGGAAAGCCTTTTGCGATTTTTATATTGCAAAGAGCGCGGATGACCTGAATGATTGTCTCGACTCTATGTACCTTTTGATCGATTGTGATGAATGTGATGAGTGTGATGTGGATCTGGTGATTTATGTGTGGCAGACTATTTTGGACGAATTGCACACACACCAACCAATTATTTCAAATAAAGAGACACCATTGTCACATGATTATTCCTGTCTTTCTGGGGTAAAGCAAGTGAGTTTGGACACTGTGCGACCTGAAATGAATGGGTGTGCCTCGTTTGTGGACACCTGTGTGAATTCTGATGAAGTTTCTTCTGTTTGTTTAGAGGTTAAATCTGTGCGATCTGATGCCTGTTTCTCAGATGTTCCTGCCGATTGTGATCAGCGTGGGTGTGTCAGTTTTGTCAATGATATGTGGGATCCCTTGTCCTGTAAAAACAGATCTTCTTCTCCCAGTACTACTTTAAGATCCTCCATCTATGATCTTGCCATGGGGAAAATTCCCAAACTATGCAGTTTCAAGAGTAAGGGTAATGTGATTAATAAAGTTTCTCATGTTGTTGTCACAACTCCTTCTTCTAACATTGTTCAGTATGTATGCTCAGATCTAGTCAGGTGTGAATGGGAGCCCCCGTTCCAGAAAAAGCAGCTCGAATCGCTGATGTACGAATTGGAGAACGATTCAAAGTCATTTTGTGAGTACTACATTGCCAGAAGTGAGTCTGTCTTGAGAGCATGTATAAGTTCTGCTTCTGCCTTAAGAAAAGGAAAGGGGTGTGAATTTGACTTTGTGAGTCCGCTGATTTGTATGTGGAAAATGATTCTGAATGAACAACGTGTACTTCATTCAGTTGATGTTTGTAAAAGCACATTGTCAGCTGGTGTTTCTGAGATCCAGCAATCCAGCCTGGAGACCTCTGAATCCCTGTCTTCGAAATGTCCACTTTCGCAATCGACTGCGATCTTGGATTCACAAATTTTGCGTTCTGACTCCTCGGATTTGACATCGTTAGCCGAGTCCAAGAGTGAGACAACGCCTTGGGTTTGCGAACCTGATACTGAAGCACCTTTGCTCTGTCCAGAGAAGATGTCTCTGAGCCTGCCCTGTATCATGAATAAAGACATTATGTCCACTCGCATTGACATTTGCGAGTCTGATTCTGAAGAAAGTATTGACTCTCCACCCAGTACTCTGGATGAGTCAATATTGCCTTGTACAATATCTCCTGCAGTGTCCCTAGAGGCTCGTTTAGGTATTGCTGCTATTTTCACCTGTTTTTCTGCAGTTTTGGAATTGCAAGCTAGTTTGACTGCTACGCAGAATTCTGGGTGCAGCGAGATTAAAGTTAGAGAGTCAGTGTGTGGTCCAGTGAATATGCCTGTACATTCCCCTCATGATTATGAAATTCAATCTCAGTTTATGGTGGAACCTTCCTTAGGACATCTGCCCTGTCCACAAGATAAAGTTCCAGTTTTGCCCTGTAACATGGATAGTTCAGAATCCTTCCTAGAAAACTTGAAAAATGATGTTCCTGAGGTCTTGTTTGATGTTCTGGAGGTCTCCGAGTTCCTCCCAAAGGGTGCAGAACTTGGAGATGTCTCCTGCCCCCTAAGTCCTTCTGAGGTGTTACCCTCTTCCGTAGGCATTGCTGCCTTGCTGGCTATCTTTGCAGCTCTAGTGGAGCTTCACTCATATGTAGTCAATGATGATATTATTGTCACAGAAATTTCTGAATTTGTATCCGAGTCTTCTTTTGAAAGTCCAGTGCCTGTGACCTCCACTCATGATGATTCTCTGCCCGGTACTGGTTTTGGTCTTGTCGTGCCGGACTCCGAGGTTGGCAGTTCCCCAACATGTCCTGAGGTTTCTCCTGTGCTGGTGTACCCCAGTGTGCTCTGTGATCCAGAAAGCCCAAGTGTGCCTCGGTTACCAGCGTACTCAGATGCTTCCTCGGTGGAGATATGCTCTGATATGGCCTGCCTGCTTGCATGCCCAGAAGTGGTCCCTGAAAGTCTTGATCTTGATGGGTGTCCTCGTAATTCTGAATCCGGAATTGTCATTGGTTCCATGGGGGTTCTTGGTAATTCTCCATGTGAGCCTGGTGATTGTTCTGCCCTCTTGGGATCTCTGTGGAGCTTCAAAAGGTTCTGGGAGATTCCGGGAGAAATTTTGCTTGGTACACTGGATAAGATCAACGGTGGCTTTTGTGTTGTAAGGGACACTTCGAACAGGTATTGTGGCAGGTTTGGTATTTTCGGACGCTCCTTGGAAGGTGGTGGGTATTGTCTGGAGGGTGTCGATGGCTTCTTCTCTGGCGTTCACAGTCCTGATGGGTGTTATACTGAGACTGGTAGAACTGATGGGCATGTTTCGGTGGCTTCTGTTTCCGATGAGGTCGGTTTCGGGTGGACTGACTCTGGAATTGGACCTTGTCGGGCTGCCCCGACCTTCATGAGTCTTCTGTTAGGGAGGTTTGGAGATATCAGTTTTGAGGGTCGTCTGGAATTCGACCCTAGAAGGGGGGGTACTGTGAGAATCTGCTCAGCTGCCTGTGCAGACAGGCAGCGTTTTGACCACTGTTCACGTCTGCATTCTGCAGGTCTCTTTAAGAGAGACCTTTTGTCAGTTCTGCAGCTTGCTGCTGAGGAATTTGCATACATTCGTTATGCAAATCCCCTACCTGCCTCCTGTGATGACTGGCAGTATAAAGGTTGGGATTACCCACAGTCCTTTGCTGGTCATTCCTTCAGGGTTTGTAGTATACACTCCTAGTGAGTGTCAGCCATGCTACTTCTCGTTGAAGATTAGTTTAGAGTTATTCGTGGGACTGCGCTAGGCAGATTCCCTAGTCTAGTTAGGATTGTATTATTTGTATTGCCTGTTCTGTCTGTCTGTGGGGTGCTAACCAGAGCAGCGGTTGCTTCTGGTAGGCCCTTCTGTTCTGTTATTATCTTCTCTGGATCGCACTAGTCTCTTTGAGCTAGTGCTGTGGATCCTTCTGTTCTGTCTTCTGGGATCACGCTAGCCACTTTTCGCTAGCGCTGGGGATCCTTCTGTTCTGTCTTCTGGGATCGCGCTAGCCACTTTTCGCTAGCGCTGGGGATCCTTCTGTTCTGCTACTCTGTACCTGGATCGCGCTAGCCACTTTTCGCTAGCGCTGGGGATCCTTCTGTTCTGTCTTCTGGGATCGCGCTAGCCACTTTTCGCTAGCGCTGGGGATCCTTCTGTTCTGCTACTCTGTACCTGGATCGCGCTAGCCACTTTTCGCTAGTGCTGTGGATCCTTCTGATCTGTCTTCCTGAATCGCACTAACCGCTAGCGGTAGCGGCTGTGGATCGTTCTGATCTGTGTTTCTGCTTGGATCACACTTGCTCTGACGGAAGAGCGGTGGATCCTTTCTGCCTAGTTCCTGTTTCACGTTTGTCTGTCTTGTCTGATTCGAAACGCTTGCTGTAGGCTCGGTGAGGTAACCGTTAAGCAAGCGCTCGCGTTCTCTGTTTCGTGTTTGTCTGTCTTTGGTTAGTTAGGCGTGCTTGTCTCTGTTGTGCGTAACACGCGGAGACCGCGCACGAACGCGTGCACTGTTGCGAATGAGTGCGGTGTTCGCGTTCAGCTAGCGTTTTTGTTATTTTCCTTATCTTTCTCTTTGTATGATTTGCTGTGCCTTTGCTACCCTTGTGCTCTGTCCTGCTCAGTCTTGTGTCGCTATTGGCAATCGCCATTCTTGCGATTGCGTTTCCTACTTCGTTTCCGCCGTTGTGTGTTCGCCGTCGCTGGGTGGCGACTAATTTGGTGGGCACACATTGGTTCTGTCCTTTTGCTCTGTTCCCTGTGGGCTATCCAGCCCTGCCTGATTGTACCTTGTCCCGGATCTGTACAATTCCCATTTGGCATCTGTGGCTGTGCAGCGGCTGTGTTCGCCTGCACTCCACAGCGCCATCTGCCGGTGGGAATTGCCCTCTGCGGGTGCATAGCACCTAGCCTGGGTGTCCGCAATAATACGCTTGTGGAGGAAATCCGCCGCGTCAGCGCACGTCTGGTGCGCTGACCACGGAGACGATTCCACAATCATTACACAAATACATTTCATGGGTTTTAATTACAGTAGCATTCATTATTTAAAAACTATAATGGCAGAAAAATGAAAAATAATGAATTTGTTCCCACATTTTTTCCTATTTTCCCATTAAAACACATTTAGAATAAAATAGTTCTTGGCATAATGTCCCACCTAAAGAAAGCCTAATTGGTGGCGAAAAAAACAAGATATAGTTCATTTCATTGTGATAAGTAATAATAAAGTTATAGACGAATGAATGGAAGGAGCGCTGAAAGGTGAAAATTGCTCTGGTGCTCTAGGGGTAAAACCCCTCAGTGGTGAAGTGGTTAAAGAGGAACTCCAGTGAAAATAATGCAATAAAAAAAGTGCTTAATTTTTACAATAATGATTTATAAATGATTTAGTCAGTGTTTGCTCATTGTAAAATCTTTCCTCTCCCTGATTTACATTCTGACATTTATTACATGGTGACATTTTTACTGTGGGCAGGTTATGTAGCTGCTGCTAGCTGTTTTGGCTGTTAGAGACAGCTGTAAACAGCTAATTCCTGTCTGTGAACCTTGTTACATTGTAACAAACTGCCAAAAGTACCGCGGTCCCAGAGCTTCTTGTGGGAGGGGTTTCAGCACAAAATCAGTCATACAGCGCCCCCTGATGGTCTGTTTGTGAAAAGCAATATATTTCTCATGTAAAAGGGGGTATCAGCTACTGATTAGGATACAGTTCAATTCTTGGTTGGAGTTTCTCTTTAAGGTACAAAGTAAAGTTTTAAAAGGTAAATAATGAAGTGAATCTATGTATCAGCGCATGATGGCGCGATGGCTACAGAGTAAGTGTAAGATTTTGGTGTAAAAACTCATGAGGTTTCTAAGCTCTGCCCAATAAGAACTTTCAGCCAAAAGTATAATAGACTTTTTAAGGTGATTTTGTATATGCTAAGGAGTTCATTGGCTTCCATTACAGCAAATGAACTAAATAACCTCCCTGGAGAGATTTCGTGCTCCATCTTATCTGTGGGGGAGCTGCATAGCATATCTTGGCCTGCACAGGCTTGCAGTCATAATATTTGTTTTTAATTGATCTTAACAAAGTAATGTATATATAGTGTTAAACGCATGCAATAATTTCACATGTGTTTTCCTGTGTTTTACATAGCAACAAATAAAGTAAACTTGGACAATTTAGGAGGTGCGTGATACCTTATTTTCTCTTTTTGAATTATTATGGCTACAGAATTACAAATAAGAATGAAATGGCAGAATTATTAAAGCACACATGAAGCCTGCCACAACTTTTAATTTTGAATGCCTGTTGGGCAAGAACACCTACAGTATATCTGAATGTCTTCATGCTGTTTGTTGTAGGGTCACCACTGCTGCCTGGGCCATTACTAATCCCCCACCCCACCCCACTCCTGGAAGTTCACCAGGTGGTGAACAAGTAATTTTGAACTGTGCATGCGCGAGTTTTGAATACTGCATGCAGTGGCATAACTAGAATTCATGGGGGCCTGCAGCAAAACCTTGATGCCCCCCCCCCAATATTCACACCCCTTCCTTTGATGCCCTTCACGGCCTTGGCCCATGATGATGATTCAGCTTTTCCCATAGTCTCGCAGTTAGCAATCATGTGACCCCCAACAAGACAAATTCAGGAATCATGAGGCCCCTATCAAGACAAATTCAGAAATCATGAGGCCCCCAACAAGACAAATTCAGCAATCATGAGGCCCCCAACATGACAAAGTCAGCAAGCGTGAGGCCCCCAACAAGACAAATTCAGCAATCATGAGGCCCCCAACAAATCATGTTGCACCCAATAAGACAAATTCAGCAATCTTGGCAATCTTGAGGCCCTCAACAAGACAAATTCAGCAATCTTGAGGCCCTCAACAAGACAAATTCAGCAATCATGAGGCCCCCAACAAGACAAATTCAGCAGTCATGAGGCACATAAATAGACAGCATTTCACATAAATAGGCAGAATGCCCCCTTAATATGGTAGACACCTCTCACCTGGCTTCTGAATTCTCCTCTACTGGCTGCTGTACCTGGCAATACTGTTTTTGGCTGGATTGAGGATGATGTGTGAGCTGAAAGGCCTGGCAGTGATGCTGTGGCCTGGCTGGCAGTGATGCTGTGGCTGATGTTGTGGCTGGGTTGGCTGGCAGTGATACTGGGCTGTGCTTGGCTGGTTGAAGTAAATTCTGGCCTGACTGGTGGTGATGCTGTGGCCTTTTTGATAGTGATTCTGGGCTGGTTGGCTGGTGGTGATGCTGGGCTGGCTGGCCTGGATAGTTTAGGTAGCGACAGGTGCCCCCTAGTTAAGGTAGCGCCAGGAGTACACCAGTTTAGGTAGTGACAGGAGCCCCCCAGTTCAGTTAGTGACAGGAGCCCCCCAGTGTAGGCAGTGACAGGAGCCCCCCAGTGTAGGCAGTGACAGGCACCCCCCAGTTAGGTAGTGACAGGCACCCCCCAGTTGGGTAGTGAGTGACAGCAGGGACCCCCAGTTAAATAGTGAGTGACAGCAGGGACCCCCGTTTAGATAGTGACAGCAGGGACCCCCAGTTAAATAGTGACAGAAGGGATCCCCGTTTAGATAGTGAGTGACAGCAGGGACCCCCATTTAGATAGTGAGTGACAGCAGGGACCCCCGTTAGGTAGTGAGTGACAGCAGGGACCCCCGTTAGGTAGTGAGTGACAGAGACCCCCAGTTGGGTAGTGAGTGACAGCAGGGACCCCCGTTAGGTAGTGAGTGACAGCAGGGACCCCCGTTAGGTAGTGAGTGACAGCAGGGGCCCCCAGTTAAATAGTGACAGCAGGGACCCCCGTTAGGTAGTGAGTGACAGCAGGGACCCCCAGTTAAATAGTGAGTGACAGCAGGGACCCCCGTTAGGTAGTGAGTGACAGCAGGGACCCCCGTTAGGTAGTGAGTGACAGCAGGGACCCCCAGTTAAATAGTGAGTGACAGCAGGGACCCCCGTTAGGTAGTGAGTGACAGCAGGGACCCCCAGTTAAATAGTGAGTGACAGCAGGGACCCCCATTAGGTAGTGAGTGACAGCAGGGACCCCCGTTAGGTAGTAAGTGACAGCAGGGACCCCCAGTTAAATAGTGAGTGACAGCAGGGACCCCCAGTTAAATAGTGAGTGACAGCAGGGACCCCCGTTAGGTAGTGAGTGACCGCAGGGACCCCCGTTAGGTAGTGAGTGAGTGACAGGGACCCCTGTTAGGTAGTGAGTGAGAGGGACCCCCGTTAGGTAGTGAGTGACAGGCGCGCTCCCCACCCCACCTACCTTGCCGCGTCAGACCTCAGGGTCAGCGGGCGACCCGACCAGATAGAGCGGGCGCCGGGCACAAATATGCGGAAGTGATGTCACTTCCGCATATTAGCGGTGTCCGCTAGGTCCTAGCGCCCGCTCTATCTGGTCGCCCGGCGCTGATCGAGGTCTGAATGGCAGCGGGGACAGCGGAGCGGAGAGGGGCAGAGCGGGGCAGCGGCGGCCGGGAGATCCGTGGCACCCCAGGACAGATTGGGGGCACGGGCCCACCCAAAATAGGGCTAGCGTGCCCCTGGCTTTAATACATTAGGCACTTAATTTAAAAAAATGATCTTTACTTCAAGTGAGCTTATGAAGGGAACTATTGTTTCCTTAATTTGAAGCTCACTTGAAGTGAAGATAATTTTTCGTTTTGATGTATAGAAGGTGGAAGGATTTACTGGACAGGGCCGGCCTTTGACCTGTGCGACCGGAGCGATCTCTCAGGGCACCGGCCGCCGGCTCCCAGGGGGGGGCGCCGCGCTCCTGCCGCCCTGGCCGCATATTAATTTTGTGCTGCAGCGGCTGCGGCGACTGCTTGGTCTAGTGCGTCTGTCTCCCTCCGGCTCCGCCCCCTGGTGCCGCTGGGGGTGATGGGGGCGAAGACCAGCAACTGCTGCGGCGCTGCCTCTTGGAGTCAGTGCGAGACTCCGCCCGGCGCTTGGCCCCCCTGATAGGATGGATGGAGCCAGCCAGGAGCGCTAAAGCACGCAGCACGTGTGCCGGCAGCTACCCTGCCCTGTGACTGTCCTCCTGAGTCCTGCGTGAGAGATGAGACCCGGCCATCTCCTCTCATGCTCCCCAAGTGACCACCAAAGTAAGGCTCCCTCCTATTCTATGCTTGATGGGGGGGGGGGGGGGAGGTTGCTAATCTGCTGCCTAACTAAAGGGGAAACTTGCAGCCTAATACACTATATATACACTGAGGGGGATCAGCTGTATGTATATATATATATACACACACTAAGGGGGGATCTGACTATATATACCCTAAAGGGGGGATCTGCCTACATATACAAGACTAGCAGCCTATATACACTTGGGGGGGGGGGAGTTGCCTATAATAGGCAGATCCCCCCCTCGTGTATATAGGCTGCTAGTCTTGTATATGTAGGCAGATCGATCCCCCCTTTAGTGTATTTATAGGCAGATCCCCCTTAGTGTGTAAAGGCTACTTGTTTTGTAAATGTAGGCAGATCCCCCCTTTAGTATATATAGGCAGCATATATATATACTAAAGTGGAGGATCTGCCTACATATACAAGTCTAGTAGCCAGGGCTGTGGAGTCGGAGTCGGAGCAATTTTGGGCACCCGGAGTCGGAGTCGTGGTTTTATAAACTGAGGATTTGGGAGTCGGAGTCTGGGGGGGCACCAAAATCTGGATACGCTCAGGGCGCTGTGAAACCTAAGGCCGGCCCTGCTACTGGATTTGGCACGTCAAGTGGATCCTTTAAGACAGAACACAAGAAAAAAAAATGGCCGGAAGGAAGGAAGGAAGGAAGGAGGGAGGGAGAGAGAGAGAGAGAGAAAGAAAGAAAGAGAGAAAGAAAGAAAGAAAGAAAGAAAGAAAGAAAGAAAGAAAGAAAGAAAGAAAGAAAGAAAGAAAGAAAGGTCTAGAAGTAAATAAAGAGGTGGACAAAATGCTTCCTATAATTCATCTGAAGTAAGGGAAGCAAAGCAGGAACTGGGAAGCAGAGCCTTTGGATAGTGGATTGCTGGTTGCAAGGAGGGCCAAGGGCCTCTAGAAGACTTTTCTTTACAAATTTTACACCATTCACACCACAGATTAAACATCAGGTAATAGGAAATATAACATAGAATCCCACAATACGTTATACCTAGAGTCATACAAAAAAACAAAAACCTTGTGAATAAATAGCAAACCAGTAAATGGCAAAGTAGACACATCCCACTCTGGCTATCTAATTTTTTTAAGTAAAAATTCCTAAAATGTCTTTGCTGCATAAGATTTGTAAAATGTCACCTCCCCTTTTGCAACCAACCCCCACTGGAAGCACTCAATGCATAACAATTACAATGAACTATTACAGTGACCACTGGTATAACATAGGGAAAGTAGCACCCATGTCCATAGAGGTAAGAAACTAAAAACAAATGGAGCGCACCATAGTGCATTATTCAAAGGGATGATTTATTCAGAAATTCAAAGTTATACTCACAAGTGTATGGGTAAAACTCGCATGTCAGCGGGCAGCCAGCCGCTTAGCCTCAAAAGTGGAGGATGACGCGCTGTGGCCACTGCTGCTCCCCTAGTGACCCCGCCTCCCTAGATCCCGCTGCTGCTCCCCTAGTGACCCCGCCTCCCTAGATCCCGCTGCTGTCCCCACTGTGCAGGATGGTAGGGAAGCATGGACTTACCAAAGTTTTGTGGTGGGGAAGGGGGTGCATGATTTTAGTTATTCCCAAATGGTGGTTAATGAAATTCCTAGTACTGTTCCTTGAAATGATATCCCATACATCTATCTGGGCTCTTTTCATACAGAGTTTTTGAGAGAGCCTGTATTTGCATAATAAATTTGCAGGACTATGGGGGAAGCAGTACAGATGCAGATAGTTAAAGGGAACCTGAAGCGAGGAAAATTATTTAAAATAAGCACATGACGTAACTGCAAATGAATATTACATACTTACCTCGCTGTCAGTTCCTCTCAGAAGCTCACCATTTTCTTCTTACAGTGATCCCTTCCAGTTCTGATAAGATTTTGTCAGAACTGAAATATGCCAGTGGCTGTCAGTTATATATCAGCGGCTGTCAGTTAAAACTGAATGTGCAAGGTAATGTCCATGTTTACCTATTGCTCAAGTGGGTGATATTACAGTTTAACAGTGTGCTGACCAGGAAGCTGTTTTGGGGTGATGGCCATTTTTAAAATGGAGGACGGAGAAATCCATTGATCACAGTGGACAAATGGGACACAGGAGAGGAGAAAGAGATTGAGTAGTACACTACACAGAAGGTAAGGTAAGTATGACCTCTGTATGGTTATTTTGACTTTTTATTTTCCGTTCAGGTTCTCTTTAAAGAGACACTGAAGCAAAAAAAAAAAAAAAATGATATAATGATTTGTTTGTGTAGTACAGCTAAAAAATAAAACATTAAGAGCAGAAACATAAGTCTAATATTGATTCCAGTACAGGAAGCGTTAAAGGGAAGGTTCAGGGACAATAAAAAAAAATAAAAAATCCGCTTCCACTTACCTGGGGCTAGCCCGTGGCAGGCAGGAGGTGCCCTCGGCGCTGCACCGCAGGCTCACGGTGGTCTCCGGTGGCCGACCCGACCTGGCCAGGCCGGCGGCCAGGTCGGGCTTCTTCTGCGCTCCATTATGCGTGTCACGCCGGCGCGCTGACATCATCGGACGTCCTCCGGGCTGTACTGCGCAGGCTCTTCCTGCGCAGTACAGCCTGGAGGACGTCCGATGACGTCAGCGCGCCAGCGTGACACGCATAATGGAGCGCAGAAGAAGCCCGACCTGGCCGCCGGCCTGGCCAGGTCGGGTCAGCCACCGGAGACCACTGGGAGCCTGCGGAGCGGCGCCAAGGGCACCTCCTGCCTGCCACGGGCTGGAGGAAGCCCCAGGTAAGTGGATTTGGATTTTTTTTTTCATTGTCCCTGAACCTTCCCTTTAAGAAAATAAAAATATGAGAATATTTTCTTTGCTACTAATGTTTTAGTAATTATCCGTACTACGCAACCAATTCATTATATCATCATTTTTTTTTCCCGCTTCAGTGTCTCTTTAACATACATTTGTCATGGTACCATAGGATGGCTGCTGTGATCTTGCACTGTGGTTTCTTATATGTTTTGCTGCCTACGGCTTCACTTTAAACAGAAGACAAGCCCTTTCCACACCTTCATTTAACTTATCATCATCTCATATCACCTAGAGCAAACAAATTTCATCAGGTTGTGACGTTCTTCAGAAAATGAAAATGTATATTTTGATCATTTGCTATGGTGACATCATTAGTGTTCCTTTATACTGGCGCTTGGAAATAAGTCACACAATGATTTAAAGGGTGGATCCCAACATGAAGAACAAGCTACACACATCTGACTGTTGAACTTCAGCCAAATCTTTCTTATTTTTCAGACTCGGATAGAATTTAGTCCCCAGCATTCCCACCACCTCTTATTAACCCTATAGGCGGGGCTTCTTCCCACAGCCCCCCCCCCCCCCCCCCCCCACACACACACATACCTGTTTTATTCACTTGAACACCTTAAGTTCCAGTAATGATGTCACACTCAAACTTTTGGTCTTGTGTCTTTCTCCTTCTAGTGTCAGGCAGGCACAGCAATGCAGTGAGTTGGCCTCTTTTGGTGACATCCGAGAAGCAGAGCACGAAATTTGGGTGCCCGCGGCTAATGGAAGTATTGGCTATGGCTATAAGGGACCCAAAGCAGAAGATTAGGCGCACAATCATTTTTGTTTTCAAAATTAAAACACTTCAGTTTTTGAAATGTATAATTTTACAAATCACAACGTTATAGTTTTTGAACATTTTTATCATTTTAAAAAATTACAGTTATAGTTTTTGACATTTGTTATCGTTTAAAAAAGTACAACGTTATAGTTTTTGAAATTTGTTATCGTTTTAAAAGTTACAACGTTATAGTATTTGACATTTTTATTGTTTAGTATTTATAAATTATTCATTTTTTAATGTTATAGTTTTGAAATGTCTCGCTATCAATATTATAAGGTTGGGAATTAGGGTTTTATGGTTATGAGCCAAGAAGGGGGGTTTTAGGGTTAGGCGCCAGGAAGGGGGGTTTTAGGGTTAGGCGTCAGGATGGAGGGTATTAGGGTTAGACGTCAGGAAGGGGGAGTCCTGTGTGAGAGTAGGGTTAGGTTAAGTTGTAGTAAAATATTGTTAATATATACCAATATTTTATTACAAAACAATTTACACTATTTACACTTTAAAAACGAAGAATATCGGTAGACATTTACGATAATTTTATCAACAAAAATGGGAGCCCATTTTTTCCTCTTGGCCTTATTTCATAAATGCCCGAGAAGGAGCATGACCTTCATACCACACACCCCCTCACTTTGATGCTGATTGGATGGTGAGGCTATTACAGCCAATGACCTCCCTCCACTATACAAAGGAGCACCTGTGTGGTCTCAACTGGACACAGGAATGTGGGGGTGCTTGGGATGTACCACACAAAGTTGTAAGGGAGGAGGAGCTTTGACAGCATGCACTGTCTTGCCATATGGTGGAGTTACGTAACCCAAAAAGTGAAGAACCTCACAGGTGAGTATAGGAGAGGATTTTGGTGTTGGGAGGTGCAGCGTTAGGTTAGTTAGGTATTGGACGAAATGTAAAGACTTTCTTAATTAAAAAAAAGTGATTTAGACCCTGGGGTCTGGTATAATAAGCTGCACAAAGTATATGGCCCTATTGGCTAGTATGCAACAACTAAATACAAGAAAAGGAGCCAATCTAGGTCAAAATAGGTATACCAAGTAATCAGAACTTCGCACACATGTGGTGCAAAAAATCAAGAATAAATTTTATTCAACAATCCAATAAAACATGATAAAAGCATTAAAATCTCCCAATTCAAACCAATAGTCATTGGTATCCCAAACCCATACAATAAATAAATAAATACTTTATCAAAAATTGTCCATCATTTGTAAGCGTACACAGTAGGCTGCCAGATCTAATATTGTGCAAAAAAGTGCAAAAAATAGTTCTGTGATCAAAGTTTGTCAAACACTGTCAGTATGATCCACATACATGTGCAAAAAAATGCTGAGTAAAAAAACGTGAGGGTGATATATATATAACTATATATAGAAGTGTCCACAATAACACTACAATAAAGTGACTCAGTGCCAAAAAATTACATGAAGTAAAACACTTATAGCAATTCATACATATATCACTAAACATATATAACCACACCTATGTGTGCATTGCATGCAGGGGCTGCGTGCATATGCAACTCTGCATTTTTTGCACTTTTTTGCACAATATTGGATCTGGCAGCCTGCTGTGTATGCTTACAAATGATGGACATTTTTTGATATAGTATTTATTTATTTATTGTATGGGTTTGGAATACCAATGACTATTGGTTTGAATTGGGAGATATTAATGTTTTATTGGATTGTTGAATAAAATTTATTCTTGATTTTTTGCACCACATGTGTGAGAGGTTCTGATTACTTGGTATACCTATTTTGACCTAGATTGGCTCCTTTTCTTGAATTTACTTGGAAATGTAAAGACTTTACACAACATAGTTTAACAAAAATTTGTTAAGCCGTGTTTCACGATATACGCCACCCGCGGCGATCGTTTGTTTTTGAACCACTACCATGTTGGACTGAATCACTCTCCTAGTATCTTCCCAGACTCCCCTGTATCACGTAAAAAATATTACTTCTTTCTGTTCTTTTCATTTGGTCTTGCTTTGACAATTTCAGAATATGTGTGAGGTACTGGCAGTGTTGTGCCCAGTTTCAATTACAAGCTTTGATACAGCTAAAAATCATCATATTTGTTTAGTTTGTTAACAGCTGTCAGAACATCTCTTCATTTCTTTGTTAAAATTCACAGCACTTTGGGAGCAAACTTTAGTGTATTCACTAGGGATGGGACGAATCCACAATTTCTTCGAATCCGAATTCGGATCCGAATCTAAAAAGGTTCTCGAATATCTCGAACCTTTCGAATCCCGAATCTAACGAATCCTGCACATAAGAATTGTGCGATCCATGGAATAGTTGCCCGCACTATAGGTAGCTAGGTAAAGGTGTCTTCAGTATAGCAAGCAAGGTATAGGGGACTTCACTATAGGTTGCAAGGTATAGGGACCTTCAGTATAGGTAGCAAGGTATAGGGGCCTTCAGTATAGGTTGCAGGGTATAGTGGCCTTCAGTATAGGCAGCAGAGTATAGGGGGCTTCAGTATAGGTAGCAGGGTATAGGGGCCTTCAGTATAGTCAGCAGGGTATAGTGGCCTTCATTATAGGCAGCCGGGTATAGTGGCCTTCAGTATAGTCAGCAGGGTATAGGGGTCTTCAGTATAGGCAGCAGGGTATAGTGGCCTTCAGTATAGTCAGCAGGGTATAGGGGGCTTCAGTATAGGCAGCAGGGTATAGGGGCCTTCAGCATAGGTAGCAGAGTATAGGGGGCTTCATTATAGGCAGCCGGGTATAGTGGCCTTCAGTATAGTCAGCAGGGTATAGGGGACTTCAGTATAGGCAGCAGGGTATAGGGGCCTTCAGTATAGGTAGCAGAGTATAGGGGGCTTCAGTATAGGCAGCAGGGTATAGGGGTCTTCAGTATAGGCAGCAGGGTATAGGGGCCTTCAGTATAGGTAGCAGAGTATAGGGGGCTTCAGTATAGGTAGCAGAGTATAGGGGCCTTCAGTATAGGTAGCAGAGTATAGGGGCCTTCAGTATAGTCAGCAGGGTATAGGAGTCCTCAGTATAGGCAGCCGGGTATAGTGGCCTTCAGTATAGTCAGCAGGGTATAGGGGTCTTCAGTATAGGCAGCAGGGTATAGGGGCCTTCAGTATAGGTAGCAGAGTATAGGCGGCTTCAGTATAGGCAGCAGGGTATAGGGGCCTTCAGTATAGGTAGCAGAGTATAGGGGGCTTCAGTATAGGTAGCAGAGTATAGGGGCCTTCAGTATAGGCAGCAGGGTATAGGGGCCTTCAGTATAGGTAGCAGAGTATAGGGGGCTTCAGTATAGGTAGCACAGTATAGGGGGCTTCAGTATAGGTAGCAGGGTATAGGGGCCTTCAGTATAGGTAGCAGGGTATAGGGGCCTTCAGTATAGGTAGCAAGCTATGGGGGGGCTTCAGTATAGGTAACAGGCTATGGGGGGCTTCAGTATAGGTAGCAGGCTATGGGGGTTCTTCAGTATAGGTAACAGGCTATGGGGGGCTTCAGTATAGGTAGCAGGCTATGGGGGGCTTCAGTATAGTTAGCAGGCTATGGGGGTGCTTCAGTATAGGTAACAGGCTATGGGGGGCTTCAGTATAGGTAGCAGGCTATGGGGGGCTTCAGTATAGGTAGCAGGCTATGGGGGGGCTTCAGTATGGGGGGCTTCAGTATAGGTAGCAGGCTATGGGGGGCTTCAGTATAGGTATCAGGCTATGGGGGGCTTCAGTATAGGTAGCAGGCTATGGGGGGCTTCAGTATAGGTAGCAGGCTATGGGGGGGCTTCAGTATGGGGGGCTTCAGTATAGGTAGCAGGCTATGGGGGGCTTCAGTATAGGTAGCAGGCTATGGGGGGCTTCAGTATAGGTAGCAGGCTATGGGGGGCTTCAGCATAGTTAGCAGGCTATGGGGGGCTTTAGTATAGGTAGCAGGCTATGGGGGGCTTCAGTGTGGGGGGCTTCAGTATAGTTAGCAGGCTATGGGGGCTTTAGTATAGGTAACAGGCTATGGGGGCTTCAGTATAGGTAGCAGGCTATGGGGGGCTTCAGCATAGTTAGCAGGCTATGGGGGGCTTTAGCATAGGTAGCAGGCTATGGGGGGCTTCAGTATGGGGGGCTTCAGTATAGATAGCAGGCTATGGGGGCTTTAGTATAGGTAGCAGGCTATGGGAGGCTTCAGTATAGATAGCAGGCTATGGGGGGCTTCGTATGGGGGCTTCAGTATAGATAGCAGGCTATGGGGGCTTCTTATGGGTGGCACATATCCTTCTCCCACCCCCCGCAGCCTCCTCCGCTCGTCCCCCTGCATACATAAGGAGAAGCAGCCTCTCACCTCCAGCATCAGCGTGGAGCCCGGAGTGCCAGCCTTCTCCCTTCACTTCCTAGTTCCCCCTAGTGGCCACTGGACCGGCTCTTACTGATGACGCGTAGTAAGAGCCGGTCACTAGGGGGAATGAGAAAGTCTGCAGGAGGTCTGCCGCTCCGGGCTCCACGCTGGAGGTGAGAGGCTGCTTCCTCTTATTTATGCGGCGGGCGAGCGGAGGAGGCTGCGGGGAGCGGGAGGAGGACAATTGCGAGCGGGGGAAGCGGCGGATGCGCGGTGATGCAGCGTCGGGATTCGGCGAACGGAAAATGGCGTCGGGATTCGAGTCCACGAATCTCGAATATTTCCTAATATTCGAGGGATTCGTGGATTCGCCGGATTCGTCGTCCCATCCCTAGTATTCACTAAGGAAAGAAGCTTTTCCTGCACAACGCGCACACTGATGAGGGAGTTTCTGTGCTTTCTCTGTCTACTTCCTGGTTCTCTGTATCACATGATGCACAGCAATAAGTGATGTGGCAAAGGGAGTCTCAGGGATTGTCCACTCCCATCAGAACATGGCTGTGAAGATAACAAAGGCTGGCACATCTGTGACTTCCTGCAGAATTCAACGGGGAAAAAAATAAACCAATACATTGCAAAGTGAGAAGTTGAAAAACAGAAGAGAGATCAAGAAATGATTGATATTACCCATGCCATTTGTTCATGTTGTTTGATCCACAATCAGCCTGCATGTCATCACCTTTTCTACTGGCAGGCATGGAAAAAAAAAAAAAAACAGACAGCACCAACTACCATTATCCAGTGGCGAACCTAGGGAATTTGATACCTGGTGGTGCTGATTATTTACAGAGTGAGGGTAGACGGGCTGGAGCGCCGAGCGTGTCACTGCAAATTTGGGGGGATTTTAGGGGAAAAGGAGTCATCAGGATGATGAGCTAACTGTTATGGAACTCTGTACTCTATACAGTGCTGCAGAAGATGTCAGTGCTATATAAGTACACAATAATAATATGGTATGACATTAGACTATGACTATGGTAAGATTAGATTGTGAACTCCTCTGAGGACAGTCAGAAAAGGGGGACATACGAAAGAGGGGGGTGCATAGAAGGAGGGGGGGGGATAAAGAAGTAGAGGCACAAGATAGAGAGCCTGGTGGAAGAGGAGAAATGGCAGGAAGACCTCTCACCAGAACTGCAGACATCACCAGTGCTGTTTGGCAGAGACATGCTGTTAAAAGAAGCTACTAAAATCTGAAAAGAGGAAAGGGTCATAGGGGAAGACAACAGTATGGGAGGGGGAGCTGGGAAAAGAGTCAGCACCTGCATCACTGGCTTCTGCAACAGCAGACTGTGCCGCATTCTTGATTAATTACTCTGATCAGGATAAATATTCAATAGTCCAGGGCACTCTGGTATTACAGCAGCCAGTGCACATGGCTACTAATGGCTGCTATTTTCCAGAATGTTGTCCAAACTATAAAAAAAAGGTCCCAGGTGGAAGAACACAGTGGCTGAGCATCACAGCAGCACCCCTAGCCATGGCTACACCCGGTGCTGTGAGCACCTGCAGCCTTATGGTAGGTACACCACTGCAATTATCTATAACCACACAACCTAAAAAATTACAATGCAATAGGCTGAAATGTTGTTTTTTATAGATATACATATGCAGATACTAATTGCTTAGCAGTTGGAAACAGCTGTTATTTCCCACAATGCAACAAGGTTCACAGACAGGAAACAGGAAATTGTCAAGACCTAGGTCCCGACATCATACTGTGGGAGGAGTATCTAGACAATATCAGCCATACAGACCCTCCCCCTAATGATCTATTCAAGAAAAGGTAAAGATGTATCATGGGAAAGCAGGTATCAGCTGCTGATGCGGTCAAAATTCAATCCTTGGTTACAGTTCCTTTCTAAATTCCGTTACTTGTACTAGAGACATCAGTAACAGATCAAAGTTAATACATAAAAAGTTGAATTGTTATTGTGATGTGATTTGCCAGCTTAAAACAAAGGTGAAGAGCGGGTTTGGAGTATTTACTTCATAGAGGCACATGCAGGCTGCCTCTGTATATTCATAAATAATTAAATGGCTGATTATCGTGTGAACTAGCTATTCACACAGTAACCAGCCTTTGATGAAGAGGCCCTTTAAATTCAAAGCTCTGTTGGTTTTGTCAGAGGTCAGTGTCCATATCACATTTTGATAGGTTTAAAGTTTTGGTCTCACAGAAATGGTGGTGATCGACTGGCAGAAGATGGGTGAATAGATAAGCATCGTCTGATGAGTGCTGCTGTGTAAATTTTAAGATGGAACTTTAACCAATAATTGAACTTCATCCCATTCAGTAGCTGATACCTCCTTTCCCATGAGAAATATTTACCTTTTCTCAAATAGATCATCAGGGGTGTCAGTGTGCCTGATTATGGTGAAACCCCTCCCACAGTGTGATGTCATAACCATGGTCCTGACAGTTTGCTAATGCTATCTGTGAACCTTTATGCATTGTTGGAAATAACGGCTTTTTACAACTGCCAAGCAAGCAATATCTCCCTCTGTGCAGAGAACTCTCAGTAACAAGCATTCTGTACAGATCACCTGGCAGAACTAAAGATGTCATCACCATTGATACATTTCAGAATGTAAATCAGGGAAGGGAAAGATTTTACTATGGGCAAACACTGACTAAGGCTCGGTTCACATTAGCGTTCCCTGTGAGGATCCGCCTGATCGGATCCGGACCGTATACTGTACAAACGGAACGTACGTTCCGCATAGCAATGCAAAGGCTATGCGGACGTTCACATACGTACGTTCCGTACAGTACGGACTGGATCTGGACTCCGGACACTTTTCCAACATGCGCTATTTTTTGGGTCCGGATCTCCGGCCCACGCACCCGGACCGGAGCCTGACTGCACCATCCGGAACACAGAAACCAATGGGGAACAGAAGGCACAGAACACACTGCCTACAAACACCTGACGTTCTACCCCACTTCCTATGCGTATCCAAGCGGCCATTTCGGATGGGGACACATGGGCCAAGCATGTCTGGAGTGGAGCAGCAGTAACAGACGTGCTGGAGCTGTTTTGGCAGAATGTCCGAGGTGGAGGTGAGGCCTACAGCGGAGGAACCTGATTCTACAGGTGCACCAGGTGCACCTTCTGCTGAACCCAACATTTTTTTCTTTAAATTTCACTATTTTTTGCCCACGGATCCGGATGGCAGCCTGATGCATGCCTGATGCAAACAGACCGGATCCGGATCAGGTCCTGATCCGATCAGGATCCGGTCCGTTTGCATGGCAAAACGTAAGTGTGAACGGGGCCTAAATGATCTATAAATCAATATTGTAAACAATTTCAAGTGAGAGGTGTGCCAAAGTTTCCCCTGACTAATTAGCCAGTCTGGAGGCGTGCCTCAAGTATGTTGATGATTTTTAGAGCACTGACAGTTCTGTTGCTCAAAGTAAATTTCAATGACAAATGGCATCATTTCATAATGGTAACTCTTAGGTGCCCACACACTGTACAATAAAAACGTTGGATTTTCCCGTTTATTTGACTAAAACCATCAAACTGAATAAAAGTAGAAAAAAAATATCTTTTTTTTTCTTGAGCATTTTTTTATATCCCATTTTTTTCAATAAAAATCTGATCGGACATGTTGGAAAAATCTTTATATTCGATCTAATGAGATAATCGAACCAAATTTTCTGATTAAATTTTTTTTTTTACCATGTATGGGCACCATTACAGAAACAAGACCCGCACAGAAAGGTGCAACGTAAAATTACACATTATTGGGCTTGATTCACTAAACCATGATAACTGATATCATCACGGTCCTGCTAGCGTTTTGCGCTACGTTTTTCGAGCGTCATCGCGAATTTGCATGCGAAAAATCGCCACATTTTTGCTCGAAAATTTGCATTTGCGTGCAAAAATAAAACGCTAGCGCAACCGTGATATCAGTTATCCCGGTTTAGTGAATCAGGCCCATTAAGTATAAGTATGACAGACTGCTATGCAATGTAAATTGAATACAAAAAGGTGAGAGGGGGAGGGAAAACTTTGACAGCTGAAATGACAAGTGTGGTGGGGTACCACTTAGGCAATCACTGTAAATCCCAGCCAGGTCAACATCTGCAAGGAGTTTGTATGTTCTCCCTGTGTCTGTGTGGGTTTCCTCCGGGCACTCCGGTTTCCTCCCACATCCCAAAAACATATAGATACGTTAATTGGCTTCCCCCTTAAAATTGGCCCTAGACTATGCTACATGCATTACATGATATATACATAGACATATGACTATCCTAGGGACTAGATTGTGAGCCCCTCTGAGGGACAGTTAGTGACAAGACAATATACTCTGTACAGCGCTGCGTAATATGGCAGCGCTATATAAATACTTAAATAAATAAATACAAACAAAATAAATAAATGCAGGTGGGGAGATAAGACCCGTTCCCAGTTAAAGAGGAACTGTAGTGAAAATAATGTAATTAATAAAATTGCTTATTGTTTACAATATTAATTTATAGATCATTTAATCAGTGTTTGACCATTGTCAAATCTTTCCACTCCCTGATTTACATTCTGAACTGGGGGTGACATATTTAGTTCTGGCAGGTGATCTGTACAGAATGTTTATTTGATGAGAGTTCTACGCACAGAGGGAGATACTGCGTGCTTGGCAGTTGAAAAAAGCCACACACAGTCAGTATTCCTCTACCAATAAAGTTAGGCCATGAGTGAAATTCTGCCAGACAGGAACACAGATAGCAATAAAAACCCCAGAAAGGTTTGTGAAATGAAGTTGCCAGGAAAGTAGAATATTGTTAACATTTACCAATATTCTACTATTTTACAGTGGTAATTTTCATTAGTAAAATATAGTAAAATTATGCCGCTATTTTACTACAGCTAAACCTAACCCTACTCTCACACAGAACTCTCCCCCCTCCAATGCCTCACCCTAACCACAGTCTCTGACACCTAACCCTAAGACCCTTCTTTCCTGATGCCTAACCTTAACCTCCTCCAGAGCAAACCCCCTTTCTGACGCCTAACCTCAAAGGCCCCCCCACACACACACACACACACACACAAAATCCCCTCCCTGACTCCTGACCTTAAAGGCCCTCCCCCACCACACACACAAACCCCACTTCCTGATGCCTAACCTTAAAGGCCCCCCCACACAAACCCCCATCCCTGACTCCTAACCTTAAAGGCCCTCCCCTCCACACACAAACCCCCTTCCTGACGCCTAACCTTAAAGGCCCTCCCACACAAAACCCCCTCCCTGACTCCTAACCCTAAAGGCCCTCCCCCCCACACAAACCACCTAACGCCTAACCTTAACCGCCCCCCCCACGCAACCCCCCATACTGATGCCTAACCTTAACCCCTCCCCCAGCGCAAACCCCCTTCCCGACACGTAATCTTAAAGGGTCCGCTACGCAAACCCCCTTGCTGGTGCCTAACCTTAACCGCATGCCCCCGCTGCAAATCTGCTGTTGCAAAAAGATAAAATATTGTAGGCGCCGCAGAATTTTGGGTCCCGCAAATTTCCACACGTAAATGATATTCCTGTTTCCTCTATGCCTGTCTGTGTTATACAAAAACCATAATAAAATGATTTGCTGGATTTGGTCCTTAAAGGACCACTGTTGCGAAAATCTTAAAATGTAAAATATGTGAAAACACATATAAATAAGAAGTACGTTTCTTGCAAGGTAAAATGAGCCATAAATTAGTTTTCTCCTATGTTGCTGTGACTTACAGCAAGTAGTAGAAATCTGACAGAACCGATAGGTTTTGGACTAGCCCATCTCCTCATGGGGATTCTCAGGGTTTTCTTTACTTTCAAAAGCACTTAGTGAATGGCAGTTGCTCCTCCCAACTGCCAAAAAAAAAAGTGTGCAGCGAGCAGGAAGGCTGGTCTGCATCTTTGTGTAAATCTTCTTCAAGGTATGTCTTTATAAAGAATAAAGGACATGCTGAAAATTCTCTATGGAGAGATGGACTAGCCCAAAATCTGTCAGATTTATACTACTTACTCTAAGTGACAATAACATAGGAGAAAAGTAATTTATGGCTCATTTTACTCTGGAATAAACATGCTTCTTACCTGTATGTGTTTGCATATATTTTAAAGAGACACTGAAGCAAAAAAAATGTATGATATAATGATTTGTATGTGTACTGTAGGCCCCATACACACGCTCAACAGCGATCTTATGCAGCACAATTATCAAACAACTTTTGTTGTGAGACAACCAAAAAAAGTTGCTTGCAATTGTTCACATAACTGATAAGACTGATAAGATGTCAATCCAACAGTTGGATTGTCGTCTTATCAGTCTTATCAGTTGTTTGAACAATAGCAAGCAACTTTGTTTTGGTTGTTTCAACTTGTTTCACAACAAAAGTTGTTTGATAATCGTGCTGCATAAAAGACCACTGTTGAGCGTGTGTATGGGGGGGCTTAAGAAATAAAACATTGGAGCAGAGACATAAGTCTAATATTGTTTTCAGCACAGGAAGAGTTAAAGAGACACTGAAGCGAAAAAAAATATGATATAGTGAATTGGTTGTGTACTATGAATAATTACTAGAAGATTAGCAGCAAAGAAAATATTCTCATACTTTTATTTTCAGGTATATAGTGTTTTTTCTAACATAGCAGCATTCTATATGTGCAGATTACACAACACTCAGCATTCAAAATGAGTCTTTCAGAGCAGTCTGTGAAGTAATGACCTCTCCTCTAGCAGAGAAAAAGTAAAAAAATTCAGGAACAGTGGAGATAATAAAAGTCAGATAACAGCCCTCTCCACGACTAAAACTTAGTCGGAGAGTTAATGGCTTGTTTGCATAGAGATAACAACTGGAGTTTCTTAACTCTTCCTGTACTGGAAACAATTAGACTGATGTATCTGATCTTAATGTTTTATTTCTTATCTGTACTACACATACAAATCATAATATCATAATTTTTTTTTTCGCTTCAGTGTCTCTTTAAGAAACTCCAGTTGTTATCTGTGCAAAAGAGCCATTGAGCTCCACGACTTTCAAAGTCACAGAGAGCTCTGTCTTCTGCAGCTTATTATCTCAACTGTCCGTGACTATTTTCTTTTTCTCTCCAAAGGACAGTTCAAAAGTTCACTGGCCTGCTCTGTAAAATCATTTAGAATGCTGAGTAGTGTGTATACTGCAAATATTAGAGAACGATGCAATGATTGCATCATTCTCTAATATTTGTAGTTTACAATGTTATAAAAAAAACTATATAACTGGAAATAAAAATATAAGAATATTTTCTTTGTTACTAATGTTCTAGTAATTATCCGTACTACACAATTAATTCCTTATATCATAATTTTTATTTTATTTTTTTGCTTCAGTGTCTCTTTAAATTTTAAGCTTTTCAAGACAGTGGTCCTTAAATTACACAATGGATCATACAGAAACAACATTCAGTTTAATGAAATGCTTTACTAAAACAGTTCAGCAGAAAATGTAAAAAAATAAATATATAAAAAAGTAGAAAGGATGAGGAATGATTATCAGGCCTGCACGTGGCATTGAGCGTCCAGACATAAAAATCTATCAAGCTGGGGGTTAAGGTTACACGTATAAGAGAGGCAGAAACCTTCAAACACCCCATAAAAGGTAAAGTGTCTCGTTTCTTGTAAAACGCAGAGGAATCGTAGATCTTATTTCTTTAACTATTATCAGCACGTTTGTATATGTTCTAAAGAAAACAAGGACAGATGCCAGCCAGGGGGGATTAATGGCCGAGAATAATCTATAATCTTTCTCTTTTTGGCCTGGAGAGGCTGGGACGATAAATTACGGCAGGAGAGTGCACTTCTGCCCCAGCCATTCTCTTACCAAACAATCACACTGCTTATTCAAACGGCTACACTCAAGTAGCCACCCAGATAGGTAACAGAAAAAAAGAGAGCTTAGCCAAGGAAAATATTACCGGTTGTACGATGCTGAACTCGATCTCATAAGCATGATTTCATAATCTTCTAAAGACGTCTAATGTTTTAGTAAAATATTGTGACTTAATGATAATAAATTGAGGCCAGGGCCGACACTTCCATAGAGATAAAGCGAGCCATCGCCCAAGGGCTTCTACAGGACCCCTAAGGTGTCTCCTCCCCCCTCCAGCTACGATGACCCATGGGTATGGGGCTAATTTGCCTCCTGTGTGCTGCTGCCTCCTGTGTCCTGCCTGGATTAGGTAACACCCCGCTGTGTGTAGCATAGAGTGTGGTGCTGCCTCCTGTGCCCTGCCTGGATTAGGTAAGACTCAGCTGTGTGTAGCATAGAGTGTGGTGCTGCCTCCTGTGTCCTGCCTGGATTAGGTAACACTCTGCTGTGTGTAGTATAGAGTGCGGTGCTCCCTCCTGTGTCCTGCCTGGATTAGGTAATACTCTGCTGTGTGTAGCATAGAGTGCAGTGCTGCCTCCTTTGTCCTGCCTGCATTAGGTAAGACTCCGCTGTGTGTAGCATAGAGTGCGGTGCTCCCTCCTGTGTCCTGCCTGGATTAGGTAAGGCTCCGCTGTGTGTAGCATAGAGTGTAGTGCTGCCTCCTGTGTTCTGCCCGGATTAGGTAACACTCCGCTGTGTGTAGCATAGAGTGTGGTGCTGCCTCCTGTGTCCTGCCTGGATTAGGTAAGACTCCGCTGTGTGTAGCATAGAGTGTGGTGCTGCCTCCTGTGTCCTGCCTGGATTTGGTAAGACTCCGCTGTGTGTAGCATAGAGTGCGGTGCTGCCTCCTGTGTCCTGCCTGGATTAGGTAAGGCTCCGCTGTGTGTAGCATAGAGTGTAGTGCTGCCTCCTGTGTTCTGCCCGGATTAGGTAAGGCTCCGCTGTGTGTAGCATAGAGTGTGGTGCTGCCTCCTGTGTCCTGCCTGGATTAGGTAAGGCTCCGCTGTGTGTAGCATAGAGTGTAGTGCTGCCTCCTGTGTTCTGCCCGGATTAGGTAACACTCCGCTGTGTGTAGCATAGAGTGTGGTGCTGCCTCCTGTGTCCTGCCTGGATTAGGTAAGACTCCGCTGTGTGTAGCATAGAGTGTGGTGCTGCCTCCTGTGTCCTGCCTGGATTAGGTAAGGCTCCGCTGTGTGTAGCATAGAGTGTAGTGCTGCCTCCTGTGTTCTGCCCGGATTAGGTAACACTCCGCTGTGTGTAGCATAGAGTGTGGTGCTGCCTCCTGTGTCCTGCCTGGATTAGGTAAGACTCCGCTGTGTGTAGCATAGAGTGTGGTGCTGCCTCCTGTGTCCTGCCTGGATTTGGTAAGACTCCGCTGTGTGTAGCATAGAGTGCGGTGCTGCCTCCTGTGTCCTGCCTGGATTAGGTAAGGCTCCGCTGTGTAGCATAGAGTGTGGTGCTGCCTCCTGTGTCCTGCCTGGATTAGGTAAGACTCCGCTGTGTGTAGCATAGAGTGTGGTGCTGCCTCCTGTGTCCTGCCTGGATTAGGTGAGACTCCGCTGTGTGTAGCATAGAGTGCGGTGCTGCCTCCTGTGTCCTGCCTGGATTAGGTAAAACTCCGCTGTGTGTAGCAGAGTGCAGTGCTGCCTCCTGTGTCCTGCCTGGATTAGGTAAGACTCCGCTGTGTGTAGCATAGAGTGTGGTGCTGCCTCCTGTGTCCTGCCTGGATTAGGTAAGGCTCCGCTGTGTGTAGCATAGAGTGTAGTGCTGCCTCCTGTGTTCTGCCCGGATTAGGTAACACTCCGCTGTGTGTAGCATAGAGTGTGGTGCTGCCTCCTGTGTCCTGCCTGGATTAGGTAAGACTCCGCTGTGTGTAGCATAGAGTGTGGTGCTGCCTCCTGTGTCCTGCCTGGATTAGGTAAGGCTCCGCTGTGTGTAGCATAGAGTGTAGTGCTGCCTCCTGTGTTCTGCCCGGATTAGGTAACACTCCGCTGTGTGTAGCATAGAGTGTGGTGCTGCCTCCTGTGTCCTGCCTGGATTAGGTAAGGCTCCGCTGTGTGTAGCATAGAGTGCACTGATGCCTCCTGTGTCCTGCCCGGATTAGGTAACACTCCGTTGTGTGTAGCATAGAGTGTGGTGCTGCCTCCTGTGTCCTGCCTAGATTAGGTAAGACTCCGCTGTGTGTAGCATAGAGTGTGGTGCTGCCTCCTGTGTCCTGCCTATATTAGGTAAGGCTCCACTGTGTGTAGCATAGAGTGTGGTGCTGCCTCCTGTGTCCTGCCTGGATTAGGTAAGGCTCCGCTGTGTAGCATAGAGTGTGGTGCTGCCTCCTGTGTCCTGCCTGGATTAGGTAAGACTCCGCTGTGTGTAGCATAGAGTGTGGTGCTGCCTCCTGTGTCCTGCCTGGATTAGGTGAGACTCCGCTGTGTGTAGCATAGAGTGCGGTGCTGCCTCCTGTGTCCTGCCTGGATTAGGTAAAACTCCGCTGTGTGTAGCAGAGTGCAGTGCTGCCTCCTGTGTCCTGCCTGGATTAGGTAAGACTCCGCTGTGTGTAGCATAGAGTGTGGTGCTGCCTCTTGTCCTGCCTGGATTAGGTAAGACTCCGCTGTGTGTAGCATAGAGGGTGGGGCTGCCTCCTGTGTCCTGCCTGGATTAGGTAAGGCTCCGCTGTGTGTAGCATAGAGAGCGGTGCTGCCTCCTGTGTCCTGCCTGGATTAGGTAAGGCTCCGCTGTGTGTAGCAGAGTGCAGTGCTGCCTCCTGTGTCCTGCCTGGATTAGGTAAGGCTCCGCTGTGTGTAGCATAGAGTGTAGTGCTGCCTCCTGTGTTCTGCCCGGATTAGGTAACACTCCGCTGTGTGTAGCATAGAGTGTGGTGCTGCTTCCTGTGTCCTGCCTGGATTAGGTAAGGCTCCGCTGTGTGTAGCATAGAGTGCACTGATGCCTCCTGTGTCCTGCCCGGATTAGGTAACACTCCGTTGTGTGTAGCATAGAGTGTGGTGCTGCCTCCTGTGTCCTGCCTAGATTAGGTAAGACTCCGCTGTGTGTAGCATAGAGTGTGGTGCTGCCTCCTGTGTCCTGCCTATATTAGGTAAGGCTCCACTGTGTGTAGCATAGAGTGTGGTGCTGCCTCCTGTGTCCTGCCTGGATTAGGTAAGGCTCCGCTGTGTAGCATAGAGTGTGGTGCTGCCTCCTGTGTCCTGCCTGGATTAGGTAAGACTCCGCTGTGTGTAGCATAGAGTGTGGTGCTGCCTCCTGTGTCCTGCCTGGATTAGGTGAGACTCCGCTGTGTGTAGCATAGAGTGCGGTGCTGCCTCCTGTGTCCTGCCTGGATTAGGTAAAACTCCGCTGTGTGTAGCAGAGTGCAGTGCTGCCTCCTGTGTCCTGCCTGGATTAGGTAAGACTCCGCTGTGTGTAGCATAGAGTGTGGTGCTGCCTCTTGTCCTGCCTGGATTAGGTAAGACTCCGCTGTGTGTAGCATAGAGGGTGGGGCTGCCTCCTGTGTCCTGCCTGGATTAGGTAAGGCTCCGCTGTGTGTAGCATAGAGAGCGGTGCTGCCTCCTGTGTCCTGCCTGGATTAGGTAAGGCTCCGCTGTGTGTAGCAGAGTGCAGTGCTGCCTCCTGTGTCCTGCCTGGATTAGGTAAGGCTCCGCTGTGTGTAGCATAGAGTGTAGTGCTGCCTCCTGTGTTCTGCCCGGATTAGGTAACACTCCGCTGTGTGTAGCATAGAGTGTGGTGCTGCTTCCTGTGTCCTGCCTGGATTAGGTAAGGCTCCGCTGTGTGTAGCATAGAGTGCACTGATGCCTCCTGTGTCCTGCCCGGATTAGGTAACACTCCGTTGTGTGTAGCATAGAGTGTGGTGCTGCCTCCTGTGTCCTGCCTAGATTAGGTAAGACTCCGCTGTGTGTAGCATAGAGTGTGGTGCTGCCTCCTGTGTCCTGCCTATATTAGGTAAGGCTCCACTGTGTGTAGCATAGAGTGTGGTGCTGCCTCCTGTGTCCTGCCTGGATTAGGTAAGGCTCCGCTGTGTAGCATAGAGTGTGGTGCTGCCTCCTGTGTCCTGCCTGGATTAGGTAAGACTCCGCTGTGTGTAGCATAGAGTGTGGTGCTGCCTCCTGTGTCCTGCCTGGATTAGGTGAGACTCCGCTGTGTGTAGCATAGAGTGCGGTGCTGCCTCCTGTGTCCTGCCTGGATTAGGTAAAACTCTGCTGTGTGTAGCAGAGTGCAGTGCTGCCTCCTGTGTCCTGCCTGGATTAGGTAAGACTCCGCTGTGTGTAGCATAGAGTGTGGTGCTGCCTCTTGTCCTGCCTGGATTAGGTAAGACTCCGCTGTGTGTAGCATAGAGGGTGGGGCTGCCTCCTGTGTCCTGCCTGGATTAGGTAAGGCTCCGCTGTGTGTAGCATAGAGAGCGGTGCTGCCTCCTGTGTCCTGCCTGGATTAGGTAAGGCTCCGCTGTGTGTAGCAGAGTGCAGTGCTGCCTCCTGTGTCCTGCCTGGATTAGGTAAGGCTCCGCTGTGTGTAGCAGAGTGCAGTGCTGCCTCCTGTGTCCTGCCTGGATTAGGTAAGACTCCGCCTTTGTGTACACTCTGCATTTGCGGGGGAAAGGAGGAGGGGAATAATAGGGATCCCAACAATGTTTTTGACGGGTCATAAGATGGACACGTGATGATGTTGTGTTGTATTGTTGGTGTAGGATGGGGCCCGGCAGCCTGCTTTGGTGCTCTGGGGGTAGATTTGCGATACTACTGCAATACAGCTGCATTGCTACCATACAATGAGGCAAACAGTCCAATGAAAATATTCCTCACTTCCTGGTGAAACGTGCACGACACACAATTACTTGTGTGTCCTCAAGACAGGACTCACCAAATAAATAGTGATAGCCTCATAGGACTATAACTACTTTTCCGCCATGTTGCAGTGTTTTTGTGTGACGCGCAACGGACCAAGGGATGAAGGGAAGTGTGAAAGGGCTCTTAAAGTGGGAGTGATGACACTAACAACAATAAAAGACAAAAGAAAAAAGGAAAACCCACACTTAGGGTCTCCCAGCTACTCAAACTGCTGGGATAAGTCTCAGGATTCTTCTGTGGCTCCATCTGGGAGCTGATATGTCCCTAATAAATGTTTACAGAGAATGCAGGCACATACCTCCCAACTTTTTGAGATCAGAAAGAGGGACACTTAAGCCACACCCCTGATTACGCCTCTGATACACCCCAGTCACGCATTTTATAATGATTTCTTAAGAAAAATATGTTGTTTTATAATTCACTAGTAAAAATGCCCGCCTGTTAAAAAACGGGCGCTAAGCCACGGCCGTTAGCCCATATCGTGCACAGATGCGTCCCGATTGCCCATCCACCATTGCTGTCCCGATGGCCCATCCACCATTGCTGTCCCGATGGCCCTTCTACCATTGCTGTCCAAAGTATATGCAAATGGGGACATGTTGCTTGCTTGGCAGTTGGAAAAGGCTGTTATTTCCCACAATGCAATGAGGTTCTCAGACAGCAAACTGTCAAGTCTGGAAGGAGAGACACACACACACAGGGACAGGAGGATGCAGAGACACTTGCAAATTATTATATAATTCATACCACACTGTTCCTTTCTATCCTGGTTCATTTTCCTTCATATTAACTTTTGAAAATAAAAAATATAAATTTAAATGATGGGAATAAAGTTTAGAGTCAAACACATTTTCTGTAGAAAATGCCTTTATTTACATAAATCTGTATTTGGATCCTAAAAGAGGGACAAATGAGATTGAAACAGTGACAGAGGCATTTAATTCACAAAGAGGGACTGTCCTTTCAAAGGAGGGACAGTTGGGAGCTATGCAGGAAGATAACTGTTACAGTACTTATTTATCCCAGGCGTCCGCAGGCATGTGGCTCATCTGTGCGCAACCTAACTTTAATGCACAGTGAAGTTGTAGGTGTGTGTGAACATGGCAGCATGCATGCACAAGCGCAGTAGTGTGTATGTGCACCATTTGGCCACTGCTACTTCTGGACAGCTAGAAGGAGCTAGTATTGCTGGAGCAAGTTATAGTTCATTGATTCCCTGTTTTTGACATAAGTATCTTAGTGAGTTTGTATTTAATCAGTCCTCCTGTTCAGAGGCGTATCTAGGCAATATAGCGCCCATGGCAAACACTGAGATTGCGCACCCCCCACCCACCAAGTAGTCACATGCCTCCAGATAATTTATCAAGTAGTCACTGCCCCAACTAAAAATGTAATTAGTAGTTTTTATTAAGTAGTTACACACCTCCAGATACAATATGTAGCCAATATGTAATTCAGTAGCCAGGTGCCTCACAATAAGCATTACATTCAGGGGCATCAAAATCAAATAATTAGGTAGCCTAGCAAAGTACGGCAGGGGTTAGATTGTAAGCTCCTCTTGCACAGCCAGCCCGATCCCCCCCCCCAAATTACAAGGCTAGCAAGAGGCCCTGTAGTGATATATAGCAGAATGCAGTAAATAGGCCCTGTAGTAATATATAGCACAATGCAGTAAAGAGGCCCTGTAGTAACATATAGCATAATCCAGTAAATAGGCCCTGTAGTAATATATAGCACAATGCAGTAAAGAGGCCCTGTAGTAACATATAGCATAATCCAGTAAATAGGCCCTGTAGTAATATATAGCACAATGCAGTAAAGAGGCCCTGTAGTAACATATAGCATAATCCAGTAAATAGGCCCTGTAGTAACATATAGCAGAATGCAGTAAAGAGGCCCTGTAGTGACATAAAGCAGAATGCAGTAATTAGACTCTGTAGTGACATATAGCAGAATGCTGAGAAGAGGCCTTACAGTGACATATAGAAGAATGCAGTGAAGAGGCCCTGTAGTGACATATAGCAGAATGCAGTGAAGAGGCCCAGTAGTGACATATAGCAGAATGCAGTAAAGAGGTCCTGTAGTGACATATAGCAGAATGCAGTGAAGAGGCCCTGTAGTGACATATAGCAGAATGCAGTGAAGAGGCCCTGTAGTGACATATAGCAGAATGCAGCGAAGAGGCCCAGTAGTGACATATAGCAGAATGCAGTGAAGAGGCCCAGTAGTGACATATAGCAGAATGTAGTAATGAGGTCCTGTAGTGACATATAGCAGAATGAAGTAAAGAGGCCCTGTAGTGACATATAGCAGAATGCAGTAATGAGGTCCTGTAGTGACATATAGCAGAATGCAGTAAAGAGGCCCTGTAGTGACATATAGCAGAATGCAGTAAAGAGGCCCTGTAGTGACATATAGCAGAATGCAGTAAATAGGCCCTGTAGTGACATATAGCAGAATGCAGTAAAGAGGCCATGTAGTGAGTGACATATAGCAGAATGCAGTGAAGAGGCCCAGTAGTGACATATAGCAGAATGCAGTAAAGAGGCCATGTAGTGACATAAAGCAGAATGCAGTAAAGAGGCCCTGTAGTGACATATAGCAGAATGCAGTAAAGAGGCCCTGTAGTGACATATAGCAGAATGCAGTAAAGAGGCCCTGTAGTGACATAAAGCAGAATGCAGTAAAGGGGCCCTGTGGTGACATATAGCAGAATGCAGTAAAGAGGCCCTGTAGTGACATAAAGCAGAGTGCAGTAAAGAGGCCCTGTAGTGACATATAGCAGAATGCAGTAAAGAGGCCCTGTAGTGATATATAGCAGAATGCAGTAAAGAGGCCATGTAGTGAGTGACATATAGCAGAATGCAGTGAAGAGGCCCAGTAGTGACATACAGCAGAATGCAGTGAAGAGGCCCAGTAGTGACATATAGCAGAATGCAGTGAAGAGGCCCAGTAGTGACATATAGCAGAATGCAGTAATGAGGTCCTGTAGTGACATATAGCAGAATGCAGTAATGAGGTCCTGTAGTGACATATAGCAGAATGCAGTGAAGAGGCCATGTAGTGACATATAGCAGGATGCAGTAAAGAGGCCCTGTAGTAGTGACATAAAGCAGAATTCCGTAAAGAGGCCCTGTAGTGACATAAAGCAGAATGCAGTAAAGAGGCACTGAAGTGACATATAGTAGAATGCAGTAAAGAGGCACTGAAGTGACATATAGTAGAATGCAGTAAAGGGGCCCTGTGGTGACATATAGCAGAATGCAGTAAAGAGGCCCTGTAGTGACATAAAGCAGAGTGCAGTAAAGAGGCCCCGTAGTGACATAAAGCAGAGTGCAGTAAAGAGGCCCTGTAGTGACATAAAGCAGAATGCAATAGAGGCCTTGTGGGGACCTATAGCAGAATGTGGCAAGGGTTAGATTGTTCTTCTTGCACAGCCAGCCCACCCCTCTCCCCACACAAGCTATGCCTGCACCCATCTACTTACATTATTGATGGCTTCCGGCAGGCAGAATGAGAAAAAGTTGGGGCTGCCAGGGATCACTGAGACTTGCAAAAGGAAGGGGGATGAAGTGCTCACCACCGCCGCGCATCCCCCGGCTCTCTGTTCCTGGCGTGATGTCCGCATCTCCGCGCCTTGTGCCTCCTGGTTGGTACTCGATGCTTCCGGTCTCCCGCGCTCCCGCACGCCGGCTCTCTGTCCCTACTGTCAGACTTTAGATTAGCGGCAAGAGGAGAGACAGACAGGGCACACACTTCCCGCCGGTGCGCTTCAAACGCAGGAAGTGACTAATGACGTCACTTCCGCATGTGACGCGACGGGTGGATTATTTGCGTACTCGTCTCTCCTCTTGCCGCTAATCTAAAGTTTGACATCAGGGGCAGGCAGAGAGCGGCGGGCGCGGGAGACCGTAAGCATTGGGCATGGGAGGAAGGGAGGTACAAGATGCGGAGGTGGAGAACAGCATGGCCCCATGGAAAGGAAGGGGGGGCGCGGGGGACTGAGGCATAGAGGAAAATACACACAAGATGCAAAGGTGGCTGGCAGCATTGGGGCAGGCATGGCGCCCATGGTGTACTGTCGCCCATGGCACTAGCCATGCCTGCACCCCTCTAGATCCGCCACTGCTCCTGTTGCTGAATTTGACCTTGGACAGTGCATTCTATACACTACTGACGTCCATGTAGATTGCATAACTGTGTGTTGCTGAAAACGCGATCAGCAATGCACAAGTGGGTAAGGGGCCCTAGGGTTGGGGCCCACTAGCAGGCCCGTTTCCGATTCGGAAATCACTTGCAATTTCTGAATGGTGAATTACTGCAATTTTCTGCGCAATTCCTGCAGCGATCATGATTTGGCTTTGGAGCCATGAAATGTGATCGCTCCGGGTCACTCCCAGAATGCTGCATGCTCCGCGATCACAGCCCTGGAGTGGAATCACCCTCTTAAGATTCCTCTGTTGCAGCAGTTTTTTGATCACTGGGAATTGGAAAGTGCTGCAGGAAATGCTCTATTGGGTTCCAGCCCATAGTGTAGATTTTGAAACTAATTATTCATGTAGCAAGGCTTCATTTTCAATCTGTAATCTAATTAAGTACAGATGTAAATGGAAATATCATTTAAATTGACATTAAAATGTGCAGCACCAATCTATGTGTTTGGCAGTTTTATAATATAGGTGGAATGTACGGAAGCAAGAAATTAGGATGACTGTGGCTAATGGACTATTTGGGCGCCTTATAGGCACTAATGCAAAATATCGGCTAATGGGAGCCAAAAGCAGATATTTGGGCACACGATAAATAGCAGGCGCTGGGGCCAGCCAACCAAATTTTTACATTTTTAAATTAGTTTTGAGAATTATGATTTTGCAATCTATTGTTTTAGAAACACATCATTTTTCTACTTACGTTACTTGTTGCAAAGGAAGGGGGTTTTAAGGATGGGGGGGTCAGAAAGGGGGTTTTAGGGTTAGGCGTCAGGAAGGGGGGTCTTAGGGTCACGCGTCATGAAGAGGGGTTTTAAGGTTAGGTGTCAGGAAGGGGGGTTTTAGGGTTAGGCATCAGGTAGGGGGGTTTTAGGGTTAGGCATCAGGAAGGGAGGATTTACGGTTAGGTGTCAGGAAGTGGAGTTTTAGGGTTCTGCGTCAGGAAGGGAGGTCTTAGGGTTTGGAGTCAGGTAGGGAGGTTTTAAGGTTAGATGTCAGGAAAGGGGGGGTTTAGGGTTAGGTGTCAGGAAGGGCAGTCTTTGGGTTAGGTGTCTGGAAGGTGGGTTTTAGGGTTAGGCGTCAGGAAGGGGGGTTTTAGGGTTAGTAGTCAGGAAGGGGGGTCTTAGGGTTAGGAGTCAGGAAGGGGGGGTCTTAGGGTTAGGAGTCAGGAAGGGAGGATTTAGGGCTAGGCGTCAGAAAGGGGGGTTTTAGGGTTAGTAGTCAGGAAGGGGGGTCTTAGGGTTAGGAGTCAGGAAGGGGGGGTCTTAGGGTTAGGAGTCAGGAAGGAAGGATTTAGGGCTAGGCGTCAGAAAGGGGGGTTTTAGGGTTAGGTGTCAGGAAGGGGGGGGGGGTTAGGGTTAGGTGTCAGGAAGGGGGATTTTAGGGTTAGGGGACAGGAAGGGGGTTTTAGGGTTATGTGTCAGGAAGGAGGGTTTAGGGTTAGGCATCAGGAAGGGGGGGGGGTTAGGGTTAGGGGACAGGAAGGGGGTTTTAGGGTTAGGTGTCAGGAAGGGGGGTTTTAGGGTTTAGTGACAGGAAGGGGGGTTTTAGGGTTAGGTGTCAGGAAGGGGGTTTTTAAAGTTAGGCATCAGAGGGGAGGGTTGTGTAGGAGAGTAGGGTTAGGTTTAGTTGTAGTAAAATGTTCGTAACATTTACTAGTGTTCTACTACAGTCATCACAACTGTAAATATTTTTTTCGTTTTAATTGTTTTAGACGATATTTTGCAATTTCGGCCTCACCCCGCGCCCTTTTTTATTACTGCTATTTTAACATATTTATCATTCTAACGCAGATAAAGAAACAATAAAAAACATTTGTTATAGACAATATTTTTACATTTCAGCTTCACCCTGTCCTTTTTACCTCGTGCCCTTATTTAATGTATGTGGAATATACTGCTGAAGGTCCTGCAGAAAGGACCCTTTAAGACAACAGCAGATGTCTGATCTCCATTGCCTGTTAGTAAATGGGCAGCAGGTATCAGGGAGAAAGCACAGCCTGAGATGCTAAATCTCCTACCTGCTGGACATTTAAACAGCCGTAAATAACCTGCGGAAGTCCTGTGTGGGCCAAATCTGTCACTCTGACCACCCTCCAATCATTTATCTTCCCATTTCCTGGATAGGTTTTGCTTTCAAGGGCTAAGATCCTTATGACTAGCTGCAGCTTTACCTAAATTGCCCGGACATAAATCTCCTTTACTTTTTCTGCCAGTGACAAAGCCCTCTAAGTGATTGCATGTAAACAGTGCTTGCCAGTTGCCATATTAGGCCGAAGCCTGCTTGCTTATTTGCCCTGTTAAAATAATGCTGTCCGAGGCATTGTGCGTTGAGTCATTTTACATTTGCTCTGAACAACAGGCAGAGTGTTACAGAGACACTGAAGGAAAAAAAAAATGATGATATAACAAATTAGTTGTGTAGTATGGATATTTACTAGAACATTAGTAGCAAAGAAAATATTCTCATATTTTTATTTTCAGTTATATAGTGTTTTTTTTATAACATTGCATCATTCTCTAATATTTGCAGTATACACACTACTCAGCATTCTAAATGATTTTACAGGGCAGGTCAGTGAACTATTGACTTGTCCTCTGGAGAGAGTTAAAGAAAATACAGTGAATGACATTTAATATAACAAGCTTCAGAAGACAGAGCTCTCTGCAACTTTGAAAGTCATGGAGCTCAATGGCTCTTTTGCATAGATAACAACTAGAGTTTCTTAACTTTTCCTGTACTGGAAACAATATTAGACTTATGTCACTGCTCCTAATGTTTTATTTCTTAGCTGTACTATACATATAAATCATTATGTCATATTTTTTTTTTTTTGCTTCATCGTCTCTTTAAGCCTTAAAGAGTATATTTCCCAAGTTTACTCTATGGTTACCTCAAAGTTTAACCTATTTTGGTTCCTGGACGTAGAAACTACATCCAGGAGCTATGCGCGCTACAGCGCGCTCCCGCGGCCGATCGCGCGCGTGCACGCGCGCTCCCGGCCCGTGGTTCGTTAGCCAGGCAATCAGTGAATCGGGCTATGGTGCCCGGTCACTGATTCCTCTCCCCCGCTAAAAAAGCGACAGCTTCACTTAGAAGCTTCGCTTTTTCTGGCTGTTCCCTCTCCGATGCGTCACTCTAAGCGTGTGTTACGCTTAGAGTGACGTCATGTAAACAAACTCATGGCCGTCATCTTGTGGCCAAAAAGTAAAACTACAACAAAAAGTAAAAAAAATTAAAATTAAACACACAATTACATTAAAAAACTATGGTTTACATCCCACCCTCACAAAAATACCCAAATAAATTGTTTAATATAAAAAAAAAAACCATTACAATAATAAAAAAAAAACATGTAAATATTTACCTAAGGGTCTAAACTTTTTAAATATCAATGTAAACATGAAATATTTCTATATTTTTTTTTATTTTAAACTTGTAAATAGTGATAGATGCAAAACGGAAAAAATGCACCTTTATTTCCAAATAAAATATTGTCGCCATACATTGTGATAGGGACATAATTTTAATGGTGTAATAACCGGGACATATGGGCAAATACAATACGTGAGTTTTAATTATGGAGGCATGTATTATTTTAAAACTATAATGGCTGAAAACTGAGAAATAATACATTTTTTCCGTTTTTTCTTATTCTTCCTGTTAAAATGCATTTACAGTAAAGTGGCTCTTAGCAAAATGTACCCCCCAAAGAAAGCCTAATTGGTGGCGGAAAAAACAAGATATAGATCAGTTCATTGTGATAAGTAGTGATAAAGTTATAGGCTAATCAATGGGAGGTGAACATTGCTCAAGTGAAAACGACGGAACGCGAATGGGTTAAGGTAACCTTAGAGTAAACTTGGGAAATATACTCTGTGTATGTGATACAAAATACATAATCAGGAATCATTTCAGTGAAAACTACATTCTAAAGGTGCCCATTAAGGGTACAATTTCAGGCCCCTTTTACACTGGTGCATTGCGTTACCCTGTTTTGCCACAGGGTAACGCTACACCGAGGAAAGTCTATGGGGCATTTCATACCTGCTCAGTACGATTTCACTGGAAGTCTCCGATTCACGCGTGGATAACGCAGGAGCAGCAGCGCATTGTGGCCAGTATGCGCAGTGAAGTAGTCATTTAAAGCGGCCTAACACCCAGCATTTCAACTTTGCTTTAAAAGATTGCTTGCAGCTTAAAAACTATTATTCCAGATTTTTTTTTTCAAAGAGAACCCGAGGCGGGGTACTGAGAATAAAATCCCCATACAGAGGCTGGGTCTGTCTATAGAGCCCAGCCTCTGTTGCTATATAGTTCGTCCCTAAGCCCCCCTACGCTCTGCAAATCAGGGTTACCGCCAGGAAGGTTAAAGCAAAGTTGAAATGCTGGGTGTTAGACAACTTTAAGTCTACGGCGACGCATATTTTTAAAAATTGTGTGGCATTCGTGTTGCTGCGTGTACCGTAGAAGCATATTTTTTCAATACACTTACTGCAAAATTCTAACTTTGGCCACAGAATAAAAGCCTTGCTGAGAATCCCCTATGAAGAGATGGACTAGTCCAAAACCTGTCGCTTCTGTCAGATTTCTACTACCTACTGTAAGTGACAAGAACATAGAAGAAAAGTAATTTATGGCTCATTTTACTCTGGAAGAAACCAACTTCTTATTTGTCCGCGTTTGCACATATTTTAAATTTTACAATTTTTCATCATAGTGCCCCTTTAAGCTACTTACTTGCAGATGCTAGAGCTCCACAGCTCAAGCATTGAAACTACTCTCAGGCCTGGTGCACACCAAAAACCGCTAGCAGATCCGCAAAATGGTAGCAGATTTTGAAACGCTTTTTCTTATTTTTCTGCAGCGTTTCAGCTAGCGTTTTGCGGTTTTGTGTAGCGGTTTTGGTGTAGTAGATTTCATGTATTGTTACATTAAGCTGTTACTGAACAGCTACTGTAACAAAAAACGCCTGGCAAACCGCTCTGAAGTGCCGTTTTTCAGAGCGGTTTGCGTTTTTCCTATACTTAACATTGAGGCAGAAACGCATCCGCAATCCAAAATCTGCAGCAGCCCGGGAGTATGCGTTTCTGCAAAACGCCTCCCGCTCTGGTGTGAACCCCCCCATTGAGATACATTACCCTAGCGGATCCGCACCCGCAAGCGGATAGCAAACAGCAGCGGAAACTCTCCGGTGTGCACTAGGCCTCAGAGACTGTTCAAGTGAAAGTCAAGCATCTCGGTGCCTTTACTGTGACATCCCTTAGCTTGGGTCACAAGTAAATAGAACAGGGAGTGGAGGTGAAAACATTGTGGAAGCTCTCTATACACTTTAAACTGACATGTTTGCAAAGAGAGTTGTAGTTATCTCAGAGTCTTCATAATATGAAAAGAATGTTGATTTCATTACGGTAGGTTACTTTACAAATAATCACCAGTGTTTCACAAGGAGGAAGAGGCAGAACAACGTGTGTTATGTTACAGTAAGGGGAGCCATAATAAAATAGCCACATATTTTCTAAGCTCACCTGTCAGGTTAGAGAAAACAATCCAAGAGTCACATAGAGGAATTCAGGGAAAGTGATGCTGGTACCACCATTCCAGACACTGCTAGAGAGAAAGAGAAATAAATAAGAAATCCTGGTGGTAACCGATGAGTCTCACGCTTTCTCATACATCCTACGCTGCATTCACAAAGCATGGAAGGTAATTAAAGTGTGAGAGTACTTATGCTTAAAGGACAACTGAAGTGAGAAGAATGTCTAGGCTGCCATGTTTATTTCCTTGTAAACAATACCAGTTGCCTGGCAGTCCTGCGGATCTATTTGGCTGCAGTAATGTCTGAATAACACCAGAAACAAGCATGCAGCTAATCTTGTCAGATCTGACAATAATGTCAGAAACACCTGATCTGCTGCATGCTTGTTCAGGGGCTATGGCTGAAAGTATTAGAGGCAGAGGATCAGCAGGATAGCCAGGCAACTGGTATTGCTTAAAGGAATACTGTAGGGGGGTCGGGGGAAAATGAGTTGAACTTACCCGGGGCTTCTAATGGTACCCAGCAGACATCCTGTACCCGCGCAGCCACTTACCGATGCTCCGGCCCTGCCTCCGGTTCACTTCTGGAATTTCAGACTTTAAAGTCTGAAAACCACTCTGCCTGCGTTGCTGTGTCCTCGCTCCCGCTAATGGCATCAGGAGCACACTGCGCAGGCACAGACCATACGGGGCTTGTTCTATACACTCCTGGTGACGTCAGTGGGAGCGAGGACACTGCAACGCAGGCACAGTGGTTTTCAGACTTTAAAGTCTGAAATTCCAGAAGTGAACCGGAGGCGGGGCCCAGAGCATCGGTGAGTGGCTGCGCGGGCACAGGATGTCTGCGGGGGACCATTAGAAGCCCCGGGTAAGTTCAACTCATTTTCCCCTGACCCCCCTACAGTATTCCTTTAAAAGGAAATAAATATGGCAGTCTCCATGTCCCTCTCGCTTCAGTTGTAGTCGAGTCCGGAGTCCGTGTGCAGTATGGAGCCCTTCGTCACTTGGAAGTAATCAGAGACCGGAGTACTTCCAAAGCCTTCAGAGGAGACCCAAAGACTTCTCCGACATTAGAGAGGAACTGTAACCAAAATAACGTAATTAATAAAATTGCTTATTTTTTTTACAATATTCATTCATAAATGATTTAGTCAGTGTTTGCCCATTGTAAAATCTTTCCTGTCCCTGATTTACTTTAAGAAATTTATCACAGGGGGCACCATCTTTAGTGCTGGCCAGTGATCTCTGCAGAATGTTCCTTTACTGCCAATTCTATCAAAGCAGGAGGTTTCGGCACGTTCAGCGCCAAAACCAGGCGCCACTGTAGCAGTAATGTTATGCTGCTTAACATGTTATGCTAAGGGTAATTCGGGGCTCCAGCGATCAATGAATCCGAATTACATCTCCCTCTGAGTTGCGACGACTCGGAGGGGGAATAGAATTTAGAGAGGAACTCCAGTGAACATTTTACTGTTGGCAGGTGATGTAGCTGCTGCATGGTTTTTGGCAGTTGTAAACAGTTGTAAACAGCTATTTCCCACAATGCAACAAGGTTCACAGACAGGAAACTGCCAAAAGTTTGAACTTTTCTTGTGGGAGGGGTTACTTGTGGGAGGGGTTTCGCCACAATATCAGTCATACAGCGCCCCCTGATGGTCTGTTGGTCTGTTTGTGAAAAGGAATAGATTTCTCATGTAAAAGGGGGTATCAGCTACTGATTGGGATAAAGTTCAATTTTTGGTCGGAGTTTCTCTTTAATGCCACCCGGGATTAGAGCGACAGCAGGGTGAGCCGTTATTCGCTCACCATGGGTCCAGTGGGGTACATATACATACGCAATTCTAAAGCCAGTAGAAGCCAGTGCAAAAACATCTGGTCTCTGCTAGCCTAGGATAGGCATCACTGGGAGGGCAGGACTACATACCAATATACAGCAATGTATAGCTATCGAAAGTGTTTCTGATGTGTAAACCAGAAAAATTACCAGAAAAGTGGGTATCCTGAAGTATGTACTGCATTCTGAATTCCAACCAGGGAACTATCTGCACAGAGTTTTCATGTTCTCCCTGTCTGCGTGGGTTTCCTCTGGGCGCTCTGGTTTCCTCCGACATCCCCAAAACATACAAACCAGTTAACTAGCTTCTAATTGGGCTCTAGGCTACAATAGACATATGGTAGGGGTTAGATTGCGAGCTCCTCCAAGGGACAGTTAGAGACAAGACTATATATACTATGTAAAGTGTTGTGGAAGATGTCGGCGCTTTATAAATAAATAATAATTCTACTATATTATACATGTCAAACCCGGGGGCCAAATTTGGCCCTCAAAGCCATTCAATTTGGCCCTCAAATGGTTTCCCCACTTTGCATTATGTTTAGCCCACTCTAGGGAAGCTACATTGGAGGTGAAGCCTAGAACAGTGTTTCTCAACATGTTATTGGTATGTATGTACCCCTTTTAAAACCCTGTACTCACCAAGTACCCCCTAGCATAGTAAACATTATCACAAGTACCCCTTGACAAATATATATTTATTCGTAGTACATGATAATTGGTTCTAAACAATTTCCAAGCATTTACTATTGCCTTTAAATAGCTAAAATACTAATTTGGTGTTTAAATAAGATTTATACATTTCTAAGACTCTACATTTGTTATTCTGGGTTAAGTATATCAAGCCCGAGTACCCCCTGGGGTACGCGTACCACATGTTGAGAACCTAGGCCCTAGAATACCAGGGAAGACAAATGGGGGAAGTAGGAAGTAGGGGGGAAGCACTTAACACTAGGGAACTGTATAGGGGAGGGTGGGGGCCTCTAGACACCAGGAAAGTATATAAAGGTTGGAGGGGGGCCATTAGACACCAGGGAACTTTATAAGGGAGAAAGGTGGCCTGTAGACATTGAGGTTGGCCCGCGACTAGGTCCCAGTGTACAGTTTCGGGACACTTTGTATTTGAGTTTGACAACCCTGTACTATATGTTGTTACAGTTCCTCTTTAAAGTGGACCTGAACAAATGTACATGACACAAGGAAAACACAGATTAATCCTTTCTGTGTGTATTTAAAATGAAGAACTTGTCTAATTCCCCCCTCAGCTGCAAGTAATCACAATTGTAATTTGAGCAGTCAGCACAGGAATTTCTGCAATGCAGCTAATTTGTAAACACAGGATGTTAACCATTTGTCTGCTCCCATGAAAGCAGGAAGTAGGCACACTGCAGAATTGTTGCAGGAGTTCTGTGAGCTGCAACAAATAAATGTTTTTCCGTAAAGGTTATTATGCTGTTGCTTTTTTAGAGCAGAGAGGAAGTTCTGAGCTCAGGTCCGCTTTAAAGTCGGATTGCTGCAACAGGGGCCCGGTGGTGGAATGAGGGGACACAGAGAGGTCAGGAAGGCTCTAAGGAATCCAGAGACTTTCCTCTTCTTTAGAGCCGAATCATCCACAAGGCAACTGAGGCATCCACAGCCCCCACCCCCAACAAACCTTACAAAAAAATACAGATGGCCATGAAAGGTGGACCCAAAGTTGTTACTTGCCTAGGGCCCTATCTAGCCTTAATCCATTTTTGTTCTTCTTAGGTGAGTATATAACTTTTTTTTAGGTGGCCACAGATATCCTTTAACATAAACCTTTGTAATCCTGGGGGCAGGAAATGAGGGACAGCAATAAAGACTTTACAGGTTTGTTTTTTTTTATAACTCATCTCCATTCCACAAAAAAAGGCTTTATTTGTGGTTGTTTCTGCTCCCATTGGAGAGATTTAGGACTTGCTGAAACTTCACCGCACCTCTCACAACCTCAGTTCAGCAGGATCCATAAACTTGGACACTCCCAGAGTGCACCTCAAAACCTTTGGAGCCAGCGCTTTCTGTCATGCTGCCCCTACCCTTTGGAATTCCCTACCACACCCAGTGAAGACAGCCCCATCCCTGTAGTTGTTCAAATCCAGACTGAAAAGCCACCTGTTTAGCCTGGCATCTGTGGATTTCTAGAATTCTTCCCCTGTACCAAAATGTACCAATCAACCAATTACTGGTCAGAGCCATGCTTATGTGTTTTGAGTCCTACTGGAGAAGAGCGCTTTATAAATGTTGTTGTTGTTTAGCTTCATCCTATCCTGATAGGAACTGAGGGAAATCATAGAAAGAAAAAAAACAGGTCCTCTTTCCAAACGATCTAAAACTACAATGAACGTTAGGACCACCTATGAGCGTGAGTCTGCATTGCTACGTTAGATCTGAACGTCTAATAAATTGTTTACACAAGACGCCTGAGGAAAGATTAGCAGCAGTGTTGTGCTGTGTAATATGGATGTGCTCAGTCCCAATCTCCCCAGTGCTGTGGTCCTGCTGCCTCTTCAATGTTCTGCATTATTTAAGCAGAAGGGGGAGCTCAATGGATTAGAAATACACTTAGTCCTCCAGCAGAACATACATCTCCTGCATAGGTGCCATTAGGCTTTCCTGCAATGGGCACATTAACAGAATCTGTTCATAGGAAGATTCCAAGTCAGTGACTTAGCATTTCTGCTGAGACACAGCAGCAAAATCTCTTCTGAGCACCAGGTAGTCAATAAAGTGTTGTAAGCCTATTAATAATGCAGCAGAAGATTCCTGATTTACGTCTCAAGGTTCATGACGACGTATCACAGCGCACTGCAAAGTCAAACAGCCTGTTTATAACGGGAGCAGGAAATTTGGGCACCTGCGGTTAATGGACAATTTGGGCGCCACCATAGGCGCTAATGCAAATATCGGCTATTGGGCGTCCGAAAGCAGGAATTTGGGCACCCAATAAATATCGTTTTGAAAATTAGAACATTATAGTTTTTTTTTTATTTATTTATTTTGTTTTGAGAACATTAGAACATTATAGTTTTTGAAGTTTTTAGTGTTGTTACTGAGATTTATTATTGTCCGAACAATCTTTATAGACGCAAGTCTGAACCTGTCACGTGACACCTAAGGACCTGCATGGCCTAATGCTGGGAATACACCATACGTTTTTACCCCCGATAGATGGGTTCGATAGATAATTTCCGACATGTCCGATATTCCTTCCGATTGTTTTTTGGCTCGATTTCTCATACAAGTGAATGGAAAAAGATAAGAAAAATGAGTAGAAGATAACGGAAAAAACGATTGGGTGGAAAATCGAGCGGAAAAACGTATCGTGTGTACCAAGCATAATAGTTTGATCGAATGGTGCATACTGTCTAAATTACATTGGACAGTGTTGTCATTCTTATTAATACCTATGACTATTGTTATCATTATTCAGTAATAATTTTTTTTTAACCAAATCTTTACAACTAAACTTAAACTGGGTACACACCATACAATTTTCTGTTCGTTTGATTTCCTGATCGATTTCCATTCACTTCTATGAGAAGTCGATCAGAGAAACGGTCGAAAATAAGATCGAACATGATGGAAATGATCTATCTAACCATCCATCTAACAGAAAATTGTATGGTGTGTACCTAGCATAAAAACTAAAAGACAACTATCCGAAAAATTGTAAAATGTAAAATACAATACATTAAAGGACACCTGAAGCGAAAATAAACTAATGAAATAAATGATTGTATCTGTCTTCCTTCTCCTAAAAATGACTTTTTAACATATTCCACTGTTTTATTTTATGTTTAAATCTACTTTTTAAGTTTTAACTGTTTTATTATTTTTGCTCAATGACACTTTCATGGAAGTACGCCAGAGCTAAAATCTATGAACTATTGATCCTTTTTATCTCTTTCCTGCTCTCAGAAGCCATTTTCTGCTAACAATGTGTTTTATAATTGGAATTTCTTATCAGCGAGGGTCACACTGTAGTCACTTCCTGTCTGAGTCAGGACTGAGTCAGCCACTTACATACCTGATATTTAACTCTTTCAGGCAGAGAAAGAAAAAAAGGAACACAGCATAGTCATTTGTGTGCTTGGCTCTGTGCATACACATGCCTATCTCATCATGTCACACGTCACTTGGGGTATGCTTTAAATAATTTTGAAATACATACAAATAAATGTACAATTGACCAGAGTAAAATGCACTACAATGTACTTTTCCTATGTTGCTGTTACAGTAGGCAGTAAAAATCTGACAGATTTTGGACTAGCCCATCTCCACACAGGGATTCTCGAGAACCTATGTACATAAAAGAGCACTTACTGAATAGCAGTAGTTCAGTTCAACTGTCAGAATAGAGTGGGGAGGCTGGCAAGCATCTTTGTATACATCCTTTCCAGTGATTGCTTTTGTAAAGAATAAAGGAAATACTGAGAATTCCCCATGAGGAGATGGACTAGTCCACAGTCTGTCAGCGTTTCACTACCTACTGTAAGCGACAGGAAGATAGGAAAAAAGGTAATTTATAGTGTATTTTACTCTGGGAGAAATACATATTCTACCTACTGTATATGTAAACCAAACTCGGCTGATGAAAAAATGACTGTTCTTTATTGGAAATCCACAAGACAAAGTGCAACTGACGCGTATCGGGCCTACAATCTGCCCTTAGTCATAGTAGAATAGTAGAACATAGAACTATGACTAAGGGAAGATTGTAGGCCCGATACGCGTCAGTTGCACTTTGTCTTGTGGATTTCCAATAAAGAACAGTAATTTTTTCCATCAGCCGTCTAGTTTGCGGTTCCTCTTTTGCTTGCTTATATGGATTGGCCTGGCCTACCAGATCCTGCACTGACCGGTATGATCAATAAGGGGGTAGAGCGTACATGAACTTTCCTCTCTGCATTCTACCTATATGTATTTTAAATGTTACTTTTTTTTTTGTGATAGTGGTCCTTTAAACGGCTGCCTGCTCTGCTCATTTTATCTAACTCTTTGGGGTTTTGCACTGTATTAGCTTAAAAGGCAGACAGATATTAATAAACATGGATTGAATTATTTTTTTACAGTACAGATGGTCCCTAATGACAGCCTGGGACGGGTATCTCCAAGCACAACTGTTCCGAAAAAGAGATATGTGGACAGATGACAGAGAACAGCAGAAAAATGACCAGTTCAGAGCAAGTTTTCTAAACTGTCCACCTGTTTGCTCTCAGGAGTGGACAGGAGGGAGTCAGATGGCGGTTCTGCTGGCCATCCTGTGACAACAGAAGGAGTAGGATCACCATTGGGTCTTGTGTACACAAGCGTTCTAGGCAAACGCAGCAATTACATTTGGATGCCTTTTGAGATGACGATCGCAGAGCATTTGTGCAGCATGTATCTGCATTAACACTCACTGATGCGTTTGTGGTGGTATTCACCTAGTGTTTGCTGTCAGTTATACTGTATGTATTCAGCTGCTTTTACCGCAAAATGGGACATTTAGCCTTTTACTAAATGCAATGCAAAGCAGTGAAACACAAATGCAGGAGTAAACACAAGCGAACTATACACTATAGATATATCAGCACATTATTTCCTCTCAACCAAAAAAAGTAATAGTGTTCTACACTTAAAGAGGAACTCCAGTGAAAAAAATGTGATAAAAAAATGTTCTTAATTTTTCCAATTATGTATAAATGATTTAGTCAGTGTTTGCCCATTGTAAAATCTTTCCTCTCCCTGATTTACATTCTGACATTCATCACATGGTGACATTTTTACTGCTGACAGGTGATGTCAGTGGAAGTAGATGCTGCTTGCTTTTTTGGCAGTTGTAAACAGCTGTTTCCCACAATGCAAAAATGTTCACAGACAGGAAACTGCCAGGACCATGGTCCTCACAGTTTCCTGTGGAAGGGGTCTCACCACAATATCAGCCATACAGAGCCCCCTGATGATCCGTTTGTGAAAAGGAATAGATTTATCATGTAAAAGGGGGTATCAGCTACTGATTGGGATGAAATGCAATTCTTGGTTACGTTTTCTCTTGAAAGGACACTTCACCTGAGCAAGGCTACCTGAGGTAAGAACAGAGGTATGTTCAACCTGGATCCACGTATCTCTGTGCCTTGTCCCTTACTCTCCCCCAGTCCCCGTAATCACTGCTTTTCAGATAGGAAGAGGCAGGCTTGCTGGCAAGTTCTCTCATATCACCCTCTTATTTCCTGGAGTCATGGTGAAGAGAAGGAAGTCAAGTTAAGGAGGAGTCAAGGCAGAGAACATTGCAGCAAGCCTGCCTCTTCCTGTCTGAACAGTTGACTTTAGCCAAAAGTATTGATTACAGGGGACTGGGCGCGGGCACAAGGAGAGGAGCAGACAACAAACAAAGGTATCTCTGTGCTTACTTAAAGAGGACATCCATAGTAAACACAAAAATCAGGCATAGTAAATAGAAAAATCAGAAGCCTTGTCCCGCGATGATGTCCCTGCATCCCCTGACTTCCGGCGCCTGACCCCGCCTCCTCTCTCTCCGCAGAGAAAAACGCCAAGCTATTTACTGAAGTAAATAGCTTGGCGTTTTTCTCTGGGGAGAGAGGAGGCGGGGCCAGGCGCCAGAAGTCAGGTGATACAGGGACTTCAGGACGGCATCGCGGGACAAGGCGTCTCGGGTAAATATAACTTTCTATTACTTGCAGGCTGCCTGATATTTGTATTTACTATGGAGGTCCTCGGCTTTGCCTCAGGTCAGGTGTCCTTTAAAGTGAACCTGAACCAATGTTTTTTTTTTTTATTTAAATAAACACATGATGTACCTGCAAATTAATATGACATACTTAAAGAGAACCTGAACTGAAAAGAAAAAGTCAAAACAACCATACACAGGTCATACTTACATCCTGGGTAGTCTACTTCTCAATCTCTTTCTCCTCTCTTGCCTTCTGTTTGTCCACTGTGATCTATGGATTTCTCCGTCCTCCATTTTAAAAATGGCCGTTACCCCAAACTAGCTTCCTGGTCAGCACACTGTTAAACTGTAATATCACCCACTTGAGCAATAGGGAAACATGGACATTACCTTGCACATTCAGTTGTAACTGACAGCAGCTGGTATACAGTATAACTGACTGCAACTGGTATATTTCAGTTCTGACAAAATATTGTCAGAACTGGAAGGGATCACTGTAAGAAGAAAATGGTGAGCCTCTGAGAGGAACTGACAGTGAGGTTAGTATGTAATATTCATTTGCAGCCACGTCATGTGTTTGTTTTAAATTATTTTCCTCGCTTCAGGATCCCTTTAACTTGCTGTCAGTTCATCTCAGAAGCTCACCATTTTATATATAAGTTGCTGTCAGTTATAACTGAAAGGTCAACTGATGTGCAGGTAATGTCCATGTTTCCCTATGGCTCAGGTGGGCGATATTACAGTTTATCAGTGTGCTGATCAGGAAGCTGTTACAGGGTCAGTACCATTTTTAAATGGAGGATGGAGAATTCCCTTGATCACAGTGGACACACAGCAGGAAGAAGAGGATAAGGAGAGGATAGTCTTAAAGTGTACCAGAGCTCCGATATGAAAAAAGATTTATACATACCTGGGGCTTCCTCCAGCCCCATCCGCTCGGATCGCTCCCACGCCGCCGTCCTCCGCTGTCTGCAGCTTCGGGAAGTGGGTCCCGTCACTGCCGTCAGTCGGCTCCAGTCTACGCATGAGAAGTGCGCCCTCTACGTATCTCTCCAGCAGCCTCACTGCTCTGACGTCTCTAGTCGCTGAGCATGACCCCTCTCGAAGATTAGCGACAATGCATTGTCCCCCCCAGTGCCCGTCCAGATAAATACTTTTCCTGTCCACTGCCTTCCGAATGCCCATGCTGTACTTCTGCATTGGCACCCCACGTGGATGCCATTGTTGCAGCATGTGGGCGTGTGTGTGATGTCACACATGCACCCCTCGTGCTATATGGCGGAAATCACAGGGACACTAATGCATACCACCGGCCGATTCCCAACTGATTTCAGCATTTTTGGGAATTTGCCTCGTGACACCGACCCTAGCTGCTGTCCCCCCAAATGTTAGATGACCCCCAGTGCCCGTGCATAAAAATACTTTTCCTGTCTGCTGCCCCAATTGTCCATGCCATACTTCTGCATTGGTGCGCCACATGGCTGCCGGTGTTATAGGGTGTGTGTGACATCACATACGCGCCCCTCATGCTATATGGCAGTAGTCATGTGGGACGTGAATGCAGGAGTACGGCAGAGACTCAGCGGACAGGTAAAGTACTTACATGCAAGAACACCGGTGGACATCTAAACCTTTGCCGGGACATCGGCTGGGGGTTACGTTGCATTCGTTGCAATATCACACACCATTACTGACGCTCACCCGTTCGACAATGTCGGCCCGAGATTTCCCAGCATGTCCAATCAATACATTCAACTAATTTTGCCCTGAAATAGGTTGAATCCATGATCAGGTATGCTTGTTGCGGCATCAATTTTCATCTGATTCGATAATAATAATCGAATCAGATGTTTCATCGGCAGATGTATTACCTTTGAGGTACGTACATACATCGAAAAAAGTGCACGACATCACAACAAACCATTTACACGACTTGTATTTTCCGCGCACCAACCAACTGAATGACCAACTCATTTATATACTGCGTGCGCAAGAGAAACAAAGGACTGCACGAAATGCCCCGATTGATTGGGCAGTTGATTGCCCCGATTGATTGGGCAGGCGGTTTGCCTGTTGTCGTTTCGTCGTCGTCCAACAGATCAAAATCAGACAAAAGTGACTGGAACAATGAGTGGAATCGATGTTAACTGTTATCGTTTGCAGAAAATAGTTTAGCATTGGCTAAATATGCCGTCCGCAGAAGAAACGGCCCTCAGGGCTTGTTCACATCTAGGGCGTTTTCGGCCTTTTTTCAAGCACAGGCGATTTTCAAAATCTCCCACAAAACGCTTGTGCAATTAATCTCTATGAGAAGGTTCATATCAGCATGTTTCATCAGCTTTGGGCTCCGCAAAATGGTGCCTGTACCATTTGGGGGGCAATTTTGGCCTAATGGAAGGTATAGGAAGAGCGCTAAACGCTCACAAAATCGCTTTGTGCGGCGAATGTGTTTGCAATTTTAAGAATAAATACATTGGACTTGATTCACAAAGCCGTGAAGTGCCGTTCGCGGACTTTTGCGCGGCACCAATTTTCATCCGATTCGATAATAATAATCTAATCATTTGGTCGAATGGCCTCAAAATTGCCAGATATATGATCACTTTTAAGCTACGTACACATGTCCAACAAAGTGCACGACCAATATCACAAAATAACCGACACCACAACAAACCGTGTACACGACTTGCATTTTCCGCACACCAACCCACTGAACAACCAACCCATTTACATAATGCGTGCGCAAGAGAAACAAAAAAACGCCTGAAATGGCCTGATGGATCGGGCAAACCGCCTGTTGTCGGTCGTTTTGTCGTCGTCCAACAGACCAAAATCAGACGACACATCAGGCAGTTTGGTCGAGCGTGTGTATAGGCCTTAATGCTGCGAATACATGGGTCGATACTGGGCCAGATCGTTTTGCCTGCTAGATTCTTTTATCTTCCGCTCGTTTCTTATCTTTTTTCAATTCACTTCAATGAGAACTCGACCGGCAAAACGATCGAACGGTTATCAGACATGTAGGAAATTATCTATCACGAGCGGAAAAACGATCGAACGGTTTTCGGACATGTCGGAGATTATCTATCTCGAGCGGCAAAACGATTGAACGGTTTTCGGACATGTCGGAAATTATCTATCGAGCCATGTTAATGGCTCAAAATCAAGCCGTGTATTCCTAGCATTAGACTAGGGTAGGAATTAAATTGAAAGCTCCTCTGAAGAACAGCTATTGACATGACAAGGGACTCTGTAAAGCCCTTATATGATTATGAAGATAATACGACCACTTCTCAGTAAAATAAGAATGATGTGATCATTCATTTTCTCTGTATAGAAGAAATCCTCTGCCACCTCTCACCCATTTCTCGCATTCAGCTGCAGTGACGCCCTGCGCACCTAGAGGGTGCTGTTCCCGCACGCCCCGGCCTGCTCCAGCCTATCTGGGGACAGTACAGCGCAGCTCTACCTGGGTCAGGTAGGTAAATAGCACCGCGGATGGTGTGTGCGTGTCTCCATAACAATGACATGTACACCTCTCCTCTCCCGTCTCCCTCCGCACTGAGCAGCAGCGCAGCACCTGCAGCGGCCCCGCCCGCCGGGACACGCCCAGCTCTCCCCGCCCATTCATGAATAGGAATGAGGCAGCGGCGGCCGCCAGTGGCTAGCGGAGCTGTCAGTCTGGCAGCTCACATGTTGGTTTGCCTGGCTGGGGAGAGGAGAGCCGGGGAGAGCGATGCGAGGAGTTGGCTGGGGAGCTGTCTGTGCGCTATCAGCCGCCTGATGCCTTCCATCCATGGCTGCCCGCCTTGCGCCTCTGCCCTGAGCCTGCTGCTGGCCATGCTGCACACATCCCACCTGACAGCGGTGGGCTTCCTCCTGGTAACTTTCTGGCTCCAGGTAAGGGTGCTCCCCCTTCTCTGATCACCCCGGAGGAGTCCCTCTGAGCCCCCCAGCCTGGACTATGGGGGCGATCCCCTGATCTAGCACACCCAGTAACTTTATAGATTTATAGTGATTCTATTGCAGGTGGACTTGAGTGGGAAACCCTACTATTATTATTATTATTTTTAGATCTTTTGCAAGATTTAATTGCTAGATGGGCATGATCGGTGTGTCTATCTAATATATATATATATATATATATATATATATATATATATATATATATATATATATATATATATATATATATATATATATATTTACAGGCATTCTGGTTTGCCTATACTGTACTATATTTTTGCATCCCAACAGCCAGGGTTAACTTGCAATTCCAAACTAGACACTTGCACACTTGCAGAGCACTAGATCTATATGGAATTCACTGTATAGGTTAGTTGTGCAATGCTCTTTGCAGCAACGTATGGGTGGCCAAGCCTGCTTCTTCAGTACCTCTCTCTCATTTATATAGACTACATATATTATCATGCACATTATTACATGCATTTGCTGTTAGATATGTTCTGATGACTGTATAGGTAGAGATGTAGGTAATCTACTTTTGCATTCAGCATATTTTGCAAGTCTGGAGCTTGGGTGATTTAGAAGCTTACACTATGCTAGCAGCCTCTGAGCGCTCTATAGCTTATATATGTTAAGTGTTGGGTTCTTTGAAGCAAAGCCTGGATGGCTGAGAATGTGATTACGTTCTAGATTGAACATATATACATTCTGTAGAGGGGCGATTTGTATTTTTGCAAACCTGTATCAGATCTGCAGGGACTCTATTGACAGACTTGCAGGTATTTGAGCACTGTATACTATGCAGCCGTCAAGCTGTAGACCTATATGGATGGTGTATGTTAAGAAGAGTATAGGGCTCTTTAAAGCAAAGTATGGATGCTCTTTGTGTGTATGCAAACTGTGCTGGCTAGAGACAGTAAGCCATACCACTTATCAGCATCTGAGCTTCTATGGAAGGTGTATGTTAAATGTATTTTAATGCAAAAAAAAAAAAAAGTGGTGCTGTTCCTTGCATGCATTTTGCAACCAAATTGTTGAATCTCTACTGACTTGCCCACCAACATTCAGACTTTAGTATAATAGACACATTTTAATGTACCCATTGCAGAAAGCTCCTTTGATTTCTATTTCTTTTAAGAAAACCCCTATTGTGGAGTTTAGTAGTCTTTCTGCTGCAGTCTGAATTTTAGGATCTCTGAATGGGTTATTTAAAGGAAGGTTAGTTAAGCACCTGGTACTTTGCACACATATATGGTGTATAGTATTGTAGTGTATAATAAAGCATGTTGTTAATCCAGGGTGTGCAACTATCTAGGGAGCTTACAGGCTGCTATTTCATGTTGTATGTGCATGTAATTGCCCTCACACACTGTAAGTGATCTCTTGCATGGATCAATGTGGAAGCACTCGGGTCTTTTGCTGTGTTTACCTCATGCAGTCGATAGGATTTTTTTTTTTTTTTAAAGAAATCCTAGCAGCAATTAATTTGTGTTAGCTCTGCTGTACGGGGGGCGACGTGTAATGCGTTCCCCGGGCAGCTCCCAGAGCACCATAGTGATGTCTACCCCATTTGATGTGTTATATTTAGGCTTCCCAGTCCACGGGTTATTTCGAGCTGCAGTTGAACTCGCTGAAGAATGTCAATGGAGAATTGTTCAACGGGGAATGCTGCGATGAGATGAAGAGTGCCCACAACCAAGACTGCACCAAGGATGAGTGTGACACCTATCTCAAAGTGTGCCTCAAGGAATTTCAAGCTAAGATCACCCTCACTGGACCGTGCAACTACGGCTTTGGACATACCCCGGTGCTTGGTGGAAATAATATATATTTGAGCAACAAATTTAACCAGCAGGGTAAAAACAACCCTGGGGAAAATGGCAGGATTGTTATTCCTTTCCAGTTCGCCTGGCCGGTAAGTTCTGTATTTTTTATTTTTGTTAACATCCTTAAAATTGGCGTATTTTGAACCCGCTGCCTTTCATAGAGGGCGATGGGGTGTACGGTCTTGAGTTTGGTTGGTAATGATCTCTCCTGGTAAAACTGAAAATTTGAATTTTGAGTTGTGATTGGCAGCTTAGCTTTGAAATGATTGCTTATTAGTGATCATTGTTTGTGAGTTCCTTCTGTTGGACCCTGAATCATAATGCATATCTATATTTTTAGCAGAAACCATGTGTTTCTCTCCCCTCCCTAGTGATCTGAGTTGTCAGTTGTTTTTTTCCCCCCCTCTGCCTTTGTTTAGCAGCCACTGTTGATTGACCTGCTCTGGAAGGAAAAGGGCTCTATGCAATTCACCTGAGTTTGCATGGATACCAAGCACCCAGGTGTCTTGTTGCAACACCGGTTTGAAGATTAGGAATTGCAAAGGGAGCAGCATTGAGTGTACAAGCTGAAATGCTAGGCAAGGTTGCTAGTGTAGATCTTGACTAGAATGTGCTTTTCATTTTACTTTGTGTTTGGTGAATAACACACACATAAAAGATTGTTGAATATGCATAGATTAAGTATATAAGGCAACTTTTTTTTTTTTTAAAAGAAAATATTCCTTTGCTAAATTAAGCACCTCCTCAAGGTCTTATCTGGATCCTTTGATAAATGTTGAATAGGTGCTGTCAGATTAGTTGGCGATGCCAGGGTCTTGCCTGCATGCAGTGGGGTGAGGCTGAGCTATGCCGTAGGTTGGGCAAATCTGTTTACCTTGGGATCTGAGGCTTGTATTTGAGACAGAACACAGCCTGTGGAGAGGCTGGCTCTGTGCTGCATAGACTCCTCCGGGGAGCGCATTGTCACCTTGGGGGTGTGTTGCGCAGTTGGCCTGGAGCCAGTGTAAGCCTTTGAACAGGAGGGGAGGATGGGGAGATTGGGACGTGAACGCATGACGCGTATGTGCTGAAGCACACTTTGCAGATTAAGTTTGAAGCAGGCCACTTTCCAAGTTCAGAGCTGTGTGTGGAGCATGCAAATTGCTGACGACTGTATGAGAAAGCTGTAATGAGCTCTCCTAGCTAGCAGCAAACTCAACACAACTGGGAGCTTGCTGGGCTGTAATGTGTGGCACAGTTACATGTAACCCTGAGGGAAGGGAGAGGGATTGGAGGTTGGACCTACCAGTCCTGAATATTGCATTTAATGTAAATCAGAAAATGATTAAAATATGTAAAGCACACTCCGCTAAGCTCATAAGATGTCTTTAGCACCTTTTGTGTAGTCATTACGTGCACTTAATATAAATGTATAGATTTTGTAAGTATATACGAAATAACTCGAATGATGTGTAAAATGGATCTCTCATTTTACATGTTCATTTAATTTATGCAAATTTGAATTGATATGATTTTTCAAACTAGTCCTTTAAGTGATTTACATAAATTGTTCAAAATAACACAAGTTATGCTATGTTGAGAAGCAATTGTGCACATGGAGTTCTTGTTTGTCCTCTGTGCATTTACTGCAGTTGCAAAAATTCCTTGATTTGGGGACCAACTGAAGTTCTTCCCCTGAGATTTGGGGGCCTGGCTGAGGTCCCCCTTATGAGGTTTGAGGGCTCAGCAGAAGTTCCTCCCCTGAGATTTGGGGCCCAGTCAGGGTTCCCCCTTAGATTTGGTGGCCCGGCCGAGGTGTCTGCTGAGATTTAAGGCCCGGTTGAGGTTCCCCCTAAGATTTGGGACCCCGCATAGGTCTGACCTTGGCAAATGAAGGCGAGCAGGTCTTATAACCCAATCTGTATGTAGAATATAAACTGAATAAGAGTACGGTCGTTGTGTTGAAATTGTTCTATATTTGAATAACATTCATATTACTTGTACTTGAGCTGAACTGAGTTCCATAATGCTAACTGTTCTCTCCTACTGCAATTCACCTAGAGTGTGGTTCACTGACACTTTTAAAAACCCTACAGTTCTCACATGTTATCCAGATGTTTTAAGCGTTTTCAGGTATCTAAACTAAGCTTCTTTTAATGCCTATAACTGCTGTAGAAGCGCAAACCAATATTTCACTTGAGGCGTTTTGCCACTTGTAGTATTTTGGTGTCTAAGTACTCTGTTTATTTTGTCTTCAGTGTGACACCGTAATACTCTGCTCATGTGTACTGGAAAATTGCCATGAGTGGAGGGATCACACCAGAGCGTTTGATTGTAGTACACTCATTTTGAATACCAAATAAAAATCTCCTGTGGTAACTCTGCCCCATAGGATGCTAAGGGATCCCTGTATCCATACAGAATGTGGCTATGGCAATTACTATGGTTTTCAGTTGTAAGCCATTGTTTAATTTATGTGAAATTTGATTTACATGAGCTCCTCCTGGAACACAACCCTGGTGTAAGTTGAGAATCCCTTGTAGATGGGACATTGTTGAGAAGCACTGAGCTATGGCAGTCTTTTAGCAACAGAGCTCACAGTAATGACATCGGGGTCTTCTGGCACAATATTTGTGTATTATACACACAGTGTATCGTTTGTATAAGGGTGTGTAGTTCATGGGTAGGTCTGTTTGCAGAGCACCCGTTTTAATTGTAAGGAGTTTTTCCCACAAATTGCCAAAAATGGAATGCTTATCCACGTGTTTTTTTTTTGTTTTTTTTTTGTTTTGCACTTGTATGTGTATTTTTTTTACCACAGCTAATGAGTCAATAGGCTTTTGCATGCAATGTGCAAACTTATGCTGCAAGATATACTTTTGATTGTTTTTGTTTTCTTTTTGCGCATGCAAAACAAATGCAAATGCGGTTTTGCAAGCTTTTTTTTTTTTGTACAATAGATAAATGGATTAACATACAAGGTAGGACCTACAGGAAACTCACAACAAAACCAAGATCATGCAAATGATAACAGAGCAGTGTCATAGGTCAAAATAGACTGTTCTAGTCCACAAGAGGGGCGATTGACAGTAAGATTGCATAATCAAGCTGGAAACACTAGGGAGGAGGGCCCTGCCAGAGGCTTACAATCTAATGATTGACCAATGACTGACCATTTTTACCACCTACATGTAGTATGAGGGCTTACCTACACAATCTGCTCATAGTATTCAATATCTGTTGACTCATACTACATGGATGTGGTAAAGTTGGCCAGTGAGTGGCCAATCCTATTTGAAAGTGCGCACCCAGCTTAACTGCTTTCCCTCTTTGTTTTTCTATTATGAGGGATATGAACATTGGGGTCAGATAGGAGTTTCTTTATATGGTGTTGCCCATAGCAACCAGCTGCCTTTGGTGCAGATTGTGAAATATTCTTTTGAATATAGGCTGTTATTGGTTGCTATTGGCAACCATAAAGTTGGTGGGTCTTTTTTTCACACACATTTCATACATCGGGTCCCAGTTTTCTAGTCTCACTGTAACCTGTTGACATTTGTTTTCTATTAATAGCATTTTTTATTCTTCTCCTGTAGTCTCCCCTCCCCATTTATTTATTTTTTTTAAAAGTGTGGTTGCCAATAGGGGTCAATTTTGTTCTACAGTAATGGGGATATTTGGTTGCTGTAAGTGACGTGTTTACACTGTGATACCAAAGCTGTCACTAGTGGGAGCCCACATTCCCCCGCCATCTTTAGGAATTGTCTGATGCGTCCAAAGTCTTCATATGCTGCCAATAAATGCAAACACTACATACTTTTGTAGTTCTTTTTTTATACTTTTTTTTTTTTTTTTTTTATTATTGCATTTTCGCTGCCCCATTCTCTACAGTGAATTGGGCTGTACTGAGATGCGCAACAAAATCTCAATTGCAGCTCATGAAACGCACCATTCAAAGCGAGTTTGGTGTCAGCCATGTCATTGCAAGGGACCGGATAAGCCAGTGATCTGCAAACTTGGCTCTCCAGCTGTTAAGGAACTACAAACCCCCTCAATGCATTTGCCTTTATGAATCATGACTGTGGCTGTCAGACTTCTGCAATGCATTGTGGGACTTGTAGTTCCTTAACAGCTGGACAGCCAAGTTTGCAGATCACTGGGATAGGCTTTTATTGGCGAAACTCGTTCAGTGTGTGTATAAACCCTAGTCAGGGTGGCCTGAAACCATTTTGTCTTTCCCTTTCTATAGCTTACAATTTAATCTCCTTAGCACAGTTGTACACCTGCTACCGCTAACAGTCTACCAGTAGGATTTAGGGCTATGTGGTGGTGGGGGACAGGCTCCTCCAGAGTAGAAATGCCATTCAGGAAGGTGGCCATACATTTCTTTCTGTGTGATCATTCATATGATCCATAGCCATAGACACAGAACAAGCATGCAGATCAGATGTTTGACCGCGTTTGCTGCATGCTTGTTTCAAGTGTGTAATTCAGACACTACTGATGCTTGAAAGTTCAGCAGGACAGCAAGCCAAATGGTATTGTTTAAAAAGAAAGAAATGTGGCAGCCTCCGTACTCCTCTCACTTCAGTTGTCTTTTCATTGAGTGAATCTGTTGCCGTATACCATGTTTTTTTTGCAGTGCATGATGACTGATGCCTCCATCAGATTCAAGAGGAGGTCCATTTCCAAACTGAATAAAATTGGCATCAACTTGAATTATTGACATTGACCATCCCTACTAACCACTTTGCCAGTGTGGTGCTCTATTTTTGTCACAACTTTAGAATTTGGTGTTCTATATATAATACCTGCAATAATACCTTTTCACGAGACTGTAAGATGCCATTTCATGCGGTCATCGGTTCCTTTACCGCCTGTAAAAATGACCGGTCTCCAGTTCTCTTCTAACTGTCAGAAACCCAATCTGTGTGTGTCTGAGGCATGTCAGTGGTGCAGGCTGTGTGTGAGATTAAAGTGTATTAAACACACGGGCTTCTCCAGGGGCTCATGTAACTGGTGTTCTCCCTTCCCCCATCACCCCAGCTCTGTCCAGCGCTGCCCCCTCCCCCTTTACCCAGACCCCCTTCCTTTTTGACGGAGACAGGTGTTGTCCACCGCAGTTCACATGCGATCTGTGGACTTGTCCCCCTTTACAGAAATCCTCTGCTCTAAATTTACTCCTCAAGTGTTGATGAAATGTCTTCATTTCATGTAACATTGTCTCCTCTTACACTGGCCGCTCCGAGATTTGACTGACTCTCCTGAAGGCGTTTCATGAAATGGGAATCTCTTCAAGAATCTGTTGCTGCAATTGATATGCCTAATTTATGTTGGTGTCACTCGGTATACTCGCGTAGCTGTAGGCCAGGCTTGCTGCGTAACATGTATATTGTCATTATTGTTTTCTGTAGTGGAACTGGTTGTGTATGGGCAGCACGGTGGCGTAGTAGGTAGCCTTGCAGTACTGGGTCATTCTGTTCGAAAGAACATACAAACTGCAAAGGAGTTTGTATGTTCTTTGCATTGTTTCCTCCAGGCACTATAGTTTTCTCCCACACACCAAAACCATACAAACAAGTTAAAGAGCATCTGTACTGTAAGATTGGTACAATAAAAAAACCATACCAATCGAGTCATTGTGATCTCCTGGATCCCTCTTTGCCATTTCCGCCGCTCCCCACTGTGATCCTGGCTTGTAATCGCCAGTTTTAGGCAGAGTTTACAAACAAAAACGCTAGCCAGGAAGGTGTGTCTCCCCCCCCCCCCCCCTCAGACAAGCTGAAATTGAGAGCAGAGACCTGTCTGTGAGGTATAATCAAAAAACACACACACACACGTGCGCACACACACACACACGTGCGCACACACACACACACGTGCGCACACACACACACACGTGCGCACACACACACACACGTGCGCACACACACACACACGTGCGCACACACACACACACGTGCGCACACACACACACACGTGCGCACACACACACGTGCGCACACACACACACACACGTGCGCACACACACACACACACGTGCGCACACACACACACACACGTGCGCACACACACACACACACGTGCGCACACACACACACACACGTGCGCACACACACACACACGTGCGCACGCACACACACGTACACGTATGTGCACAACTTCTCCCAATCACAGCAGAGGCAGTGCATTCTTCCCTGGGTCGACAAAGCTTGACAAAGAAAATATTAGATATATTACAGAGACAGTGCAACTAGAAAAGGCTGCAGTAACCCAGACCACAGTAGAACCGGTATAGGAACTTATAGGATAGAAGAAATAATTCTGAAAATTTTGTTAGTCTCTTTAAATAACTTGCCCTAAAAAAAACTGGCTCTATGATGAACCTAATGACTATGGTAGGGAAAGATTGTGAGCCCCTCTGACAAGGTACAAGACTCTGTACAGCACTATATAAATACAAAATAATGTGGTGTGAACCAGACATGGTGCTTTTCAATGTGCGCTCATGATTAACTTGCACAAATTTTGATTTTACGCAGTCGTATTGGTTATTTTGTTTGAATTACCGTACATGAGATGTATAAAATAACTCAAATTAAGCAGGTGTATTGAGGTTTCAGGAATACTGGTAGACATAAGGCTAACGTTCTGAAGGTGTTCTCTGGCAAATAATTCCAGTGCTGTTTTGTTTTTTCTTGTTTAAATTCAGTTGTAGGGTTGAAAACACATTCTGAGAATTACTAAGTATCTGGGAGCTCCTAAGCTTAGACAACTTTCCAACCAAACCCTCTCTCTAAGGGCCTTTTTCCACTAGCAATTGCTAGCGTTAGCGCTAAACGCTAGCGATTGCAATTCAGCAAAACTCCTTTTTTCCCCCTGACGTTTGCGATCGCGATTTTGCTATGCACTGCATAGCAAAATCGCGGCAATAATCGCGGCGCGATCACGTTTTAGTAAAACGAATTGCGGTAGTGGACATTGCCTACCGCGATTCCTATGTTAAAAAGCAAACCGTAGCGATTTTAAAATCACTAGCGATTCAGCAATCGCAAACGCTCTGGTGGAAAAGGGCCCTAAGGCAGATTTGTTAATTGTGTGGGCTTTTTGCGTGCAGCAGGAATTTACTTCGGGGGGGGGGGGGGGGGGGGGAGTAGGGGCTGCTACATAGACACCCTGTTTATATGGAAGCCTCAATTTTCTATGTCTCTATCACAGGTTAAAATTCCCACGTGGCTATCCTTTTGTCCAGGGCTGTGGAGTCGATGGTGCGTTTTCATAAACGGAGTCAGGAGTTGGATTTTTTTTTTTTTTTTGAACTCTCTATACACTCCTGCAAGGGCTGTGGAGTCGAGAAGCCAGAGAGACTGAGCAATTTTGGGTACCTGTAGTCTGTGGTTTTATAAATGGAGTCGGATGATTTTTGCGCCGACTTCATGCCCGGGTGTGGGCGATGCTTGCCGGGAGATGTAGTGACATGAGATGTGATCACATCAATAGTATCTACATCTCCCGGCATGCATTGCGGCTGCCAGGGACATAAATCATAACTGCGGTAACCTGCGGTTCCGCAGCATGGGGCATAGAAAATGGAAGCCTCCACATAGGTAGGGTGCTACAGAGCAGCCTCTATCCTCGAACAGGCAGGCCTGTCACACACGCAATTCTTGCACTGGCTACAGTCACATGACTGCTGCTGTCTCCTGCTGTCCATGACTGCCTTCTCTCCTCACAGGCAAGCCTGTGTCACATGGACAGCATGACTGCTGCAGTCTCCTGCTTTTTCTCCCCTAAGACCAGGCAGGCAGGTGTCACATGACTGCTGCTGTCTCCTGCTTTTTATCTCCTCAGACCAGACAGGCCTGTCACATGGGCAGCATGACTGCTGTTGTCTACTGCCTTCTATCCTCAGACCACCAGGCAGGCAGGTGTCACATGGGCAGCATGACTGCTGTTGTCTACTGCCTTCTCTCCTCAGACAAGCAGGCCTGTCAAATGGCCGGCGTGACTGCTGCTGTCTCTTGCCTTCTATCCTCAGACCAGGCAGGCAGGTGTCACATGACTGCTGCTGTCTTTTGCCTTTATCAGACTAGGCAGACCTGTGACACTAGCAGCTTAATTACAGCATTGTATTGCCTAAATGCACTTACCTGCTGCTATCATTGTGCTGCTTTGTTGCTAATCTTCAATCACTAGTGACAGCACCACGCTACTGTGCTGCTAGTGACAAAATGTTGACATCGGAAAGTACACTTGCCGTTGAGAATGTGTTGTTAGCTTGGGAATCCCACATCTGGCATAGACCTAAGGAGATGGGTGGATGGAAGTTTCAGAAATATCCCCACTTCGGCTAAGAGGCAGGAATACCACTGTAGAGTGCATTGGTAACTGCAGTGGTAAAATTAGGACAATCTAGTGCTGTCCTGCTGAAATCCAACAGCCTGTTATTACATATAATTATTTTGATTAGATCCCTCAATGACCTAGAGAGATGCTCTATACAAGGTGTGCATTATGCTCTGAAGCCTCATACACTGACAGTAACTGTCACCCTGAACAATCGTTAGTTGATCATCAGAGTGACAGTTCTGGGAATGAGAGCTGTACAGATGCTGCTTGCCCATAGCAGAGCAGCATGTACTGTCCTGTGTAAAGTGGAGGCGGGACAAAAGGTAGCAAACAGTCATAATGGACGCTACACCAGTGGGCACATGCCGTGGTCCCTTAACTTTAAATATGACAGAAATCCAGTGTCAAGCGTAAGTTACTCATGTCATGTATCTTTTTTTTTTTTTTTTTTTTTTCCCCCTCTATACTATTTGGTTTCTGCTGATCTCCTTTTTAGGTGGCTTATGTGTGTACCACCAGCTTGCAAACTAACAGGATGTAAACCTGACGAAGGCTGCAAGGCCGAAAGCTTGTTTATTCTTATTCATTTGTAGTTAGCCAATAAATGGTATCATCCTGATTTAAAACTTCTTGCTTATGTGTATACGTGACAAGCTATGAAGGTAATTTTTGCCGCTTTTACCTTTTTGGAATGTTGTCCGTAAATCTTGGAGGATTGGCACTTTTTTTTTTCTTGAACAGCTGCTGAGCATAGCACAATATGACTTGCTATGTTGTAATATTTTTTTTTTTTTTTTTTTTTCTTTTTTTTTTTTTTTTTTTTCCTTTCTTGAATAAATTGTCTTTGGAAGCTTGCCATGACAAGCTAAGGGATTCCACGTTTTCTCTGTGTGCTAAACACGAAGGAGTTTTCCAGTCCTAATAATAAAATCCCGATTTCTTCCTCCTGGATTACCGGCTCCTACAAAGGGGTTCCCCTGCTGCATTCAATCAGTGACCCTCTCCTTTTTTAAGGAACCAGCGTAACTGGGCAGGAAGATGCTAATGAAAATAAGATAGATGCTTACCTTTCCCCATCCTCTTTAAAGTGAACCTCAATTCAGAACTTCCTCTCTGCTCTAAAAGATTAGCATAATAACCTTTACAGAAAAACGTTCTGTTGCTACAGCTGATATAAATCTGCAATCTAAAAGATTAGCAACAGCATAATAACCTTTACAGAAAAAACATGTCATTGTTACAGCTGATATAAATCTACAGTGTCTACTTCCTGCTTTCATGGAAGCAGACATAGTTAACATCCTGTGTTTACAAATTAGCTGCTCTGCTGTGGCAGATTTTTGAGCTGACACAGCTTAGAGTTCAAATTACGGTGGTGATTAGTCACGGATAAGATGGGAATTGGACATGCTAAACTCTCTAAATATATACAGGGTGCACTTCTCTATTTTCCTGCAAGAGTTCAGGTCCTTTTTAACCTCACTGATACATTGCTTTGACTAGAGTTGGTTGGATTTGTTGTCGTGGCAACACCCTGGTCTGTAGGTGAGCTGTGCATGGGTGAGGACTGTCTGCACAGTGCACTAGCATGAAACCACTCGTGTGTGTGTGTGTGCGTGGCTTTTTCCCCTGTGCTCATGCGGTTTTGTGCGACTGAGCAGGTGTGGTTCGACTCATGCTTGCACAGTACAGCCAATGAGGTCCTGGGAAATGTAAAGCCTCCGTATCATTCAGAGGCTCTCTACTACTTGGGTAAGTATCTAACTTTTTTTTTTTCTTCTGATGGGGTAACATTTTAATGCAATTTTTAAGTTCATTATGTTCAAAAATATTAAGTAAGATCAAGGAAAAATAATGTATATAAAATGAACTTGTAATAAGAGCACCTTGCGTCCTGCAGGAATTGTAGCTAAGCTGCTGCAATTCTTCTGGCCATAAGCCCCACTTGTGGTGGTTGACAATCCTAACCCTGGAAGAGCCTGAGGGCCATTTCTTATGTGGGATGTAGTAGCTGCAACTGTAGCACATTAAAGCAACTAGTATCAGTTATAAGTAACGACATTGGCCTCAATTCACTAAGCTTCTCTCCTTTCTTTAATAACTCTTCTGAGCTGTTTCTACAGTTATCACCATCATGATGACTGTAGACACAGCTCTGAAGAGTTATTAAAGACAGGAGATAAGCTTAGTGAATAAGGAGACCAGGGTTCGAATCTCGGCTCTGCCTGTTCAGTAAGCCAGCACTAATTCAGTAGGAGACCTTTGGCAAGTCTCCCTTACACTGCTACTGCCAATAGAGCGCGCCCTAGTGGCTGCTGCTCTGCTCTGGCGCTTTGAGTCCGCAAGGAGAAAAGCGCAATATAAATGTTATTTGTCTTGTCTTGTCTTGAATTGAGGCCTTAGTACTTGAACCCCATGTGGCAAGGGTGACTTAGTGAAGCTACTAAAGGTCTAGATCCCCATCAGGTGCCTTGTAGTCCACTTTGACTCCCGGTGCTTGAACTTGTACAGGGCCTCCAGAAATTCGTGTTTGTAGTTTTATTACTGGGGCTCCTGGGATGTTCCCATTTCATAATTATTTGGTCAATTTTACTGCTGGTCTTCCTTGTTGTCTTTCACTTCACTTTCCCACCTGGAACGTAACTGATGCTTGCAGAGCGGTGCGATGTCTCTTAATGTGTCTATGGTAGAAAATCCTAGTTTGTTTTGTTCGTTTCTTGTCTTATGTCTGGTTAATATGGGCAACTACTTTTTGTTTAAAACCACAAGCTTTCATGGCTATACAGTGTTATGGAAACACCAAACTCTCCTAGACTACATTTTGCCTTCTTGACCTCATTAGATTTTTTTACTTTTGTGTTTCGTTGGAAGTTTGATTTTATAGGCATTTTAGTGAACTTACCCATGCCGTCGCCTATAGATGAAGCGGTCCATGTAACTCCACTACTTCCTCCTTCCAGGTTTAAATGAGGAAGTAGTGGAGTTGCGTGGACAGCGAGTGGAGCGCATTGGCTATAGGCGGAGGCAAAGGTAAGTTAACACCTCCCTACCCTGCCATGGGCAGCACTATCTAATTTAAATTTCTATTACAAGTACAGTACAGACCAAAAGTTTGGACACACCTTCTTCTCATTCAAAGAATTTTCTTTATTTTCATGACTATGAACATTGTAGATTAACACTGAGGGCATCCAAACTATGAATTAACACGTGGTAGTATAGTATATAACCAAAAAGTGTGAAACAACTGAAAATATGTCTTATTCTAGGTTCTTCAAAGTAGCCACCTTGTGCTTTGATTACTGCTTTGCACACTCTTGGCATTCTCTTGATGAGCTTCAAGAGGTAGTCACCTGAAATGGTCTTCCAACAATCCTTGAAGAAGTTCCCAGAGAAGCTTAGCACTTGTTGGCCCTTTTGCCTTCACTCTGCCGTCCAGCTCACCCCAAACCATCTCGATTGGGTTCAGGTCTGGTGACTGTGGAGGCCAGGTCATCTGGCGCAGCACCAAATCACTTTCCTTCCTAGTCAAATAGCCCTTACACAGCCTGGAGGTGTGTTTGGGGTCATTGTCCTGTTGAAAAATAAATGATGGTCCAACTAAACGCAAACCAGATGAAATAGCATGCCACTGCGTAGCCATGCTGGTTCAGTATGCCTTCAATTTTAAATAAATCCCCAACAGTATCACCAGCAAAGCACCCCCACACCATCACACCACCTCCATGCTTCACTGTGGGAATGTATAGACCATCCGTTCACCTTTTCTGCGTCGCACAAAGACACGGTGGTTGGAACCAAAAATCTCAAATTTTGACTCGTCAGACTAAAGCAGGGCTCCTCGACTCCGACTCCTCTAATTTGCATATTACAATTTTATTAACAGTATGTAACGTGAAATTCGTCTCTTAACTGCCAACGCTTAGGAATTTTACAAGACAACTGAAGTGAGAAGGATATGTAGACTACTATATTTATTCCCTTTAGGCTAAAACTAGTCCTTGATAAGAGTACTTGTAAAAGGTACAGACCGGAACAAAGAACTATCAGGCCCTAGGCAATGTAACTGTGGGTACATGTAAGAATGATGTGCAGGTACTCTGCAGGGGAATGAGGAGATTCTTCCTCTATTACACATTCTTCATGCACAATCTGAACAAGGTTTATGGGTGATAGACAACACCTCTGTGTTCAATGTGCACAACATTCTCAGTGGATTCCAGGCAGCTCTGTGGGGAGAGCATATGTAGAGTATAGTACTACTGTGTAACAAAGTAAACCTGAGACAAATGAAATTAAAGTTTTTATACATACCTGGGGCTTCCTCCAGCCCCCTTCAGGCTAATCAGTCCCTCGCTGTCCTCCTCCGCCACCTGGATCTTCTGCTATGAGTCCAGGTACTTGAGCCAGTCTGGTGTAGTGCGCATGCACACACTCCACCGCCGGGAGCATACTACACTTGCGCAGCACTATTGCGCAGGTGCAGAACGCTGTGGGAGCAGCACGTGGCCGGACTGCTCTGACTGGCTGAATTACCTGGGCTCATAGCAGAAGATCCAGGTGGCGGAGGAGGACAGCGAAGGACCGAATGGCCTGAAGGGGGCTGGTGGAAGCCCCAGGTATGAATAAAGCTTTTCTTTTAATTCACCTCAGGTACCCTTTAATTCATAGTCGCCAAACCAAATTTTAACAACATATCAATTTATTTGATTTCATGAGCAAAGAGTGCATACATTTGCTTAAACCAGCATCAATGCAGAATTATTTCCATCTCATTGACCATCTCTATTAGTGACACGGCTACACATGAGGCTTTATACTTACAGCATAGATGTTATTTCGTGTATATATAAGAAAATCCTGTGTACACATGTATACAGTCACAATCAGATGTGCATATCTGACTTTAAAAATATGGGGACTGCTTTATTGAAGCAGCACAAGTAACTCATTTTGATTGGTTTATTTCATTTTTGTGGACTGAACACAGCTATTAATAAATATATATATATATATATATATATATATATATATATATATATATATATATATATATATATATATATATATATATATATATATATATATATATATATATATATATATATATATATATATATATATATATATATATTATACATTATTTTTAATGACTATTATCTGAGAAATAGAACATTTTATCATATTTTCTATTTTAATTTGTTACAAATTCATTAGGAGTCGGTGCATTTTTTCCCGACTCCAGGCACCCAAAATTGTTCCGACTCCACAGCCCTGGACTAAAGCACAGATTTCCACTGGTCTAATGTCCATTCCTTGTGTTCTTTAGCCCAAACAAGTCTCTTCTACTTGTTGCCTGCCCTTAGCAGTGGTTTCCTAGCAGATATTCTACCATGAAGGCCTGATTCACACAGTCTCCTCTTAACAGTTGTTCTAGAGAGGTGTCTGCTGCTAGAACTCTGTGTGGCATTGACCTGGTCTCTAATCTGAGCTGCTGTTAACCTGCGATTTCTGAGGCTCTTGACTCTGATGAACTTATCCTCTGCAGCAGAGGTGACTCTTGGTCTTCCTTTTCTGGGGCGGTCCACATGTGAGCCAGTTTCTTTGTAGCATTTGATAGTTTTTGAGACTGCACTTGGGGACAATTTCAAATTTTTTTTTTTTTTTTTTTTTTTTTTTTCTCCCCCAATTTTTCAGACTGACTGACCTTCATTTCTTAAAGTAATGATGGCCACTCGTTTTTCTTTACTTAGATGTTTTTTTTTCTTGCCATAATACAAATTCTAACAGTCTATTCAGTAGGACTATCAGCTGTGTATCCACCTGACTTCTCCACAACGCAACTGACGGTCCCAACCCCATTTATAAGGCAAGAAATCCCACTTCTTAAACCTGACAGGGCACATCTGTGAAGTGAAAACCATTTCAGTTGACTAACTCTTGAAGCTCATCAAGAGAATGTCAAGAGTGTGCAAAGCAGTAATCCAAGCAAAAGGTGGCTACTGAAGAACCTAGAATATGACATATTTTCAGTTGCTTCACACTTTTTGGTTATGTACTATACTTCTAAATGTGTTAATTCATAGTTTGGATGCCCTCAGTGTGAATCTACAATGTTCATAGTCATGAAAATAAAGAAAACTCTCTTTGAATGAGGTGTGTCCAAACTTTTGGTCTGTACTGTAGCTACATCCTTGGAGCACAAACCGTTAACCACCCTGGCATTCTATTTAAATTGCCAGGGTGGCTGCGGCAGGGTTTTTTCTGTCTTTTTTTTTTTTTTTTTCATGCTGCCAACTGAAAGTTGGCAGTATGAAAGCCCACCAGAGGGCGCACATGGTGCGCCCTTCTGATCGCTTTCTGCGATCACAAGTAACAAGAAATCCCGCGGAGAGCGGGATTTCTTGTTGGGCTTACCCCGTCGCTATGGCGGCGATCGGGATGACGTCCTGACGTCAGACGCATAAGATCCAGCCCTTTGCGCTGCCCGAAAGTGTTTGGTCCGGGCAGCGCAGGGCTCTGGCGGGGGGGGGGGCCTCTTTCCGCTGCTGCATGCGGGCGATCGCCGCTGAGCGGCGGCGATCAAAGACCACACGCAGCTAGCAAGGTGCTAGCTGCGTGTGGCGCAGTTTATTTCAAGTAGATTGGGCCAGAGATATCAGCCTCGGCGGCTATGGACGAGCTGAGCTTATCCATACCGCCAAGAAGGTTAAACCGCTCCCCAGGGTATTGACAAAACCTTCCGTAATGATCCATAAGAAAACACATTCTGTCTCCTAAATGCTTAATTCCTTGCAATGTGGGACAGAATGCTGTATATTCACAAAGCTTCTCATAAATGACTTATTTATCACCTAATTGATAAAAATAACATTTTCAAGCAAAATGACTCAAAGTTCTTCCTGATTAACCTCATTTCAATATTGCTATTTCTTACCTCCAATTATATAAAATTTTTGCTGTTTGGGAGCTTAAAAATGTAACATGGATAAGGTGAACACAGGTGAAAAAGCTTTGAATCATGCCCAATGTGTTCTTCTATTGTGTAAGTTCTAGAGTTTGTGTTTAGCATCTGATCAATTCCCTTTGGTGAATCCAGTTTCCTTCCATTAAGGAGTTGGTGAAAATACAGTATCACATACAGTAAGGCTGGGTTCATACTGACATTAAACCATTCCCTGAATCAGAAAGGAACGGATCTGCAGGCATTCAGACAGATCTTATGCTAGTCAATAGGCTCTATTAACCTCTGTCCGTTTAGTATAGATCCCTTTGTTTAGTTAGATTAGCAGAACTCAAGGCTCTGCGGTGCACAATTTTTTTTTTTTTTGGAACACTGATACTAAACGGAGGCTCATGGATGTAATTCAAAACTGTGTAAACAAAAAAAAAAACCTTATGCATTGAACAAACTAGGTATAAAAATCAGCCAGGTTACTTCTTGTTAACTCTATGGTATTTCGGATGCTAATGCTCATTGTTTTAAAGACTTAAATGAAAACTCGCACCTCCCATCACGCTTCTACAGCCCGGAGTGATCTGCACCTGCGCAGTACACTTCAGAGCACAGGAGAATGGCGGGGGGCGCATGCGTGGCCTGGCTGCGCAGAAGTGCACAACTGGCCAGTTTACCGGTGGGATTGCAAGAGAACGGAGGACTGGAGAAGACGGTGAGGAACCCCACCAACCTTATAGGGCTCGAGTAAACCCCAGGTAAGTATAAATACACCATTAAACACTATCTCAGGTACTGTAAATTTATATCTTTCATATGTAGTCTATTTTTAGAAAGTAGGAGAGAAAGGACAGCCAGAACTCCAAATGCAGATGGATCCGCCAGCAAGCTGAGAGCTAGCTGGGGTAGTGGTGTGGAAAGGCAATTTGCTTTTGGGCCATATAAAACAGAATGCAATGGTGGTAGACGAGAGGTTCCAGGCACTGTTGCAATTTAAGTGTTCACATACCAGAGTAGGAGACAGTGGATGCAGGGCACATGTCTATTTTTGGCATCCTCTCCGGTCCGTTTAAAAACTGATGAAAAACTGATGCCAATGGAACAAAACGACCCCTTTGAAAAGGAAAATTGATCAGTTTTTCATCACAGTATGAACCCAGCCTTACTGTCCTTGTTTCTGCTTTTCCTAAGCTGTCGTAGTATTGTATGTGTTTTCCCATTTGCTGATTTCCTATTCCTGGTGCTTGGTAGACCCATGCGAGCGTTGAATGGGTGGTTTGGGGACTTGGCATCAAATCCTGGGATCAAGGAGCCATACACAGATGTGAGATTTGATTTAGGGGAGTCGAGATAGTCAGTGAGATGCTAATGATTTTGGCAGGTTGGACCTAATCAGAATGCACTTCCTGTTGATTTGGATTGGCCATATTGTAAGCTGCATGTATCATGATTGCACTAAACGGAGGGGTAGAATTCGGCAAACGCTGTGACCTAGCTCTGAAAATGTGATTGTTTCCTAATGTTTTGTAGACTGGCATGCAACAGACATGTTTCCTTAAAAGGAAAATTACTGATTCTTGGAATTCTACTCGTTTGTTTTCAAACCAGGGTTTGCTTTTTTGGTTTTCTTTTCTTTTTTTTTTATTATACTTTCTCAGTTATTTTGATTCACGCATTGTGTCCTATTAGTAAGAAGTTGGGATATTTCTGAACTGGCAGCATTTTGAAATTTTAGATCTCTGTGTAGAGCGAAGCATATTTTATATGTAAAGCGATTATTCTCGTGAAATGGGCAGCATTGTGGCTAACAGTCAAAAATGTGTACATTTTCCTACTGGATTCAGGCTTTGAGCACACCAGGTAGAAGTGCCAGCGTTGTGGAAAATGCCAGTGTGTTTTTTCCGCTAATGAAAGTATGGGCCGCAGGTGAAAACTCATATATGTGCATTTTTAAAAACCCCGCGCAGCGTGCGATGCGGTGAGCCCGACTAATGGGAACTTAGTGGAGGAGGGGGCCGCGAGCAGGGGAAAGGAGCGGAGCAGGTAAATTCAGAGGGGAGGGGGATCTGGAGGCTGCAGCACCTACACACTGCCTAACCTGTCCTGTGGCCCCTACACACTGCCTAACCTGTCCTGTGGCCCCTACACACTGCCTAACCTGTCCTGTGGCCCCTACACACTGCCTAACCTGTCCTGTGGCCCCTACACACTGCCTAACCTGTCCTGTGGCCCCTACACACTGCCTAACCTGTCCTGTGGCCCCTACACACTGCCTAACCTGTCCTGTGGCCCCTACACACTGCCTAACCTGTCCTGTGGCCCCTACACACTGCCTAACCTGTCCTGTGGCCCCTACACACTGCCTAACCTGTCCTGTGGCCCCTACACACTGCCTAACCTGTCCTGTGGCCCCTACACACTGCCTAACCTGTCCTGTGGCCCCTACACACTGCCTAACCTGTCCTGTGGCCCCTACACACTGCCTAACCTGTCCTGTGGCCCCTACACACTGCCTAACCTGTCCTGTGGCCCCTACACACTGCCTAACCTGTCCTGTGGCCCCTACACACTGCCTAACCTGTCCTGTGGCCCCTATAGCTGGCTAAACTATACTGGGGCTACCTATATGTGGCTACCTATACTGGGGGAACTCGTACTCACCATCGTTGTGTATTAAAAATCGTGAATAGAAATCGCAATTTCTGACAAATCGTACAATTCAATCTTTTCCTAAAATCGTTCAGGCCTAGTTCCCAGCCTCCCTCTTCTTGTGACAAACTGCACCCTTTGGGCTCCTGTTGTCTGCGTTTTTCTTCTTTAGGATTTTTCAACACCAAAGCAAACGTGTCCCCTCGCAGCTTCGGCGGAACTAGTCGGACGGCGTAGGCAGCGCCCGAGCAGCCAGCCCTGAGACCTTCTATCTGATCACACTAGGTGAGCCCTGCGCTGCTATCCTCCTTTTCCTGCTGCCATCTCTCTTTGCACATTATTCACTGCGTGCACCATCTGGGATACATTGCCTCTTGTTTGTAGTTGTTTGTACTTCCCACTGATTCAACTCAGCTTTTTCTACCTCACTTCTATTTCTCCTATTGTGATCAAATGGTATTGTTGCACATGCACTTTATATTTATTAGTGGCAGGTATTCATTGAGTTTATTTACATTATACATGTGTATGTATGTGGCCCTCTAGGGATTCCCTCTGTGACACAGTTCCACGCTTACCCATATAGTACCTTTGGTGGCACTGGTTTATACTATTTCTCGCAGAGGCTCCTGAGTGAGCCATTTACATTTAAAAGTATATATTTTCTCATTTGTAGGGCGTATATATAATATTATATCAGTGTTCTCCCCAGAAATTTTTTCCAGCCGGGTGGCATGAAAAGGTAGCCGGGTGGGGCGAGATGAGAGAATGCTTCTCTGCTCACACAGAGAAGGAGGTAAGCCGATGACAGCCGGGTGGCATGAAAAGGTAGCCGGGTGGGGCGAGATGAGAGAATGCAGGGCCAGTGTTTCTGTGAGCAACTCTGCTAACCGCATAGGAGGAGGTGAGCCGATGACAGCTGGGTGGTCACCAAAACTAGCTGGGTGGAGCACCCGGCTAAAAGAGCCTGGGGAGAACACTGATTATATTATTGGCGGCTTATGGCCCAGGTCTTGCTGCCTTGTTTTTAATTGTTTTTAATTATGTAGTTGGCTTTACAATAAAGATTTTTTTTTTTTTTTTTTTTTGTATTTTCTTGACATCCTGTTTTTTTTTAGCTTATTTGCAAGTATATAATCTCATATTAAGGGGAAATCCTAGCTTCTTTGCTTTTTTCGTAGCTTCTTCTTTAGGATGGTTGGTCACCCAATTGTAAAGTGCACATGCACAATAACTCGCATCAACAGATTACCAGTCATCCTTCCGCATTAGTTTGCTTTCTATGAAGAACTGCATTTTTACGTTGTCTCAATCATCGTCTTCTAGTAATCCCGTTCGTGTTTCAGTGCAAGGGTTTTGTTTCTGTTTGTGAGTTATAATTAGTATATGAAGTGGGGGAGGTTTAACAATGAACAAAGGCAGTAACCCATAGCAAATAGCCTGGAGTTACTGTCTGATGGTGGCAAGTCACTTGCAAACCCATAAATTGATATGCAAATATGTGAATCTCGGCAGAAGTCGTTGTGGCTGGTAGGACTGTAGGGTATGTTTTGGATGCCAGTGATTTGGCTAGACGTGTTTGTCTAAGAGTCGGTGGTATCTTTGTTGCACACTGTTATTTTTGTTAGGGGTAACACCTGTAATTATGTGCTAGATCCAGGAGGCTGCTAAATATGTAATTATATAAATGGAAAGGTAGCCAACATGCTTTGTCAGGGATATTATTGGTATAGCCTATGGCCTGTATGTTGGAGCTTTGTCTGTTATCGTTGTGTGACTTTGTTTTGTGTCTTTTTGTTTAGTTATGTGCAAGAGCACAGATTTTATTGGTCTAACATTTTTTCATTGTTTTAACATTGATAGGCTCTACTGTCCTTTTTCTGATGGTCACAACTGGTTTTATAGCAGCAGGTCATTGTTCAGTTTCCTGGACGGGGAACCTGGCATACTGGCCTGCCCACAATAGTTTGGTTGGGGTTAGTACATTGGTCCCCCCCCCCCCTTATTTTATCACTCAAAATAATTGAATTCATAAATATAGATTAGTAGTTTCCCCAACCCCCCCCCCCCCCCCTGCCCCCATCTTACAAGTGATTGTACATGCGCTTTTACATGACAAAGTTATGAACAGAAGAGAATGTCTCTTTAATGTTGCTAGCTATACACTGCACCACATTTTTAATGGATTAAAGTGGAGCCGAGAAGCTTTTACTCCTTGCATAATTGTGTTCCTTTCATATAGTTTATAGGGCATTCCTCAAGCTATATCTATCTATCTATTGCTCTTAATTCTCTATAAACTAAACAAGCCTTGCCCACAGCTTCTCCAGTGCCTTGGCACTTTGAGACAGATGTAGCAAGGGCTTATTGGAGTTCAGTCTGGGCAGGAGGAGGTGTTATTAGCCAGAGATTTCTGAGGCAGAGGTGGATTCCTGAGCAAAGCCAGACTGAATGCGCAGTTGGGGGGTTTTATCAGGGCTAATTAGAAGCAGGCTGAGCAGTGAAGAATGAAAAAGAGAGCAGGGTAGGTGTTTTCTCTAATCTTCCCACTGATATATATGGTAAAATACATGAGGGTGCTTTGTCTCTGGTTCACTTTAAGTGAGTAACTGTATATGGAGGCTGACATATTTATTTTCCTTTAAACAATACCAGTTGCCTGACACTTCTGTTTATGTTCTGGCATCAGGTGTGTCTGAGTCAGAACCCTGAAACAAGCCTATGGCTAATCCAGTCAGACTTGAGTCAGAGCACCTGATCTGCATGCTTGTTCAGGGCCTATGGATAAAGGTATTCGATACACAGGATCAGAGGGACAGCAATGCACAGGGCTGTGGAGTCAGTCTCCAGTTGGAGCCATTTTGGGTAGCTGGAGTTGGAGTCGGTGGTTTCATAAACTGAGGAGTCGGAGTTGGATTATACTGACTCCACAGCCCTGACAATGCGAGTTGCATTGTTTAAAATGAAAGAAATATGGCAGCCTCTATATCACTCTTAGGCCAGATCCACACTATAAGCGCTTTTCTGAGCGCTTTGTGATTGATTAGCACTTTTTAAAAATTTCTCCCATTAATTTTCATTTAAATCACAGTAAGTTTTTTTTTTTTTTTTTTTTTTTTTTTTTTTTTATGTTCCCCCCCCACCGTGATTTTAATGAAAGTGCAGACTAACCAGCAAGCTCATGGTGACCCAGAACTCATTGGAGTGTGTAAGGGACTACAATGGTCCTAAAAGCCACCTTACTAACATGTTAAGAAAAAAGTTTGCTTTCCTAAAACGGAAAGCATTTGCGATAATTCAGGTTGGAGTGAGCTTGAGAGGTCTCCCAGAGCAACACTGCTGAATATATGCAAATTAGCCATTGTTTAATGAAAGTGAATGGGATACATTTTTAAAAAGCACTCAAAGTGCTAATCAATCACAAAGCGCTCAGTAAAGTGCTTATATTGTGGATGCGGCCTACCCTCGGGTTCCCTTTAAACAATACCAGTTGCCGACCATCCTACCAATCTCTAGCTGCAGTAGTGTCTGAATCGCATCTGAAACAAGCATGAGGCTAATCCAGTGACTTCAGTCAGAAACCTCTGATCTGATGCTTGTTAAGGGTCTATGGCTAAATTCATTAGGGTAGAGGCTCAGCAGGACAGCCAGGCAATATGCATTGCTTAAAATGACATAAGGACATCCTTTTTAATTTGACCATGTTACCTGAAGCAGTCCCAATAAAAGGAGTAATGGCAGCCAGCCATACACACTTTTTTTATTTTTTATTTTCAGACTGTATCACTTTGAATGACACAGAATTCATTTTTAGTTTCAGAGAATGGAGACACAGCTTCGTTAACTCATTTGGGACAACATAGCTCTGTCCCCTTAGGGACCAAAGCCCTTTTTTTTTTTTTTCCCCTTCGTGTTCAGTGATTGGCTCACAGGGTTAGGAATTAACAAAAATTGCCTCCTGACCTTGGCATGGAGTTCACCTGTCATTAGACAGCTGAGTTAAGTGCTAGCAGGGACGTGCAATCCTATTCTGTAGGATGGAGCTGGTGTAGTATGCCGCATCAGGCTTAAATGGGCACTATGGTGAAAAATTGTAAAAATATGTGCAGAGTAAAATGAGCCATAAATTACTTTTTTCCTATGTTGCTGTCCCTTACAGTAGGTAGTAGAAATCTGACAGAAGCGACAGGTTTTGGACCTTATTTGTTTGTTTGCACATATTTTAAAATGTTTCGCCATACTGCCCCTTTAAGCAACCACAAGTGCAGCGTAGATATGGGCGGTCCTGAAGCCGTTAAGATCAGTTAGTGGAGGAGAATCATCAGGATCTTTGCACAGTGTGTGGGCCATTAGTTGATTTTACTTTCAATAGACCACACTGTTTTTGGTTGCCCAATAAAGTGAATTGCCTGATCTCTTGATGGAAAATTGAGTAATATATGACTATATTGTAACTTTGGATCACTCTTTGACGGTGTATCGGTGGAAAGGTGATAGGCGTAGCAGTAAATGTTCATAGAGTGGGAGAAAAGCAGAGCGCCTGGGTACCAGAGGCCGTATTGCATTTGTATCGCACGTAGGGATACACTGCTAATGAACTGGTTTCTTAATTGGACCTCTGCTGAAAATCAGCCATGTGGGATACAGCAGCACATCGGTCGCTAAAACCCCATCAATTTCCAATTTGGGAGTGATCATCCAATATATAGGGAGGAAACAGGAGGAAATTGATGTGGTGTTTTGGAAGTGAATTCAAGAGAAAGTGGAGGCCTCCCAAAGCAGCCAGGATTTCCCGCAACCACTCTCGCCAAGGCAATCTCTTTTTTGAACCTGTCCCGTTGGGTCTCTGCTACAGAACCACCCCCTTCAGAACCAGGCAGAGGTGCACCTTCTTCCCTCAAGCAGTCATCCTGCTGAACTCCAGCCCTCCTACCAGGTTTGAACCCCCCCCCCCCCCCGCACTCTAGTCCCTTGGATTGCACAGCTAGCCATTCCCTGGATTCCCAATCCTTCTGGGCAGTTCTGCCCCACACCCTGACCAATGTGTTTTTCTTTTCTTTTCATTTTTCTTTTAATGTCTGTAATAGGTCAGTTGCATATACTATTGCCAAGGCCATGTGAAGCACAAATGGGTACATCAATCGTCGTACTTGGGTAATAGAGGCCATTCTGAGGCCCGTGTGCAGTCCTTTACTGGAGAGCGTGAGCAGGTATTTCTGCTAAATGATACTATCTTGAGCTCAGTGAAGACTGTGGCCAAAATCTATCAGGCTAGGTTACCACTGGGGCAATGGTACCCTGTAACAGGATGGTAATGGAGAAGGAAAGTCGCATTGTTAGGCATGTGGTGCGACGCATACAGTTCAGGAAAAGTATGCCTAACTCCAACGCACGCAAGCATGTTTGTCCAGTTCCGCATAGCATGCATTGTTAGGACAGTGGTTTCCTCCACACTGCTATTGCACGATTCTGAACATTCCATTCCAATTGAATTGCATTGTGTATTCTATGCGATTTTATATTGTCTGAGGCAATGCCCCAGTGTAAACATCACCTTATTTAGAAGGAACAGGAGTGTTGAAGATGTTAAAAGTTTGATTCGGTCTGAGACGCACGGCAGAGCGCTTTTTGATCTGTCAGCGCTGCAATTGCATTAAAAATAAAAACTCTCTTCCATTAACTTGCATACAATCCTGCCACGATCGTCGTGTGTGTGTGTGTGTGTGTGTGTGTGTGTGTGTGTGTGTGTGTGTGTGTGTGTGTGTGTGTGTGTGTGTGTGTGTGTGTGTGTGTGTGTGTGTGTGTGTGTGTGTGTGTGTGTGTGTGTGTTGTGTTTTTTTTTTTTTTTTTTTTTTTTTTACCACAATTTTTGTCAATGGGAGTGTTTAAAGAGAATCTGTACTCTAAAATTCCTACAATAAAAAGCATACCATTCTATTCATTATGTTCTCCTGGGCCCCTTTGTGCTGTTTCTGCCACTCTGCAGTGTTTACAAACAAAAGACCTAGCAAGTGATAGGCTGAGAGTAGCTCAGTGTGTGACTCACACAGAGCCTGCAGGGGGCGTGGAGAGGGTGTGTATAGCTTCTATCCAATCACAAGGAGCACAGCACATTCCAGCCTGACTGCCTGAGCCCGACAGAGGAGAGAAGATTAGATCATATAACAGAGATAATACAGCCACTGTGCAACTAGGAAAGGCTGCAGTAAGACAGAGCACATTAGAACAGCTATAGGAACTTATAGGATAAAAGAAATAAGGCTAAAAATTGTTAAAGCGCAGATGGATCAAAAAGCAAGGCTTTGGAGTCGGAGTCTGAGTCAGAGCAATTTTGGGTACCTGGAGTTGGTGATTTCATAAGCTTCGGAGTCGGAGTTTTGTACAAAATTCACAGCCCTGGTAAGTATTAGGCCTCGTTCACATCAGGGCCGTTTCTGTGCGCTTTTTACAGCGCACTGCCCTGTGCAATCAGCAAGGTATTTACTTTCCCATGTAACTAAATGTAGCTGGTTCACATCTATGCGCTGCGCTGAGCAGCGTTACAGAAACGTAGGGTTGCATGCATTTCTGTCCGTTGAGCTGGAAAGCGCACATCAATGCAAGTGAATGGGTGTGCTTTTTTAGCGCATAGAAACGCATGCGTTTTTTTTACCCCTAATTGGAGAAAAAAAATACATTTACATACAAAAACAAAGTTTTATTGACAACTGCTGCTGGTACAACAAGCAAAACGTGTTTTAAAGAAGCGCAACGCACAGAAACGCACAAGCGCATGCATTTTTTACCACGCGCTTTCACACGTTTTTCAGCGCAGCAGATGTGAACGAGGCCTCAGACTAAGGAGTCCGAGCCATTTTGGGCACCTGGAGTTGGAGTCGGTTTCATAAACTGAGTTGCAGCCAGAAGATTTTTGTACTGACTCCACAGCCCTGTTAAAGTGCACTGCTTGCATGCAGATTGACAGTTAGAATGATTTATTATGCTACGTTGGAGTCAGTTTTATTTTTTTATCACTGGTATATATTTTTTTTTTTCCACTTGGTATTATCAAAACTGGTTTTCAATATTTCAGTTTTGTTTGTCATACCCTTATTCAAATCAAAGCCATTATTCTAAAATTTCCTGTTTTCAGTCACCTGTTGTCTGTAACGATCTCCAGAATCCTGTGCGCGGCGTGTGAGGAGCAGGATTGCAGGGCTGAGTGTCGCCCTGTCATCTGACTCACAGCTTAAAAAACTAGCACGCTGTTCTTCCCTAGCAACCGGCAATAAGTAACCAATTATATGCCCTGTGGACAGACGCTTCAGAAACGAAACACCTGTTCAGGTTTCACCTGGGATAAGATTTGTAAAGAGTTTTATAAACAAACTTCAATAGCTAGCACTCCTCCTCACCAGGTCCTCTGTGATAAATATTTAATCGATATGCTTTTGCTTGGTCTTTAACTCAATCAGGGTTTTTTTTTTTTCTGTGCTCTGGGAAATCTGTCAGGATTTTTTTCTTTTTCCTCCAAGTCACCATCTGTGAGCAACTACTGTTCAGATCTATTTCAATGCCATTATTATTATTTTAATGTGGCTGCTGTGTAAAAATAACTGAGGCCATGTGGTGTATTTTTCTTTTGCTTTCCGGTGTTAAAAAATTATGATTTAGCTCCACAGAAAAACCTGCATGCAGTATTCAGTTTTATACAATTTTTGTTCATTGAATTTATAATGTTAATAGGTGAGGTGTGACCACATCGTCCGGGTCTCTTGCAGGTGCGATCAGTTTGGTTGTCTGGCTGATAAATGGTGTTGTGTAACTTGCACCTGAGACGGGGATTATAAAAAAAAGTGTTCTCCCCAGAATTTTTTTACAGCCGGGTGGCATAAAAAATAGACGGGTGGGGCGTGATAAGCGAATGCAGGGTTGGCGCTTCGCTGCTTACAGCAGAGGAGCATCTGGCTAAAAGAGCCTGGGGAGAACACTGCATACCTGGGGCTTCCTCCAGCCCCCTCCAGGCTTATCGCTTCCCTGCTGTCTTCGGCCTGGTGCACACCAAAAACCGCTAGCAGATCTGCAAAATGCTAGCAGATTTTGAAACGCTTTTTATTTTTCTGTAGCGTTTCAGCTAGCATTTTGCGGTTTTGTGGAGTTTTTGGTGTAGTAGATTTCATGTATTGTTACAGTAAAGCTGTTACTGAACAGCTACTGTAACAAAAAACGCCTGGCAAACCGCTCTGAAGTGCCGTTTTTCAGAGCGTTTTGCGTTTTTCCTATACTTAACATTGAGGCAGAAACGCATCCGCAATCCAAAATCTGCAGCAGCCCGGGAGTATGCGTTTCTGCAAAACGCCTCCCGCTCTGGTGTGCACCAGCCTATTGAAATACATTACCCTAGCGGATCCACACCCGCAAGCGGATCGCAAACCGCAGCAGAACCGCTCTGGTGTGCACTAGGCCTTCTTGTGCCGCCTAGATCCTCTGCAATTCAGCCCCAAGATTCCTTTAGTCGGGGCCACTCAGCGCAGTGCGGCTGCACGCACTCACCCATCCAGTGGCCGGGAATGTGTCGCGTATGCGCAGTATCCCCCTGACCTGATCGCATTTTGGAGGATCCCGTCAGCACAGGAGGACAGCGAGGGAACGATCAGCCTGGAAGGGGCTGGAGGAAGCCCCAGGTATGTTCCCTCTAAGCCCCATAAACACACTAAAGTCATTTGAAATGTCTGTCAATCATCAGATCTTGCCGTGTTGGAGAGTTGTGTGCAAAAAATGTATCCCAATGACTGAGCGACCGATATCAGTCTGGATCAGACGATATTGTGCCACGTGTGTACAATGTCATTTGAACAACCTTGTTCTATTGAATAGCAGTAGGAGAACAGAGGCGCCAGCAGGATAAAAGTGGTTAAAACCTTTAAAATTTGCTTGGAGGAAGTGGTGGACTTACCTCCATAAAGCAGACACGAAAGACTGTCTTTATAATAGTAATCATTTATTATATGGCACTTTTGGGGTACCATATAATAAATGTGATTACTATTATAAAGACAGTTTTACGGTCTGCTTTATGGAGGTAAGTCCACCACTTCCTCCAAGCAAATTTTAAAGCTTTTATCCACTTTTATCCTGCTGGCGCCTCTGTTCTCCTACTGCTATACCGTGTCCACCCCTGGTGGAGGGGTGATCTACCCCTTTTTCTCATCTACAGAGAGCGACTTCTTAATCCTGAGTGAGGACAGGTCTAATCTCCTCACCTGCCTATACAGTGGTTGCCTGTGTGGTAACCCACGTTTGTGAGTATATTCTTCTCACTGATTTGCCTTACTTCATTTATGTTTTAACATACTACACTATGTTGGGCTCTCTGTTTCTCTATATTTTGTTCTATTGAATGCAGACCTGTTGTGCATAATGCGGTTCTCCACTTGCATGGGCACCGTATTTAGTTGAGTTTGTTGTTTTCAATGTGTGCGGAAACAAGTCTTCAACGGAGCAGCGGTGAAGTCCTTTCTGCGGCCTTTGTCTGTTTTCCGTGACTTTTGTTGAGCGTGTGTAGTGACCTTTTACACTGGTTATCGGCTCTGCTTGTGAAATGAGCAATGGTTCACACGACAAAACATTTGTAAAGCGCTATTTTCCTGTAGGATCTAAAGTGCTTAAAGAGAACCCGAGGTGTGTTTAAAGAATGTTATCTGCATACAGAGGCTGGATCTGCCTATACAGCCCAGCCTCTGTTGCTATCCCAAACCCCCCTAAGGTCCCCCTGCACTCTGCAATCACCCATAAATCACAGCCGTGCTGTGAGGCTGTTTACATCTGTAGTGTCAGTCTCGGCTGCTCCCCCGCCTCCTGCATAGCTCCGGTCCCTGCCCCCATCCCTTCCCTCCAATCAGGAGGGAGGGAAGGGATGCAGGCAGGGACCTGAGTTCTGCAGGAGGCGGGGAGAGCAGCAGACTGACACTATAGAGATAAACACAGCCAGCTCTGACAAGCTGTTTGTCAGCAGCGTGGCTGTGATTTATGAGGGATTGCAGAGTGCAGGGGGACCTTAGGGGGGTTTGGGATAGCAACAGAGGCTGGGCTGTATAGGCAGATCCAACCTCTGAATGCAGATAACATTCTTCAAACCCACCTCGGGTTCTCTTTAAGCTTGTCACAGATAAGTACACAGTTGCGTTTTGTGATGTTATGGGGTAAAGTGTTTTGTGATCTTAAATACCAAGCCAAGTTTTTTTTTTTTTTTGTTTGTTTTTTTTTTTTTTCTCCAGTGTTGGTTGGTGCTATCTTGACTGGGTGTGGCAAGGCGTTCCAAAGGGAAGGAACAGCATGACAGAAGGATTTGGACTCTGTGTGTGTACATGTGCAGTTTCCCTATGATTGTGTATTTCAATTACTCTGGTACACCGTCCTTTATTTGAAAAGTGTGTGTGTGTGTGTGTGTGTGTGTGTGTGTGTGTGTGTGTGTGTGTGTGTGTGTGTGTGTGTATTTGTTTTTCACTCTGCAAGATTGCAGGAACTCCCATCCTTGCTTCTGCCTGAAGCTCTCTTGTTTGACTTGTTAATGCTGAAAGAAGGAAGGGGTGTGACACCCTCTTCCAGGTTAGATTAAATTGTCAGGTTGCTAGGCAACAAGCTAGATATTATTGGCATTAATGTCAAAGCCCAAATGCTGAAGGAAGAGAAAATGGCAACAGCATATGGATGATGACTGAGATGTGGTGTTAATAAGACTGAAAGGCAGTTTATTCAAGAGGGGGAGAGGGGGCGGGGGAAGAGACAAAACTGTCATCCTATCAAAAATCCTGTTCTCAAAATTGGGGATAACGTGTGGTCGCTCAGGCCATGATTTACTTGTATGAACTGATGAAGGGGGGAAGGGATTGTCTGTTGAGGGGATCTTCTTATAATAGACAGGTCCTCCTTTTTTTAATCGTGGCAGTTTTTGCAGAGTTTACTGTAACCTCGATTGTATTTCTCCACTATTACAGTAGAATCTTGTTATAGTAAACTCTGATATAGTAAACCTGGATATAGTAGTCTGTCCCCACGTCCCAACCATGTGCCTGTATAAATATACACTGTATATTGAAACCTGATACAGTAAACTACTTGGCCAGGTCCCTTGGAGTTCATTATAAAGGGATTATTCTGTACTACGCTAACTTAACTGACTTTGCTTCGCAGATTTTTTTTTTTTTTGCTAGTGGAAACAGGCCCATTGACTTGTATTGGCTATGTGACTCTGCATGCAGATTCACTCTAGTGGAAACGGGCCCTTATGCTGGGAATACGTGGTTAGTTTCTGATGCTCGAGTCTCCTTTCAATCGTTTTTGCCGCACAATTCTGCAGCCGATTCTCTCGTCTTCCACTCGTTTTTTCTTATCTTTTTTTTTTTCCATTCACTTCTGTCAGAAATCGAGCGGCGAAAGGATTGAAAGGGAGATCGGACATGTCGGAAATTATCAAGCCATCTAAATGACTCAAAAATGAACAGTGTATTCCCAGCATAAGAGATTCAGGTCTCCTGCTACCTGGTGCAGCCAATGGAGGAGATGTCTTCTAGCTGGCCTTCACTACTTAAAGGGATACTGTAGGGGGGTCAGGGGAAAATGAGTTGAACTTACCCGGGGCTTCTAACGGTCCCCCGCAGACATCCTGTGTTGGCGCAGCCACTCACCGAAGCTTCCGGTTCACTTCTGGAATTTCAGACTTTAAAGTCTGAAAACCACTGCGCCTGCATTGCCGTGTCCTCGATCCCGCTGATGTCATCAAGAGCGCACAGCGCAGGCCCAGTATGGTCTGTGTCTGCGTAGTACACTCCTGGTGACATCAGCGGGAGCGAGGACACGGGCGTGCAGGCGCAGTGGTTTTCTGACTTTAAAGTCAGAAATTCCAGAAGAGAACTGGAGGCGCCCCCCCTCCCCCCCCCCCCCTACAGTATCCCTTTAATAGCATCATTGTCTGCCACAAAACCAATGCAGTTTCACCTGGGCCTCCTTGGGTGGCCAGTCATTTTTAGTAGTCCATGTAGTCTTTTTATATTACATTTGTTTTATTGCTAGTTATTACTGAAGTCATTGCCAGTAATAAGGTTTTGTTTTAGAATAGATCTGCCTCTGTGATTTTAAGAATCTCTCTTGCTGTTTGTGTTTTATGTGTTTATGAAAGAGCGAGGGACTAATCCAGGTGCCAGAGATAAAAGTTCACCATAATTTCACCCATTTTACAAACTGTCAGAGCATTTAGATATGGGTGTTGTGTCAACACTACAAACTTTAAACGACAGCTGCCTTAGTCCCGATCGCTTTCCTGCTTCCTCCGAAAGCCGAGAAGTAATGGGCTGTTTATTAGGGAGAAAACCAGAATAGACTGAAATACAGATTTGGCTCTGGCAGCTGCCATAAGTTTGCTCATTTAATTTTGCAGCGGTCTTAAAGCCCATCTCAACCTGCTGAGATCTGTTCTAAAGCCTCATACACACCAGATAATCCTCGGCTGAGACAGTCAGCTAGGGCTGTCTAGATGGAGAATCTGTGTGGACAGCTGCCCCATTATGTTTAGTGTCTTTCTTGGTAGCCTGTACCCAGGATGCAGCTTGCTTTTTTTCCCCCACCCTCTGTCCCTCCTCACTTCTCTATAGAGCAGCACCCATGTAGCCAAGCAGCATAGCTGTACATTGCTCATTTCTAAATGTATCTTAAGGCTTGTACACA